>NC_080036.1:736666-1102500 GCF_030020395.1 Manis pentadactyla | reverse complement strand
TCCTTCCTCCTTGCACCACACCACCGCGCCTGCCTCCACGCGTGCCGGACGCCCGGCCAAGGCCCGCGGGACCCTCCCCCGATTCCCAAGGGGGAGGCGCGGGCCGCGGTAGGCAAAGAGCGGCGCCCAGCTCCACCCCCACCTGCGGTAGGTAGGGGTGGAGGCCGGCGGACTCCCTCACCACGGGGGGTGGCAGGGAGCTCTGCCCACTACGCGCAGAAAAGGAGGGGCAGCGGCTGGGGGGTCCGGTACCCCAAGGCACCCTCTCGGATCGCTAGAGAAGGCTTTTCTCACCGAGGGCGTATCGCTCCCCGACCCACCAGAGCACCACGGCTCGGACCCACACACGCGCCGGCCTGACACGAGAAGGGCCAAGGCGGTGTCGGTGGCTTTTGCTCACGAGGGCGTGGAGTGAGGAGACGTGGAGGCGGGGGGGTCTGCGGTAGGGGTAAAAACAAAAAAAAATAAAATAGTGGGGAAAAAAGAAAAAAAAAAGCAGCACAGGCTGACGGCATGAGCGGTCACTCACGGCTGGGGGCCACGAGCTTGTGCCTGTGGGCCTCAGGCTCGCCCTTTTGCCTCCCTGTTCTCGCGTGCCACTGGAGGCGCACAGCGGCAACTCATCAAACAAAGCACGCCAGAGAGCTAACAAAAGGAGCCAGTGAGACGGTAGCCTGGCCAAGACGGCCACGGCACCCCCGCGTCCTTGGCTCGGCCCACCGCAGCAGTCACACGCCCACGCGTCTCGCCAGCGCACCAGCCCCGACGGGGACGGCGCCCGACGGAGTCGGCCCCCCCGCGGCACGCGAGCGGGACCGACGAGGCACCCTATCCCCGGGCCGCACAAAACCCCCTTCCCCCCACACACCCCCACGGTGTGTGGTCGGGGAGGGGCACGGGCCGGGCGTGCCTCCCTTACCGCCTCGACCCCCCACTCGTTCACGGGAACTTCTGCAAGGCACTCACAACTCCACTCACTCCACTCCACCGCGGCAGCAAGCCGAGCAGGGGAAGCTTGCTGGGGGAAGGGAACGACACCGCCACTCGGCCTCAGGCACCTGACGGGCGACCTGGAGCGCTCCAGGAGCACCACAAGAGGACCGAGCAACACACGCCGGCGGGACCCGGGAGAAGGGCTCGCCGCGTGGCGGCGTGGCGGCCTCCCTCCCCTACCACGGGAGAGAGGCCCGCCCGCCAGGACACGGCCCACAGGCCAACGCGAGGGTGTCCGCTGCGTCCAGGGACCCCGGGCCCGCCCACGCCGTGAGGCAGAGGGCGGGAGGACGAGATCGGGCCGGACTCCGCACGCCCCTGGCCTCTCTTCCTTTCTCACCCACACCACGCAGCCCAGCAGCAGATGTGGGGGCGTGGGCGGGGACAGGGCAGGAGGCGAGGGGCCCCGCGCGCGCACAGCGAGAAGAGCAGTCCCGTTCGCTCCGAACGTCTGTCCCTCGCTCCGGCGCGGTTCAGGCCCGGCCCAGGAGAGCGCGAGATCGCCACATCGATCAGGAGCACACGGGGACGACGCCCCCGCCGCGTGTGGGAGGAGGGCAGCCCGCCGAGGCCAGGAAACGACGACGGGGCCTGCTTCCCCCGGAGTCGGTGCAGTCGAGAGAACCCCACGCCAGACAAGCGCCCAACACACGAGGCACAGAGCCTCCAGGGTGGGTCGTGGGGGAGTCCATCACGACACAACCGCAGGCAGGCGGGGAGAGCACCACGCAGGGCAAGAGGACCCGGACACGCGCGCACGCGCACGTCTCCTCCTCCCCCGCCGCCCTTGGGTCACCAGGCACCGTGAGGGTGCGCACCCAGATCGGGACCTCCCTGGGCGCACGCGACAAGAGCCAGCGCACAGGCACACGCGGGTGGCGACCTCAGGGAATGCAGGAGCGGAGCCGGGCATCTATCCGGCCGCACACGCTCAAGAAGCCCGGAGCCGTGCCACGCACGTCCAAGAGAGGTCCCAGAGTCCCTCAGCGACAAGCACCGAGTGACAGGGTGTCAGCACCTCTCTGCAGGTACAATCGGACCGCCTCTCGAGAGAGGAATCACAGGGCCACCCCACGGACAGCGGGGTCCCCCCATGACGAGCGCGTGGCCTGTCCCCACCGGGCCCAATCCCCCCAGCATCACACCACTGTCACCAGGGCTCCAGGGCTCCCGGGGCCATCTGGTCGACCCTTGGGGGGGGTTGGGAGGTTGAAGTGGGCTTGCGGGAAAGGGAGGGGGAGGGGGAGGGGGAGGGGGAGGGGTCAGACAGTCGGCGGGGCGCGGGTCGGTGGGTGACAGCAGGGAGGCCCGGGGACACGCGGCAGCGGCAGCGGAGTCGGGGTCGGGATCGGGATCGGGATCGGGATCGCGATCACCCTTCCCTTTCCCAGCCGCCGGTCGGTCCCCACATCCGGGAGATAAGTCGGCGGGAGGGGAGGCCTTCAAAGAGACGAGACTTGTGTAAAAGAAAGGAAACAATGCCGGGCCGGCCGGGCCGGGCCGGTCCTTCCACACATACGGAATGGAGGGGCAAGGGGCCGTATCCCTCTCCCCCAAACGTGAGCGCCTACAACGAACGGATCCCACACGAGGGACTGCGGGCAGGCCCCTGGAGCCCCACGAGGACCACCCCGTACGCCACGGGGCCCAGCCCCACCTCCGGAGCCGGACGCCGAGCCGAGCGAGCGGAGCGGGGCGGGGCGGGGCGGGGCGGGGCGGAGGCCCGGGCAGACGTGTGACACGCACGGAGGAGGGCCTGGCCACGGAGAAGGAACAGAAAGGGCGGCGCGGCACAGCGCGCGACCACCTCTCTCTCTCTCTCTCCTCCCTCTTGCGTCTACGTCTCCCTCTCCGCCGCAGCCGTCTCGGTCGGCCGGCGGGTGGGTAGGTGAGTGGGTCCCCGCGGGCGGAGGGACACCGGCGCTGGCTGCTAGTCGACCCGTTCGGGCGGCCTCCCAGGGCCCAGGCCACCAAGGGAGCGACCGAGCGTGCGTGGCGACAGTCACCAACCGAGAAAGCGAATCCGCGGCCCCAGTCTCCGGCGAGCGCAGAGCGCGCCGGCGTCCCGGCACGACCGGGCCTGCAGCGCCCGCTACCCGCGTCCTCCTGGAAGTCCGCCTCGGGGAACCGTGGCCACGTCCTGTCCCTTGCCCGGTGTCACCGCAGCTCGAGAGGGAACAGGCCGCATAAAAGCGGCCGGCAGGTGGCGCCCGACAACCGGCGCCGGTCGGTCCGTCAGCGGGACGGATCCGGATCGCAGGGCCGGCGAGAGCTCGCCATCGGCCGCCGTGAAGGTCCCCCATCCATCCGATCCCGGGCCGCCCCGGGGCTCCCACCCACCCACCCACCCGCACGTGAGGGTAAACACAAAGGGAGGAAGGAGGACACCCACCAACGGAAACTCATCCCATCCCACGCTCTCGCCTAGGAAGAAGGAATACCGTCAGAAATGGCCACCCACCCTGAAGTACAGGTTTCGGATACTATTTCGTCCTCTTAGAAAAGTAAATAAATAGAAAGGCAGTTCCCCGGTGGCGGTCGCCAATAGGTTCCTCACCACGGTATAAAGGTCATAACCAAGTGCGGGCAAAGGGGTCGGTTTGTGTGCATACCGAGGATCAGAGCCTAATTTGGCTACCTACCCAGAAAACGAATTAAGATACGACATGAAGAAAACTTCCACCGTCAACGTCCTCCTCTGCGAGAGTCATTCCAGAAGCGGATCGTCAGAAAACCTCAACAAAGATCCTGGCGGCGCCGTGGCAGCTGTCGCTGCCTTCATCCCGCCGCTTCCTGGCCTCGCCGTTGGAAGGAAGGAAGAAGGAGGTATCTAAGCGGGCCCGTGCGTACAGTCCAACAACGGACTTGACCGCATCGCTATTGTCGGAACTCAACCCACAATCAGGAGGAGTGCAAGCCGCAGCGCTCCAAAGTCGTGAGACTGTAGACTATCTACCGTGAAAAGAACATAATGGGATGTGGACCGTTCCCAGGGATGCGCCGTGTGTTTTCTTTCATTCGTCTGATTTCTCTCAAACCGTTCACGTGCAGTTAGACAATATCCATCCTGTGATGGATAAGTTTTCACCAATGCCTAGGGGGTAGGTACCTCGCTGGTTTTCTGGGTTTCACCGGACAGGGCCGGTAACCGTAGGTCTGCTTTCGCCCTGTGTCCGTATTCCCATTCTGTGAAGGTGCGAACTCGCCGTCTGATCAGCCGCAGTCTGCTAAAACCTACATACACAGGCTTTTAGGTTACTCTACAAGAAGTTATGTCAGAGAGAGAATCCATCTTCCCGTGTTCTCTCCCGTCTGCTATACCTCTATAGCTTTTCTTCTTCCTTTCCTTCCTAATGACAGCCCTTTCGTAGAATCCGTGCCTCATATCGAAAATCACCGAGTAGCGTCCTCCTTTCCGAGCGGTAAAGATACCTCAAGACAAAGGCCGGGCACAGAAGCCACAGGGCACACATCTGCAAAGAAGCCAAAAAGCTAATAACCCCTTTCAAAGAATACGGCTCCTCTCTCACTCACCGACTTCACAGTTGCCCGTATATGGCCCCGGAAGACGGCGGCGGCGGGTTAGCCAGAGACGGGTAAGATTCCTCACGGGAGGAACAACCTATAAGGCAGGCACAGGTCGCAGGGGGGCGCCATCAGGCGAGAAACTGGGGATCCACGGAGGTGAGGCTTAGAGCCTCCCCCCCACCCCACCCCCCGACCCCCCGCCGTTTGGAGAGGAATCTTCTGCGTCCGTGGATGTTCTGTGCCCCTTGTCTAGCTCGGATTAATACTCAGTCTACAGGCACAGACCTGATCGTCTACATTCGCCCTCCCTCTGACAGCACTAAACTATGTCTCCTGCCTTCGTCCTGCATCTACCGACCACTTCAGCATTTTATTAAAAACTGAAAATAAAAAGTAAGGAAGGGAGAGACATGTGGGATTCACATATAAATCGAGTATTAAAAATCAATCGAAACCATCATAGCCGACTGGACGGTTGAGAGTTCACCAGGCGTGATCAAAACCGAACGCGTCCGTGATAACGACTGCCCTTAGCCACCGTTCACCAGGTAAGAACTTAGTCACTGGGTAAGAACTAGGTCACCGTGGAACACCTTGTTCGTCATGCTGCAGAAGATGGGAGACCCTCGAGGATGAGGCTGGGGCTTGATGGATGACTGCGCATCGAGTCCCCTCCACAGAATGTTACCGCTGTTAACAACCATCCGATCGACACATAGGAGAGGTGCCCTCTCAAAAAAATAAGAAGAATAAAAAATAAAAAATAAACACTGATCAGTGAGCAAAACACTCTCTGTAAGGCCATTCTTTAAATATTGAGGCTCCTGAAGACATGCTGACGGTTCCCTGCCAGACGTAATCGTACAACTAGAGCCAGTGCAAGAGGAAAGGTGAAATAGGAACTTCTCAGGACCAGAATGGTCGGAGCTGAACCCGGAAACAGCTATCGTCTGAATATATGCTAAGATGATCTCCCGAGAGAGAGCAGCATTCACGTAGCAGACGGCATTAGCAACGCAGCACGTGTGCAACACTTGGTAGGACGACAGATGACCGAGACTTGGTTTACTTGAAGAGCGTGGCATGACCATACGTACCCCTGATAAGCTCAGCTTCCGGTGGTGGTTGGAGATGGCGTTCCCAACAAATCTAGGGCAGAAGCAGCCGTCTAGGAATCCCAGATCCCGCCTTGGGGCGGGGAGAAGACTTGACTGTTCCTTGGGATGGTGTAAGAACGAGTTCTTGGAAGCTCGGAAAGAGCGCCCCGTGTAAGCCGGTGAGCCAGCGAGGCTGTGAGCTCAAATCCCAAAGGAAACCACCTTCTTAACCAGGGCAGTATCGCGAGTAACAGTTTTTGGCGAAAGGCTTGGGTTAAGGAGGTTGGATGGATGGTAGGGGGGGGAGAACTCGGAGGGAGATGGTGGAGAAAAGAGCCGTTTCCAGAATCTGTGTCACAACGGGAAACTGAGGGGGGGTCGGGGCTGCCAGGGTGGGAATTGGGGGTAGCGAGGGGTGTGTCATCGAGTGGGTTTGCAGGTGCGCTAAATTAAAAAGACATTTTTCGACAGGCTGTCACCGTACACGTGCACACAGTCCATTTCCCCTCTTCGTTCCTTTTGCTCCTGTCAGCTTCTAAACCCTCAACTCTCCTGAATATCGAGAGCTCACCTTCCACCTTACATCACAGACAGTGCTTCAGCCATCAGTTTGCAAGCTCTCTCCTCTGGGACCTCTCAGATTTCTGCAGGTGAGCTGAGGGACACAGAGACCCTGTCCTCGGGGACATCATTACACGGTTTTGTCCCCCTACCTCCAGAACCGGTGTAATGACTGAATCCTTCTCTCACCCACACTCGAAAGAGGTCTAACTCCTGGGAGGACTCACACGTTCAGCTCGCCTTTCCGGCGCAGGCCAAGTTGGAACTGAGTTCACCTGCAGCTGGTGTGACAGCCAACGTGCCGTGTAGGTAAGTTATCACTTTTATGCTCTTCTTTTTTGGTCCACTTGGGCTCTCACTGACCTGGCATGCCACGTGGCCCTCTCCCTGCAACGCTGCTTAATGAGGAGAGAGAGCTAAGGCAGGAAGGAGCAAAAGAAGCTAAACTGTGCACCAGCTCCGTGACACGGTACCTCAAGAGGGCATTTTAGTAAGTCTGTATTATAGCACAGTAAATTATCTCTCTGAACGAACTTGAGGGAAACAAGTGCATTCCCTCCACTCCATAGGTCCTCAGCTGCTTACATTCAAGATGCAAATCAAGACTAAATAGGAAATGCTGCAACTCTATGGCTGCTTCTGGCAAATAACTAAGAAATGGGTTGAAAATCTACCTTCAGTCATTTATTTGCCAGATAAAAGCACGGAAAAGCAAGTTTCATAGCCACCAACAGTGTCAGTAGGGGAAAATAAAAATATGATTCAACCTGTTATCACCACTACCGCCCGGCATTTTCATCCCTGCATGCTTAGAGTGAACGTAACGTCGGCTCTTTTTTCCACGCATTTTGATTTCTAAGTAACCCTCTCTCACCATTGTCCAGCCATGTAATTCGTTATTTCATTTTCTATCAAAGAAAAAAGATACCTGTTGCCCTGGAATCCCTTGTCTTACATTTTGTCCCTTTTGACCCTTTAAAATGTAATGAACAGTATTAATTTGTTTGCACACCTGTGATGCCATCACATGCACAATACAAACTGCATTATCTTACAGTCTAGGGAAAAAAAAGTCACAAAAGCAGTGATGCAAATATGTAAAATGATGTTAGAGATGTGGAAGTTAGTATCTCAGAGAAGAAAAGAAGTAAGAGGAGAATCAGTTGAATCTTAGAGTTAAAATGGATGGATAGAGACAAGGAACAAACTACTGACTTTGGGGAAACAGGTAAATAATATAGACAGTTGAGGATATTGTGCTGAGTCCACATGAACAACATGAAAGTAATTTAAAAATTCAATGACCATAGACAAAAAAATAATTTTTTAATGTCAATGACATAATTATGTTCAGTGTTGGCTATATGCATGTAAGGAAATGGAGACCTATTTATTTATTTATTTTTATACTGCCTTAATTATAATGTTTTAAAATTAAGGTATCATTGATATACAATCTTATGAAGATTTCACATGAGCAACACTGTGGTTTCAACATTCACCCATGTCATCAAGTCCTCCCCACTCACTGCAGTCACTGTCTCTCAGTGTAGTAAGATGCTGCAGAGTCATTACTTGTCTTCTCTGTGCTATACTACCCTCCCTGTGACCTACTTCTGTTTTGTGTACCAACCATAATGCCCCTCAATCCCCTTCTCCCTCCCTCTGCCCCAACCTCCCCCACCCCTTTCCTTTGGTAAATGCTAGTCCCTTCTGGGAGTCTGGGAGTCTGTGGCTGTTTTGTTCCCTCCATTTTGCTTTGTTCTTATACTCCACAAATGAGCAAACTCATTTGATATTTGTCTTTCTTCTCCTGGATTATTTCACTGAGTGTCGTATCCTCTAGCTCCATCCATGTTGTTGCAAATGGTAGGATTTGTTTTCTTTTTATTGCTGAATAACATAAAAGGATACTTCCCTAAACAAATTTTCAAAAATTAAAAATAAACTAAAATGGAACACTAGTTAGCCATAAAAAAGAATGGAATCTTGCCATTTGTAACAACATGGCTAGACCCTGAGGGCATTATACTAAGTGAAATAAGTCAGACAGAGAAAGACAAATGCCATATGATTTTACTTACATGTGGGATCTAAAAAAAAAGCATACCAAACCAAACCAAAGACAAAAACACAGAAAAAACAAGCTCACAGACACAGAGAACAGATTTGTGGTGGTTGTGGACAAAACTAAATGAGGTACAGGGGAAATGGGTAAAGGGAGTCAAAAGCTACAACTTCCAGTTACAAAATAAATAAGTCATGGGGATGTAATGTACATCATGGTGACTATAGTTAAGAATATTATGCTGTATATTTAAAAGTTGATAAGAGTAATTCTTAAGTAAGTACTCATCACAAGAAAAAGAGAATTTTGTAACTATATATGGTAATGGGTGGTAATTAGACTTTGTGTGATCATATCACAGTGTATTTCAAACATTGAATCATGTTGCACAACTGCAACTATGTATTGTTATATGTTAATTATCTTAATTAAAAAACACTATAAAATGTATTTTTGAATGAAGATCGTTACATCAGGACACATAAAAACAGAAAACTTAATCAAGATTTAAATGCATTTGTCCATTCAATAAAAGTTTGGTACATCTATCATATATAAGACATTCTGCCTGACCCTAAACTACTTCATCCCTATGTTGGTCAAGATAATCAGCAGTTTCTAGGAAAATATATAGCTAGATAGTATAACCAGTGAGATATATCTAGTAACTAATATTTTAAATCATATTTGCATAGTGATTTAGTTGTTTAGTTATTTAAGTGAATTCCCAATATTTATTGAGTGACACCTGTTGGCAGGTCCTTAGGGACATCAAAACAAAGATATTATTGTCACCTTTAAGTTCATTACTGTGTGGTGGGAAAGATAAGCAACTAAATCAAGAATGATGAAAATGTACAATTAAACGTCTGGGCTGGATACTACTGGAACATAGGAAGGGGCATTTGACCGAAAAGTAGGGAAAATAATTTGGCCTTGATGAGTGAGAGGTGGCCAATAAGAGAAAAGACAGGAGGGTGTATGCAGGAGAACAGACACAAGGCGAAGGCAAGTCATTGCTTCTGGCTAAAGCAGCAGGGCAGGAGCAGAATACAGTGGGCAGAATGGCAAGAGTTAGGACTAAAGATCCAGTCAGACCAGGAGGCACTTCATGGGACAGACTTTATCTTGCAATGCATGGGACACCATCGGACGATTCTCTGGGACATGTGTGCTTAGTTACTGCGTGCCAGAAAAGCATGGGGGCAGAGAGGAGACCAGACTCAAGGAACAAATAGGAAGATACTATAGTGACCTGGGGCCTCTGCTAACAAATGATTAAGACAACAGGTACAGGGAGAAGGGGTCAAGTTTAAGAGACATTTAGGTGTGAAATTGCATGTGAATGAAGAGGAAAAGACTGAGGCCAAGGATGGCTTCCAAGATGTCTTTTCCTCAGGTGATTTCACAGTGCTCCTAATTATCATGACAAGGTATCTATGAGTAGAAGATGGTTTTTAGGGAAAGATGACAAGTTCTTTTTTGGACATGTTGAGGGAGGGACATTGAGATATATGGGTTTAGAGTTCATAGACACGTAAAATTTGCCTCACTCCTAATTTCAAAATTAAAGAAATCATAGAAATGCTTAAATATCTTTAGTGAAAAATTGTGTAAAAACAACTGTTGAGTCTGAACCTAGCAGATTTGAGTGTATTATTATTTCAATTTGAAATTTCTTTTATGGCTCCAGAAATTCCAGAGCTTTTAAAACTCTGTGAAATTTTGCAAAGTATTCTTCTTTGGTACATTAAGCTATTCTCCATGACAAAACTCAGCCAATGTAACTGAGCTTTGTAATGTTAAAACATCAAGAAACTATTTGGACTGTAGATTGTAATTTCTGGCTGGAAAAGTCTTACATTTCTAAAATCTAGAAGGTTGAAAGACCAACAGATATCATTCATTCCTGATTAAGTACATCACTGATTCAGCTAGTGGCTCCATATCCCTAGGTCAGTGCTCTGGTAGCAAAAAAAACACACGCTCAGTAGCCACTTGAGCCGGGACTCCTCTCGTGCCGCGTGGAGGCAGCGCAGCCTCTCTTTGCTGTTGTTGCCAAGGCGCTGGGACGAAATGTCCTCCTGACCACCCTAGATTTCCTGGGCCTCTTCAATCTTTCTGCTGTAATCCTTCTCCCATTTACTAGTTTGAATATGTCTTATGTTTGGTGTTAATGGTTTCTTATCAACTTTATCTGTGTCATAAGCTATAAGTTATTTCAAATCATTTTTGGAAACATGTACACTATAAATATATGAAAAATAGGTATTAGAAGTATATAAAATCCATATCTTTGGTTTGCTAAATTACTTGGCTCTCAAGTTTTCTACAATAGTAAAATGTTGAAGAGTCTTAAACTTAGGTTTGATGTTGCCTGAGGAGTTTAGCAGCAAAGGAAAAAGCTAAAAACAATATAAGAATTTAAAAAGAACAAAGCCCTGATTTTATTGCCAAGAAAAAGAAAAAGTCAGGAACATACCTGACTGCCTTTTTCGCCTTGAATTCCTTTGTCACCCTGCAAAAAGGAAGCTTACTTATATATCATAAACTAGTATATTCTGCATCCTTTCAAGTAAACATTTTACTTCAGCAAAGAAAAATATATGGTCTCACATAAATCCCACAATTGCCTTATATATAGAGGCTGGCTCTAACACAATTTGGGGAAGAGAGTAAAACCATATCATGTCAAATGATGTTCTAAATGAACACTTTTTTGTGCTCTTACATTTGAAAGGAAAATTTACTACAATTTCTATTTTACCAGGAAGAGAAGTTTTCTATATTGATCATAATCTGAGATTAAACACAGAATAAAGGACTTATATTGACAAATGTTTTATGGAATCAAACTGGAAATCTTCCATTAAGCTAGGAGTAGCCACAGATTTATAGGAAACAAGTGAAAGATAACATTGGAATGATAATGTAGAAAAAAGTGCACCTCAATATTGAACTTTTGGGGAAAACGTTTCCTATGATTTCTCTGCTAGAAGAAACAGATACCAGCTAGTTCAATGTTCTCATTGTTCTTAAAGATAATGAACCCACAGATCAGGAAAGATAACTACTTGTCCAGAGTTGAACTTAAACACCGTTCCCAAATGGCCTTTCTATCTCATCATGCTATCGAAGCACAGAGAGTAGAGTTTTATGTATACAGAAAAAATCAAATACAGACTTCCTTTTAAAAGGCAAAATTTTGAACAAGAAAATTCTCTAAATCCAAACATATATTCACAACAGATTTACTTAATATTCACTAAGAGTCTAAAACTTAATTGCTGCTATAAGGGTCGCCCCATCTCAGAAGTGTTGACTAGGGCAGGAATCATACTGGGTATAATAATCTAGGGACCAAGTAGGTAATACATGAAGAATAAAAAAGTGAAATTGTAGACTAACTAAAACAGCAAGGGATATGAAGATAGACACATAAGAGTTTTTATCATTTCTAGAATCAAAGCCAGTTTATTTTTAACCTGAAATGAATCTATTTGCAGTGGCATGGACTTTGACAAATGGGCATTCAGTTATTGCTTAAAACCTCCAAACAAATAATATTATTTATACCTATACAGCTCAGGGTTCCTTTACTTGACAGAGGAAGACTCTGTTGCTCTCTTATCTCACCAAAACAGTTTGTATCAGTAAACAGGATTTGTAGTTCAAACTCCTTACATTAGTTTCAAATGAAATTCCATGTAATATAATTATCTCATGGAAAGGAACTTCAGGGTCAAACATTCTGGGTATAATTTTTATCCTTTCAGACTGCGGATAAGAGTGACACTCCTATTTTGTTAAGAGGGCCTGACATCGAATACTTCTAAAAATTTGGTGACTCCCCTGGATTGACTGCAAAACAATCTGAACTTACAGGATATTACTTCATTATGCATTTACTTTTTCTGATTGCATGCCTCTTCTAAGGTCTTCATCTAGGAGACCAAATCCATCCAGGGACATGAAGGATGCCACAGCTATTATTAGCAGGGTTTTGAACACACTATACACACACTAAATATATAGGTTAGTTTATCATTAAAAGTATAATCAGTCCTACAATGCTACTTTCACAAAAGGAAAACTATACATTAATAGCTGATTAAAAATGAATAAATATCTCCTGAACAATGTATACCGTTTTCCTTGGATTCCATGTACACCGGGCATCCTGGTTCTCCTGGGGACCCACTCTTCCTTGCTCTCCCGGTAACACAGACATTACAGAGATTGAAGAGCTACTGCCTAGGAAAAACACCACTCTTTTTATCTCTACATATATCTCAAATTTTAGATTAATGGTTAAAAAATTTGTTGACATTTAGAGTTATTTATTACGGAAATAGTACAGAATGAAAAGTTTAAAGGAGTCCCAATAAAACTTGCTAATTTTTTCTCTTTGCCAGTTAAAAAAATCTGATAGCACATATTTAAAACTTTTATAAATATTTGTTATTTTTACATTTTATAACTTCAACAATAAACAATAATGTAGTGAAGGTAATAAACACAGATATCTATTATTTTATTTACTAGCACTTTCTTTTCCTCCTGCAACTGCTTATTCTCATTTCATTGCTACTTTAAAGAACTTATTGTTAAAAAACTGGAAGGAAATAGAATAAAAATCAATGAAAATCTTACTACTATTTTTATTTTGTTATATATTTTCTCTCTACCTCCCACAAACACACATACAGAATTTAGTTACTGAAATGTGCCCACTGTGTATGCATAACTTTATCTTTTACTTCATGATGTGTTAATATTGTGAAGTTCTTTATATGCCATTTAGATGTCATTTTAGAAAATACGATTTCTAATTACAGAATAGTATTCGACTGTATTGATTTGCTTTTACTTGAAATTTCAATTGTTAAATATTAGTTCAATTAGTTTTCATATTTTTATTTAAGACATTGGGATAAACCTCTTTGAACTTAAATTGTATGCACATTTATTTTTTTCTTTATACATATGGAAATTAATTTTCTTGGAAGCAAATTCTTGAGCTGTTCCAGTACAGGTAATATTCCATGAGTTATCTTAACTTAGTTTCTCCACTCTCCATTATACAATAGAGATTATTTCCTTTATGAAATAAAGGTTTTTTAAAAGTATTAAATAAGGAAGTTCTTATCAGTATATAGTAATGATGTACCAATGACATATAGGTAATATCTGTAGGAGATGGCACGCAATCTTGAACTTGCTTCATGATTTTGTGTTTTACCATTAGTCCAAAACTATCACATTAATTAAGGCTGCTCTCTTTTGTAGAAATTAAGTTTGGTTTTCTTTGCTCACTGTGCCCACTCCTGAGCTCCTGAATATTACTCTAGATTTTTATAGCCTGAAGAGAGTTGAAAAATCCCGTAGAAATAAACATCAATCCCTGGTTTGGAGGAAACTGAAAAAAGCAGCTGTGAGTGCCCACACTGAAAATAAATAATACCCCCTGCGGGAGCAGCACAGACTTGTTTGCAGCTCTGGACCAGAGTGATCTTCTCCAGGCCAGAGAGTCTGCTCGGATGAGCAGACAACTTTTACCATTTCTAGAAAAATTGAGCCAAAGGTATTTTTCATGTGTTTATAACCCAAACTATGATAGCATCCAAAACACAGAAATGAAAACCCACATTGCTTGTTTCCTTCACGTAACTTAATTTTGTGAAATAAGTTATCTTAATTTCAGGTATCTTTTTCTTTTTTTTTTTTTTTTTTTTTTTTAATAATTATTTTTTATTGAAGGGTAGTTGACACACAGTATTACATTACATGAGTTTCAAGTGTACAACACAGTGGTAGAACATTTATATACATAATTCTAGGTTCCAGCTATCACCCTACCAGGCTGTTACAATATCTTGACTATATTCCTTATGCTATACATTACATCCCGGTTACTAATTTATTTTACCATTGGAAGTCTGTCCTTTTTTTTTTTTTTTTTTTTTTTTTTTTTATGAGGGCATCTCTCATATTTATTGATCAAATGGTTGTTAACGACAATAAAATTCTGTATAGGGGAGTCAATGCTCAATGCACAATCATTATTCCACCCCAAGCCTAATTTTTGTCAGTCTCCAATCTTCTGAGGCATAACAAACAAGTTTTTACATGTAGAACAAATTCTTACATAATGAATAAGTTACATAGTGAACAGTACAAGGGCAGTCATCACAGAAACTTTCGGTTTTGCTCATGCATTATGAACTATAAACAGTCAGTTCAAATATGAATACTCATTTGGTTTTTATACTTGATTTATATGTGGATACCACATTTCTCTCTTTATTATTATTATTTTTAATAAAATGCTGAAGTGGTAGGTAGATACAAGATAAAGGTAGAAAACATAGTTTAGTGTTGTAAGAGAGCACATGTAGATGATCAGGTGTGTGCCTGTAGACTATGTGTTAATCCAAG
Organism: Manis pentadactyla; assembly: GCF_030020395.1. Classification (NCBI taxonomy): domain Eukaryota; kingdom Metazoa; phylum Chordata; class Mammalia; order Pholidota; family Manidae; genus Manis; species Manis pentadactyla. Next base: position 1,087,815 of record NC_080036.1, on the reverse strand, counting down.
CTAGACCAGGGCAATAAAACATCCACGTATGCAGAAGATTTCTCTCAGAACGGGGGGGTGAGGTTCTAAGCCTCACCTCTGTTGATCCCCAATTTCTCACCTGATGGCCCCCCTGCGACTGTGCCTGTCTTAGGTTGTTCCTCCCTTGAGGAATCTTACCCGTCTCTGGCTAACCAGTCATCTTCCGGGGCCATACAGGGAAATGTGAAGTTGGTAAGTGAGAGAGAAGCCTTATTGTTTGAAAAAGTTAGCTTTTTACTTCTTTGCATATTTATGCCCTGTGGCTTCTATGCCCAGCATTTGTCTTGAGGTATCTTTACCACTTGGAAGAATTATGATACTCGGTAAATTTGATATGAGGCACGAATTCTATTTAAGGGTTGTAATTAGGAAGGAAGAAGAAAAGCTATAGAAGTAGCAGGCGGAAGAAAACATGGGAAGATTGATTATTTCTTTGATATATCTTCTTGTAGAGTAACTTCAGCATGTATAGGTTTTAAGCTACTACTTAAATTGCACACACACATTAACATAATAGGAGTATAGTTACATAACCAAGGCATATCTGTAATTACCAGTCATCTGCAGTGAAACCAAGAAAACCAGTTAGGCACCTTAGGCATTTGTGAAAACTTATCTATGATATGGTGGATATTGTCCAAATGAACTTGAACAGTCTGAGAGAAATCAGACAAATTAAAACAACCCATTCCTGGGGACTGTTCACATGCCATATGTTCTTTTAACAATAAATAGTTTGTAGTTGTAAGACTTTGGAGCGCTACAATTTGCACTTCTCCAAATTCTTGGTTGAGTTCCAACAGTATAGATCCAGTCCAATTTTGTTGTTTTACTGTATGCACAGGCCAGCTTAGATATCTCCTTCCTCATTCCCATGTCAAGTCCAGGAACTGGTGGGATGAGTGCATCTACAGCTGTAGCAGTGCGTGGATCTTTGTTGGGGTTTTTTGATGGTCATCTTCTGGCATGAGTCTTCCAGAGAGTGCAGATGTTGGAAGTTCTTTTTCATATCGTATCTTAGTTCATTTTCGGGGTAGCCGAATTAGGCTTTGATCCTCTGTGTAAACACAAACAGACCCTTTGCCTACACTTTTATATGCCCTTTATACCCTTGTGTAGAACTCGTTGGAGGTTACCACACAGGAACTGCCCTTTTTTTTTTTTTTTTTTTTTTGCTATCACTAATCTACACTTACATGACGAATATTATGTTTACTAGGCTCTCCCCTATACCAGGTCTCCCCTATAAACCCCTTTACAGTCACTGTCCATCAGCGTAGCAAAATGTTGTAGAATCACTACTTGCCTTCTCTGTGTTGTACAGCCCTCCCTTTTCTCCTACCCCCCCATGCATGTTAATCTTAATACCCCCCTACTTCTCCCCCCCTTATCCCTCCCTACCCACCCATCCTCCCCAGTCCCTTTCCCTTTGGTACCTGTTAGTCCATTCTTGAGTTCTGTGATTCTGCTGCTGTTTTGTTCCTTCAGTTTTTCCTTTGTTCTTATATTCCACAGATAAGTGAAATCATTTGGTATTTCTCTTTCTCCGCTTGGCTTGTTTCACTGAGCATAATACCCTCCAGCTCCATCCATGTTGCTGCAAATGATTGGATTTGCCCTTTTCTTATGGCTGAGTAGTATTCCATTGTGTATATGTACCACATCTTCTTTATCCATTCATCTATTGATGGACATTTAGGTTGCTTCCAATTCTTGGCTATTGTAAATAGTGCTGCAATGAACATAGGGGTGCATCTGTCTTTCTCAAACTTGATTGCTGCATTCTTAGGGTAAATTCCTAGGAGTGCAATTCCTGGGTCAAATGGTAAGTCTGTTTTGAGCATTTTGATGTACCTCCATACTGCTTTCCACAATGGTTGAACTAACTTACATTCCCACCAGCAGTGTAGGAGGGTTCCCCTTTCTCCACAGCCTCGCCAACATTTGTTGTTGTTTGTCTTTTGGATGGCAGCCATCCTTACTGGTGTGAGGTGATACCTCATTGTAGTTTTAATTTGCATTTCTCTGATAATTAGCGATGTGGAGCATCTTTTCATGTGTCTGTTGGCCATCTGTATTTCTTTTTTGGAGAACTGTCTGTTCAGTTCCTCTGCCCATTTTTTAATTGGGTTATTTGTTTTTTGTTTGTTGAGGCGTGAGAGCTCCTTATATATTCTGGACGTCAAGCCTTTATCGGATGTGTCATTTTCAAATATATTCTCCCATACTGTAGGGATCCTTCTTGTTCTATTGATGGTGTCTTTTGCTGTACAGAAGCTTTTCAGCTTAATATAGTCCCACTTACTCATTTTTGCTGTTGTTTTCCTTGCCCGGGGAGATATGTTCAAGAAGAGGTCACTCATGTTTATGTCTAAGAGGTTTTCGCCTATGTTTTCTTCCAAGAGTTTAATGGTTTCATGGCTTACATTCAGGTCTTTGATCCATTTTGAGTTTACTTTTGTATATGGGGTTAGACAATGGTCCAGTTTCATTCTCCTACATGTAGCTGTCCAGTTTTGCCAGCACCACCTGTTGAAGAGACTGTCATTTCGCCATTGTATGTCCATGGCTCCTTTATCAAATATTAATTGACCATATATGTCTGGGTTAATGTCTGGATTCTCTAGTCTGTTCCATTGGTCTGTGGCTCTGCTCTTGTGCCAGTACCAAATTGTCTTGATTACTATGGCTTTATAGTAGAGCTTGAAGTTGGGGAGTGAGATCCCCCCTACTTTATTCTTCTTTCTCAGGATTGCTTTGGCTATTCGGGGTCTTTGGTGTTTCCATATGAATTTTTGAATTGTTTGTTCCAGTTCATTGAAGAATGTTGCTGGTAGTTTCATAGGGATTGCATCAAATCTGTATATTGCTTTGGGCAGGATGGCCATTTTAACGATATTAATTCTTCCTAGCCACGAGCATGGGATGAGTTTCCATCTGTTAGTGTCCCCTTTAATTTCTCTTAAGAGTGACTTGTAGTTTTCAGAGTATAAGTCTTTCACTTCTTTGGTTAGGTTTATTCCTAGGTATTTTATTTTTTTTGATGCAATTGTGAATGGAGTTGTTTTCCTGATTTCTCTTTCTGTTGGTTCATTGTTAGTATATAGGAAAGCCACAGATTTCTGTGTGTTGATTTTGTATCCTGCAACTTTGCTGTATTCCGATATCAGTTCTAGTAGTTTTGGGGTGGAGTCTTTAGGGTTTTTTATGTACAGTATCATGTCATCTGCAAATAGTGACAGTTTAACTTCTTCTTTACCAATCTGGATTCCTTGTATTTCTTTATTTTGTCTGATTGCCGTGGCTAGGACCTCCAGTACTATGTTAAATAACAGTGGAGAGAGTGGGCATCCCTGTCTAGTTCCCGATCTCAGAGGAAATGCTTTCAGCTTCTCGCTGTTCAATATAATGTTGGCTGTGGATTTATCATAGATGGCCTTTATTATGTTGAGGTACTTGCCCTCTATTCCCATTTTGCTGAGAGTTTTTAACATGAATGGATGTTGAACTTTGTCAAATGCTTTTTCAGCATCTATGGAGATGATCATGTGGTTTTTGTCTTTCTTTTTGTTGATGTGGTGGATGATGTTGATGGACTTTCGAATGTTGTACCATCCTTGCATCCCTGGGATGAATCCCACTTGGTCATGGTGTATGATCCTTTTGATGTATTTTTGAATTTGGTTTGCTAATATTTTGTTGAGTATTTTTGCATCTACGTTCATCAGGGATATTTGTCTGTAGTTTTCTTTTCTGGTGGGGTCTTTGCCTGGTTTTGTTATTAGGGTGATGTTAGCTTCATAGAATGAGTTTGGGAGTATCCCCTCCTCCTCTATTTTTTGGAAAACTTTAAGGAGAATGGGTATTATGTCTTCCCTGTATGTCTGATAAAATTCCGAGGTAAATCCATCTGGCCCGGGGGTTTTGTTCTTTGGTAGTTTTTTGATTACCTCTTCAATTTCGTTGCTGGTAATTGGTCTGTTTAGATTTTCTGTTTCTTCCTGGGTCAATCTTGGAAGGTTATATTTTTCTAGGAAGTTGTCCATTTCTCCTAGGTTTCCCAGCTTGTTAGCATATAGGTTTTCATAGTATTCTCCAATAATTCTTTGCATTTCTGTGGGGTCCGTCGTGATTTTTCCTTTCTCGTTTCTGATACTGTTGATTTGTGTTGATTCTCTTTTCTTCTTAATAAGTCTGGCTAGAGGCTTATCTATTTTGTTTATTTTCTCGAAGAACCAGCTCTTGGTTTCATTGATTTTTGCTATTGTTTTATTCTTCTCAATTTTATTTATTTCTTCTCTGATCTTTATTATGTCCCTCCTTCTGCTGACCTTAGGCCTCATCTCTTCTTCTTTTTCCAATTTCGATAATTGTGACATTAGACCATTCATTTGGGATTGCTCTTCCTTTTTTAAATATGCTTGGATTGCTATATACTTTCCTCTTAAGACTGCTTTTGCTGTGTCCCACAGAAGTTGGGGCTTAGTGTTGTTGTTGTCATTTGTTTCCATATATTGCTGGATCTCCATTTTGATTTGGTCATTGATCCATTGATTATTTAGGAGCGTGTTGTTAAGCCTCCATGTGTTTGTGAGCCTCTTTGCTTTCTTTGTACAGTTTATTTCTAGTTTTATGCCTTTGTGGTCTGAAAAGTTGGTTGGTAGGATTTCAATCTTTTGGAATTTTCTGAGGCTCTTTTTGTGGCCTAGTATGTGGTCTATTCTGGAGAATGTTCCATGTGCACTTGAGAAGAATGTATATCCCGCTGCTTTTGGATGTAGAGTTCTATAGATGTCTATTAGGTCCATCTGCTCTACTGTGTTGTTCAGTGCTTCCGTGTCCTTACTTATTTTCTGCATCAGGTATCTTTTTCTTAAGGGTTACAAATATCAATCTCAGATAATGACGGGAATTCATAATTCTTTGAAAATACTACCAAATGCATCAAATCAAAATTACCTTGAGCCAAGAAGTCCCAGGTGTCCCTTGAGTCCAGGTTCACCTTTATTTCCCTGTCAATGTATCAAACCATTTTAATTATTTTTTAAGGTAGTTGCAATATATTTTATACACTTAAGGGAATATGTCTAAAATAATTTTTACATTTTCAACTTTCCAATTATTTGACATATAGACTCTGTATATTAAGCCTACTTACTGAAAAAGTTATTTTAAACAAGGAAGTGAATCCACATATTTACAAAGCTTTCTAAAAGCATGTTTGAAAGCTGACAGCTCCAAGCAAGGGAAGAGATTCAAGTCTTCTGAGACCAGCCCTAATTAGTTAGGTCTTCTTACTTTGCATTCTTCTGCCATGTATTTTAACAGCTTTCTATGAGTTGAAAATCTTCATCTTTGCCCTATTTTATTTCTCAGTTAAACTCACCTTCAGTATGCAATTGAAGGAAAGAAAATTGGCTTCAGATGTAGAGTGGCTTTTTTGAAGAAGTATGAATTAGAAAATGTTTAGCTTGTGCTCTTTCTCAGGATTCAGGCAGCCCTTTCTCACAGGAGAAACTTTGAGAGCAAAACCAAGTTGGCAGAGCAGAGAATGTAAGGTAGGAAAAGAGGATTAGATAGTAAAAGCGGAGACTGCACGTGTTGGGTAATAAGGAGAGAGTGTCAAAGGTGGTCTGGTTTTCAAATATATTTTGATACCTGAAATCACAACCCAGTCCGTATCTGGCAAAAGTCCATAATTAAACAGAGCGGTGTGGCAGCTGGGAGGAGGGGGCTTGATGATCGCCTGAAGCCAGGTTGGGTCCACTGATAAGTTATGGAGACTAAATTCATTTTCATGTCCTGAAATTTTCCTAGGCTGCTTGTGTTAAGAAACATATGAATGTAATAGTTGGACTTAATTAAAACATTGGCACATAACATTATTGAAACATGGAACGGTGGTCTCTTAAAATTTATAATATGACAAGTAATTAAGCTGAAACTCAGAGGTGACAAGACTTTGTTGAAAGTTAGTTGACTTGATTATGTTAATATGTCTTACTATCATTTAGGTGATATTTTTTAAAACTTCAATACAGGACGGTGTGGGAGACTTACCTGCGGTTCAGCAGCTGTTTCTACATTGGTGGGATGAGCTACATGAGAAGTGTTTCTAAGATCTACCAGTTTCAGCTTCATCGCTCTTCTGCATAATACAGCTTTTTTCCTCACACTCCAAAACTTGTACCATTGATATTGAAAGCATAGTTCACAAATATTAGTTGACAAAACTGGCAGAGGTAAGCTAATATAGAGGTAAGCAAACTGTGGCCTCCAAAGACTAAATAAAATATATTCATCTGGGCCTTTGCAGGAAAGATTCCAACACCTGAGCTAATATACTGCATGAAAGAAGTGGAAATGTTTCATTGAAAGGACTGCATTAAAAAGGTACAATTTTAACATCTTAAATATATTTTTAACAATATAATTGCACAAGTAGAAGATGAGGGAAACCAAATTTTATAGTAATTCATGAAAAATTTAACTCTGATGCTGGCAACATCCACTTGCCTTCCCAGCCATTGCAGTATGATCTACTCAAATGGTGGTCGCCACAAATACATTGTTCTAGAATGTTCTATGGAAAATCCCAAAGAATTAACTGACCTCCAGTTCGCTGTCAGGCCAAAAATGAGAAGTGGTTAAACAGCTGATGAAATCTTAGGCAGCATTCTTAAGTATTAGAGCATCTAGAACATCCTGGGAGAGTCCACTGTATCCCAAGTTATTTAAGGAATATAAGGCTATCTCCTAACAAAATGACCTGGAGAAATTATAGAGACTCTGCACATGGTTGGCCGAGTCACTCAAGAGTTTTCTACCATCTCTGTGGACACTTACTGCTGCTAGGACACCCAGTGCTCCAAGGACTCATAAGGACCTGCCACTAGTGAAAGGATAGCTACTTTTTCTTGATCACAGGGGTCTCCCATGACCCTTTATCCTATCTCTTTCTCTAAGTACCTTAGAAATGAAAAGTAGATAAAGTCTTCTACTCACTTTGTATGCCAGGCTCTATTCTGGGACAATGTCTACTTAAAATTGCATACTTTTAAAACAGTGATTCCAGAGGGGCGGAAGATGGCGGCGTGAGTAGAGCAGCGGAAATCTCCTCCCAAAACAACATATATCTATGAAAATATAACAAAGACAACCCTTCCTAGAATAAAGACCAGAGGACACAGGACAATATCCAGACCACATCCGCACCTGAGAGAACCCAGCGCCTCACGAAGGGGGTAAGATACAAGCCCCGGCCCCGCGGGAGCCGAGCGCCCCTCCCCCCAGCTCCCGGTGGGAGAAGAATAGGCAGAGCAGGAGGGAGACGGAGCCCAGGGCTGCCGAACACCCAGCCCCAGCCATCCGGGCCAGAGTGCAGACACAGTATGTGTGCAGGGGTCCCTGGATACTAGGAAAACAGGGCAGCAAGAACAGTGAGTGGGCACCGGAGGCTGGGCGCCGGAGGACATAAGAAAAGTGAGCGACCAATTTTTTTTTTTTTGCTGTTTTGTTTTGGCGAGAGCTTTTTGGAAGTCTTAAAGGGATAGGGACCCCAATACTAGGGAAACAGGGCAGAAAGACCGGTGAGCAGAGGCCTGAGGCTGGCACAGGAGAATAAAGAAAAACGAACGACCACCATTTTTTTTTTTTAATTAAAAAAATTTTTTTTCTTTTTTTTTTTTTGTGGTCGTTGTTTTGTTTTGGCGGATGCTTTTTGGAAGTCTTAAAGGGGCAGGGCGGGTCACTTAATCCAGAGGTAGGGAATCCGGGATCTCTGGGCACCCTAACCCCTGGGCTGCAGGGAGCAGGGAGGCCCCATACGGAGATAAATAGCCTCCCAGCAGCTCCCGCTCCAACGCGACTCCACCATTTTGGAGTAGCTGCCCGAGCCAGGCCACGCCCACAGCAACAGCGGAGATTAACTCCATAGCAGCCGGGCAGGAAGCAGAAACCCTGTCTGCGCGCAGCTGCGCAGCACAAGCCACTAGAGGTCGCTGTTGTCCCAGGAGAGGAGGGCCACAAACCAACAAGAAAGGAAGTCCTTCCAGCCGTCACTCGTCCCAGTTCTGCAGACTATTCCTATCACCATGAAAAGGCAAAGCTACAGGCAGACAAAGATCACAGAGACAACACCAGAGAAGGAGACAGACCTAACCAGTCTCCCTGAAAAAGAATTCAAAATAAGAATCATAAACATGCTGACAGAGATGCAGAGAAATACGCAAGAGAAATGGGATGAAGTCCGGAAGGAGATCACAGATGCCAGAAAGGAGATTGCAGAAATGAAACAAACTCTGGAAGGGTTTATAAGCAGAATGGATAGAATGCAAGAGGCCATTGATGGATTTGAAATCAGAGAACAGGAACGCATAGAAGCTGACAGAGAGAGAGACAAAAGGATCTCCAGGAATGAAACAATATTAAGAGAACTGTGTGACCAATCCAAAAGGAACAATATCCGTATTATAGGGGTCCCAGAAGAAGAAGAGAGAGGAAAAGAGATGGAAAGTATCTTAGAAGAAATAATTGCTGAAAACTTCCCCACACTGGGGGAGGAAGTAATCGAACAGACCACGGAAATACACAGAACAGCCAACAGAAAGGATCCAAGAAGAGCAACACCAAGACACATAATAATTAAAATGGCAAAGATCAAGGACAAGGAAAGAGTGTTAAAGGCAGCTAGAGAGAAAAAGGTCACCTATAAAGGGAAACCCATCAGGCTAACGTCAGATTTCTCAACAGAAACCCTACAGGCCAGAAGAGAATGGCATGATATATTTAATACAATGAAACAGAACGGCCTTGAACCAAGGATACTGTATCCAGCACGACTATCATTCAAATATGACGGTGGGATTAAACAATTCCCAGACAAACAAAAGCTGAGGGAATTTGCTTTCCACAAACCACCTCTACAGAACATCTTACAGGGACTGCTCTAGATGGGAGCACTCCTAGAAAGAGCACAGCACAAAACACCCAATATATGAAGAATCGAGGAGGAGGAACAAGAAGGGAGAGAAGAAAAGAATCTCCAGACAGTGTATATAACAGCTCAATAAGCGAGCTAAGTTAGGCAGTAAGATACTAAAGAGGCTAACCTTGAACCTTTGGTAACCACGAATTTAAAGCCTGCAATGGCAATAAGTACATATCTTTCAATAGTCACCCTAAATGTTAATGGGTTGAATGCACCAATCAATAGACACAGAGTAACAGAATGGATAAAAAAGCAAGACCCATCCATATGCTTACAAGAAACTCACCTCAAACCCAAAGACATGTACAGACTAAAAGTCAAGGGATGGAAAAACATATTTCAAGCAAACAACAGTGAGAAGAAAGCAGGGGTTGCAGTACTAATATCAGACAAAATAGACTTCAAAACAAAGAAAGTAACAAGAGATAAAGAAGGACACTACATAATGATAAAGGGCTCAGTCAAACAAGAGGATATAACCATTCTAAATATATATGCACCCAACACAGGAGCACCAGCATATGTGAAACAAATACTAACAGAACTAAAGGGGGATATAGACTGCAATGCATTCATTCTAGGAGACTTCAACACACCACTCACCCCAAAGGATAGATCCACTGGGCAGAAAATAAGTAAGGACACGGAAGCACTGAACAACACAGTAGAGCAGATGGACCTAATAGACATCTATAGAACTCTACATCCAAAAGCAGCGGGATATACATTCTTCTCAAGTGCACATGGAACATTCTCCAGAATAGACCACATACTAGGCCACAAAAAGAGCCTCAGAAAATTCCAAAAGATTGAAATCCTACCAACCAACTTTTCAGACCACAAAGGCATTAAACTAGAAATAAACTGTACAAAGAAAGCAAAGAGGCTCACAAACACATGGAGGCTTAACAACACGCTCCTAAATAATCAATGGATCAATGACCAAATCAAAATGGAGATCCAGCAATATATGGAAACAAATGACAACAACAACACTAAGCCCAAACTTCTGTGGGACGCAGCAAAAGCAATCTTAAGAGGAAAGTATATAGCAATCCAAGCATATTTAAAAAAGGAAGAGCAATCCCAAATGAATGGTCAAATGTCACAATTATTGAAATTGGAAAAAGAAGAACAGATGAGACCTAAGGTCAGCAGAAGGAGGGACATAATAAAGATCAGAGAAGAAATAAATAAAATTGAGAAGAATAAAACAATAGCAAAAATCAATGAAACCAAGAGCTGGTTCTTTGAGAAAATAAACAAAATAGATAAGCCTCTAGCCAGACTTATTAAGAAGAAAAGAGAGTCAACACAAATCAACAGTATCAGAAACGAGAAAGGAAAAATCACGACGGACCCCACGGAAATGCAAAGAATTATTGGAGAATACTATGAAAACCTATATGCTAACAAGCAGGGAAACCTAGGAGAAATGGACAACTTCCTAGAAAAATATAACCTTCCAAGATTGACCCAGGAAGAAACAGAAAATCTAAACAGACCAATTACCAGCAACGAAATTGAAGAGGTAATCAAAAAACTACCAAAGAACAAAACCCCCGGGCCAGATGGATTTACCTCAGAATTTTATCAGACATACAGGGAAGACATAATACCCATTCTCCTTAAAGTTTTCCAAAAAATAGAGGAGGAGGGGATACTCCCAAACTCATTCTATGAAGCCAACATCACCCTAATACCAAAACCAGGCAAAGACCCCACCAAAAAAGAAAACTACAGACCAATATCCCTGATGAACGTAGATGCAAAAATACTCAACAAAATATTAGCAAACCGAATTCAAAAATACATCAAAAGGATCATACACCATGACCAAGTGGGATTCATCCCAGGGATGCAAGGATGGTACAACATTCGAAAGTCCATCAACATCATCCACCACATCAACAAAAAGAAAGACAAAAACCACATGATCATCGCCATAGATGCTGAAAAAGCATTTGACAAAGTTCAACATCCATTCATGTTAAAAACTCTCAGCAAAATGGGAATAGAGGGCAAGTACCTCAACATAATAAAGGCCATCTATGATAAACCCACAGCCAACATTATATTGAACAGCGAGAAGCTGAAAGCATTTCCTCTGAGATCGGGAACTAGACAGGGATGCCCACTCTCTCCACTGTTATTTAACATAGTACTGGAGGTCCTAGCCACGGCAATCAGACAAAATAAAGAAATACAAGGAATCCAGATTGGTAAAGAAGAAGTTAAACTGTCACTATTTGCAGATGACATGATACTGTACATAAAAAACCCTAAAGACTCCACCCCAAAACTACTAGAACTGATATCGGAATACAGCAAAGTTGCAGGATACAAAATCAACACACAGAAATCTGTGGCTTTCCTATATACTAACAATGAACCAACAGAAAGAGAAATCAGGAAAACAACTCCATTCACAATTGCATCAAAAAAAATAAAATACCTAGGAATAAACCTAACCAAAGAAGTGAAAGACTTATACTCTGAAAACTACAAGTCACTCTTAAGAGAAATTAAAGGGGACACTAACAGATGGAAACTCATCCCATGCTCGTGGCTAGGAAGAATTAATATCGTCAAAATGGCCATCCTGCCCAAAGCAATATACAGATTTGATGCAATCCCTATGAAACTACCAGCAACATTCTTCAATGAACTGGAACAAATAATTGAAAAATTCATATGGAAACACCAAAGACCCCGAATAGCCAAAGCAATCCTGAGAAAGAAGAATAAAGTAGGGGGGATCTCACTCCCCAACTTCAAGCTCTACTATAAAGCCATAGTAATCAAGACAATTTGGTACTGGCACAAGAGCAGAGCCACAGACCAATGGAACAGACTAGAGAATCCAGACATTAACCCAGACATATATGGTCAATTAATATTTGATAAAGGAGCCATGGACATACAATGACGAAATGACAGTCTCTTCAACAGGTGGTGCTGGCAAAACTGGACAGCTACATGTAGGAGAATGAAACTGGACCATTGTCTAACCCCATATAAAAAAGTAAACTCAAAGTGGATCAAAGACCTGAATGTAAGCCATGAAACCATTAAACTCTTGGAAGAAAACATAGGCGAAAACCTCTTAGACATAAACATGAGTGACCTCTTCTTGAACATATCTCCCCGGGCAAGGAAAACAACAGCAAAAATGCATAAGTGGGACTATATTAAGCTGAAAAGCTTCTGTACAGCAAAAGACACCATCAATAGAACAAGAAGGATCCCTACAGTATGGGAGAATATATTTGAAAATGACACATCCGATAAAGGCTTGACGTCCAGAATATATAAGGAGCTCACACGCCTCAACAAACAAAAAATAATAACCCAATTAAAAAATGGGCAGAGGAACTGAACAGACAGTTCTCCAAAAAAGAAATACAGATGGCCAACAGACACATGAAAAGATGCTCCACATCACTAATTATCAGAGAGATGCAAATTAAAACTACAATGAGGTATCACCTCACACCAGTAAGGATGGCTGCCATCCAAAAGACAAACAACAACAAATGTTGGCGAGGCTGTGGAGAAAGGGGAACCCTCCTACACTGCTGGTGGGAATGTAAGTTAGTCCAACCATTGTGGAAAGCAGTATGGCGGTACATCAAAATGCTCAAAACAGACTTACCATTTGACCCAGGAATTCCACACCTAGGAATTTACCCTAAGAACGCAGCAATCAAGTTTGAGAAAGACAGATGCACCCCTATGTTTATTGCAGCACTATTTACAATAGCCAAGAATTGGAAGCAACCTAAATGTCCATCAATAGATGAATGAATAAAGAAGATGTGGTACATATACACAATGGAATACTACTCAGCCATAAGAAAAGGGCAAATCCAATCATTTGCAGCAACATGGATGGAGCTGGAGGGTATTATGCTCAGTGAAACAAGCCAAGCGGAGAAAGAGAAATACCAAATGATTTCACTTATCTGTGGAGTATAAGAACAAAGGAAAAACTGAAGGAACAAAACAGCAAGCAGCAGAATCACAGAACTCAAGAATGGACAAACAGGTACCAAAGGGAAAGGAACTGGGGAGGATGGGTGGGTAGGGACGGATAAGGGGGGGAGAAGAAGGGGGTATTAAGATTAACATGCATGGGGGGGTAGGAGAAAAGGGAGGGCTGTACAACACAGAGAAGGCAAGTAGTGATTCTACAACATTTTGCTATGCTGATGGACAGTGACTGTAAAGGGGTTTATAGGGGAGACTTGGTATAGGGGAGAGCCTAGTAAACATAATATTCGTCATGTAAGTCTAGATTAGTGATACCAAATCAAAGCAAAAGAAAAAAAAAGGGCAGTTCCTGTGTGGTAACCTCCAATGATTTCTACACAAAGGTATAAAGGGCATATAAAAGTGTAGGCAAAGGGTCTGTTTGTGTTTATACAGAGGATCAAAGCCTAATTGGGCTACCCCGAAAATGAACTAAGATACGATATGAAAAAGAACTTCCAACATCTGCACTCTCTGGAAGACTCATGCCAGAAGATGATCATCAAAAAACCCCAACAAAGATCCACGCACTGCTACAGCTGTAGATGCACTCATCCCACCAGTTCCTGGACTTGCCATGGGAATGAGGAAGGAGATATCTAACCTGGCCTGTGCATACAGTAAAACAACAAAATTGGACTGGATCTATACTGTTGGAACTCAACCAAGAATTTGGAGAAGTGCAAATTGTAGCGCTCCAAAGTCTTACAACTACAAACTATTTACTGTTAAAAGAACATATGGCATGTGAACAGTCCCCAGGAATGGGTTGTTTTAATTTGTCTGATTTCTCTCGGACTGTTCAAGTTCAGTTGGACAATATCCACCATATCATAGATAAGTTTTCACAAATGCCTAAGGTGCCTAACTGGTTTTCTTGGTTTCACTGCAGATGGCTGGTAATTACAGATATGCTTTGGTTATGTAACTATACTCCTATTATGTTAATGTGTGTGTGCAATTTAAGTAGTAGCTTAAAACCTATACATGGTGAAGTTACTCTACAAGAAGATATATCAAAGAAATAATCAATCTTCCCATGTTTTCTTCCACCTGCTACTTCTATAGCTTTTCTTCTTCCTTCCTAATTACAACCCTTAAATAGAATTCGTGCCTCATATCAAATTTACCGAGTATCATAATTCTTCCAAGTGGTAAAGATACCTCAAGACAAATGCTGGGCATAGAAGCCACAGGGCATAAATATGCAAAGAAGTAAAAATCTAACTTTTTCAAACATTAAGGCTTCTCTCTCACTTACCAACTTCACATTTCCCTGTATGGCCCCGGAAGATGACTGGTTAGCCAGAGACGGGTAAGATTCCTCAAGGGAGGAACAACCTAAGGCAGGCACAGTCGCAGGCGGGCCATCAGGTGAGAAATTGGGGATCAACAGAGGTGAGGCTTAGAACCTCACCCCCCCATTCTGAGAGAAATCTTCTGCATCCGTGGATGTTTTATTGCCCTTGTCTAGCTTGGATTAACACTTAGTCTACAGGCACACACCTGATCATCTACATGTGCTCTCTTACAACACTAAACTATGTTTTCTACCTTTATCTTGTATCTACCTACCACTTCAGCATTTTATTAAAAATAATAATAATAAAGAGAGAAATGTGATATCCACATATAAATCAAGTATAAAAACCAAATGAGTATTCATATTTGAACTGACTGTTTATAGTTCATAATGCATGAGCAAAACCGAAAGTTTCTGTAATGACTGCCCTTGTACTGTTCACTATGTAACTTATTCATTATGTAAGAATTTGTTCTACATGTAAAAACTTGTTTGTTATGCCTCAGAAGATTGGAGACTGACAAAAATTAGGCTTGGGGTGGAATAATGATTGTGCATTGAGCATTGACTCCCCTATACAGAATTTTATTGTCGTTAACAACCATTTGATCAATAAATATGAGAGATGCCCTCACAAAAAAAAAAAAAAAAAGGACAGACTTCCAATGGTAAAATAAATAAGTAACTGGGATGTAATGTATAGCATAAGGAATATAGTCAAGATATTGTAACAGCTTGGTAGGGTGATATCTGGAACCTAGAATTATGTATATAAATGTTCTACCACTGTGTTGTACACTTGAAACTAATGTAATGTAATACTGTGCGTCAACTACCCTTCAATAAAAAATAATTATTAAAAAAAAAAAAAAAAGAATCAAACTATGCAGATAGCAGGAAGGCCAGCCAAACCCTGATAACTTGGTTGGTCATGCAACCAACAAATAGCAACAATTACTGGGTGGCTAATATAAGATAGTGACAAACGTTTTCTGCATCATACTTTCTTTTGTCATGATGGCTAAGAATTAGGTTTCCTCATAGATATTACCTTCACCAATTTTACTTACAATTTCTATATTCCTGAACAATATTTTGAAAGTTACAACCTAATAATTCTCTTAATATGATAATCTCTCTTCAAGTTATAAAATAGCATTATTTTTAACTAACCATATGATTCAAAATAAGACAATGATAACTATTCTAATAAGGAACTGATTTAATTTAAATTCCACTCTCAACACTATTACATATATTAAAAACATGTGCTTTGTCTTAAACATAACAAAGAAAATATTGTGAGAAAAAAACCATTCAATTACTGTCATCAGAAAACATAATCTCAATATGGCCACATTGAAAATACCATGTCATCACTACTATGCACTTTGCTGCCAATTTAGGATGTTATCACAACTATAAAATGTAAAACATACTAGTTTATCATATAATGTATAAAACATTAGTAATGTTAAATATAGATATTCTTGAACTCCAGTACCTTCATTTTCTGGAGGTTAACTTAGACACCAATAAATAACCAAGTGTAATTTACTATTTCAATGAAAAAATAGCTTGGTAGTAATGGTGGAAGGTAGAGGAAGAACATTCCATTTCAAAGGAAAAGTCTTCTACATCTCCCCGAAATTGAATTCATATCTAATCGACAATATTTTTTCCTATTTATGATGAATAGCTAGAATGTTTGTTTTCTGGTTTGTCAACAGTAAGAGTCCCTGATCTTTCTTTGGGTGGCCAGTTTTCTGAGAATC
The DNA here is from genome assembly GCF_030020395.1 of Manis pentadactyla. Taxonomy (NCBI): domain Eukaryota; kingdom Metazoa; phylum Chordata; class Mammalia; order Pholidota; family Manidae; genus Manis; species Manis pentadactyla. The sequence continues at coordinate 1,071,695 of NC_080036.1, read as the reverse complement.
TAAAGAAATCTGGACTTCTTTAGAAAAATGGACATAAATATAATTTTTTTCATAAAATAGATGGAATTTATGGACCCCAATAATATCATTGCTGGATCCTCCTCCAATTTTGTGAACTCCAGAATAAAAACTCCTAGTATGATGTAACAATATATCAAACTGATAATAAATAATAATGACATTAACATATAGGTATTCCTGGAGCTCCTTTCTTCCCTAGAGTTCCTGGAGGCCCAATATCTCCCTAAAAATGAAATAAAGGTCACATTTAACATTGTAAATTATCAGTTCATTCCCCTAAATTTCCCAACAATCCATTATGGAATGATAAGCCAATACCAATGTACCCAGGGTGCCTGCCTTCCCTTCCTCTACTATAAGACAGGAGCAACACAAGGTAGAAAACTCAAGAATCTAAAACCTTAAAGACCTGCGCCTAGGGTCTATGGATTACTAAGTCAAAGATCTTCATTAGGAAATCAAGAAGGACTCTGCCATTCTGTCAAAGGAAGACCTAGCTATTCACACAGGGCTGTTGAGGGGAGAAAACAGGGGGAAAACAATCAAGTGAAAACTTTTCTTATTTGTCATAGTTTGAGTTATGAGAGTGAATACAAGATAAGAAAAATGCAGGTCCATAATAATTTCATTTGGACTTCTATTTCTGACATTGTTGCTGACCAGATGCTCCAAGGGAGTCTCTGAATCCAGAACAAAACACCTTGGGGAGAGCAACCTCTGTGGGAGAGTGCTGATCATATTAAGAAACAGGAAAAGTCTTCAAAATATCTCTTATTTTAATAAAATATACTCTGGGTGGGGGCTATGTTTTTCAGGATTTGGAACTGTGCCCAAAGCTTGCTAGAGCTGGAGATGCAGGAGCCCAGAGTGCTGGAGGTGTCTGAACGCAAGCACAGCTTGTGGGAAGCTGACTGTGGTGCCAGTCATGGGGGAAGGGCAGTGGTGTTTCATACCTAGGATGACTCAGGGCTCTTAAAGGGGGCTGAGAATATACTGTACTCTGCATATGGATCGTGTGCAGCGTAGAAGGCGCTGTACTCTGAAACAGCAGCCACAGCTACCAGTGGCGGGCAGCTCTTCGGGCCGCAGTGAGGCTCACAGGACTCCTGTCAGCTAAGACAAGGCAATGAGCTCAAAGTCAACAATGAATAAAGAGGAGGCAGCAAGCCACAGGAGCAAGAGTCAGCAGGAGCGACAACTATGTGCAGACAGTAGAGTCATGTTAGCAAAGGAATTGAAGACTACATATGAAACTTAATAAGTCAAAAAAGAGAATCATGAAAGAAGACTGTTAGGACTGAAAATAAAACGAGACTATCAAAAATAAAAAGGTGTCATTTAAAATTTGAACTTTTGGAAATTAGAAATTTGTTTAAAAATTTTAAAAAATCAATTAATGGTTTCAACAGCAAATTAGACATAGTAAAGGAAAAAATAAGTACACTGGAAAATATATCCAAAAAATTTAACTAGAATATTAAGAATAAAGGATATAAAAAATAAAAAGCTGTTTAGAGATGCAGAAGATAAAAATAGAAAAAATAAAATACATCTAACTAGAATTCCAGGAAGAGGGAACAGAGAGAATAGAATAGATGTAATAGAGAGATAATGGCTGATATCTTCCAGAGTTAATGGAAATAACTCCACAGACTCAGGAAGCAAAATGAATTTCGACCAGGATGAATAAAGAGAAATCCATATTTAGATACATTGTAGTGGGTTTTAAGAACACTAAAAACAAAATACCTTTATAGAATTCCAAAGGAAGAACAGATCATTTACAAAAAAAATGATAATTAGATTAGAGCAGATTTTTTCATAGTTATCAGTGGAAGTCAGGAGACAATAAAAGACAACCCTCAAGGTATTAAGAGAAAATAGCAACCGTGGGCTGTATACCCTACAAAACTGCCTCAAAAGCAAGAGTAAAATATATTTATAATTAAATAAAAAATGGAAGTTTAATACCAAGATGACTGTACTAAAGGAACTTCAAAGATATAGTTCAGTTAATACTAAAATTATCCCAAAAGGATGGGCTAAGAGCACAAAACACAGAAGGAACCAAGTAAAAGCCTGTATATAAATCCACATTATCTGTATAAAATAACAAGAAAAAATAATTATGAGGGCAAAATAATAGCATCTTAAATTATGTCATATCTGAACAATTAACTGTTACCAAGAATGTGGCAAAAATGTATACTGTACGAAGACACATCACCACTTTACCCTGTTAATCGGCAGATCCAGGCCAAAATCTTCAACTTTCATGAAAACACCTTTTGTCCCATTAATGCTTGATTTCCAGAAAATCCTGGGATTCCCTTAAAAAGAAAGAAAGGAGGTTTTTAATTTAAAAAATTGTAGATGGTATCATTAGAGAATCATAGGTCATAACTGGATTTTTGGTAATGTTTGTTAAAAAGGCTTTCTAAAAGAGAAAGTATGAGGATATTAACCTTAGTTCTTTCAGACCAATGAAAGTGATAAAGCAAGGATATTTCATTTGAACACATCTATATGTTACTTACAATCAATAATGCAAGAAAACCTGTGAAATAATAGGAGCTCAGCTTCAGTACAACAGTTCCAAAGGCCTTCACCATCTCACAACCATAATTAAAAACTAATGAAACCAATCAATTCCTCCAAACTGAGTCCTGAACACTCAAGAATCTAACCTCTGGTGGAAGATACAGCAATCTTTCTCCCAATGATCCCTTCCTGAGAAAATCGGGAAGAATATGAACACCACGGTTTGTGGAGAGACAATAGGAGTCTGAATCTCTAGGTAAGATTCAGAGAAAATTAATGTTAATTGATAAATTTGAGAATAACAGTAGCACTTTTATTAATGGGAAAGCAGACCTATTATCAGTGATTCAATGCAATTATCAAAATGATCACTAATCACCCAAAACAGTGCTGGTATAATAAATTTTCACTTATTCATTTTTCTTAGATCTTTTCTTGATGATACTTCAGTTTAAATAATTAACATTGTCTGTTTTTGTATATTTCTATGGACTCTGGCAGAAAAGGGAACTAGAAAGACAAGGAAATTAGGCCCTGTCAGTACTTCTTTGAAAGCCCTCTGCATCCTCAGGGCTTTCAAAGGGCAGCAGTCCTCCCCAGGAAATCAGGGCCGGGGGAGCGATGCCATTGCTGATGAGATCAGGACCTTCTGTTCTGGGGGGTCGCCACTGTTTTGATTTCCACATTTCGACTTTATTAATACAATACCGATCAATGTGTTAGCCACAATTATAGTGCAAGATACACATAGTTCTAGTTTTAAATTCTAAACTTGAAACATAAAGTAGAAGTCAATTTGATTCTATTTGGTTCAAATCAGTTTACCACGGTGCTACAATCTTTGGAGAGAACAAAAGTTGTGAGCAATGACTGTTAACAAGGGGCTCAGTCGGGTTAAAAACACATTACCAAACTAGAGCAAAGTATACAACAATATAAAATTGTAAAGTATTATAAAACAAGCACAGCATACCCTATAAGCACTCTAAAACATAAAGCAGAAGTAACTGAATTATGAGTATAGTAGAGTGATATGAACTGTATCCTTCTGGAGCAGAAAATGCATATTCACAGTGCAATCAATTAAGATCAAGTTGTTAAAATAAAGGCCTCCATTTCAATAGACCATGATTTGGCATGAAACTACCTGTAACCAACTCTCATGCAAATACACACACACACACACAAACTCACTATACATTTAGATTAAGTTCTGAATTTAAAGTGTCTGTCTATAAAATATTATCAGATGTAAAGCGGCCATACATTGTTCTAAGCTGAAACTGGTATGCCTATGTGAATGCAGTATCTCTTGGTCCCAGGAATTCCTAAAGGAGTCATGCAATTGCTCATGATGCTGTCAGACCTGAGAAGCGGAATTTCTTGCCGCACACAGTCTTTTATTACCTAGGGTTCTGTCACTCCTCAAGTCCCTAGGCCAATTCACAATATGCGATAGTAGTAGGAATTAGAGATATCTGACTGTAGTCCTGTTTCTGGAGCCAATCGCTCTAGCAACAGGGCTATATTCTCACTCTGGGCAAAAAACAGGATTATCCCCAGGCGTCCCTGAGCAGCACACTGCCTCGACCTCCCAGGAATCCTTGAGGGCCCTGACCATTAATTCCCTGGACTGCATTCAACACCCTTTCATCTGAGTCATTCTAAGAATGAGCTTGGTCTATATTAGGACATAGCCACAAATCTTACATTATTTCAACATATCAGATATTGAGAGTACTTTGAGGGGATTCCAGATTAGGAAAAAAAGAACCCTTTTCCTATTATCTCTGTCTTAAGGTAGTAAAATATTAAAACACATTTCATTGATATGAAAAGGAATCATAAGATTTTCTATGTCCAATTATACCAAGAATTACTATGTATTTTACAAATACCAAGCAAAAAATATATAAAGCTATAAATAATAAAAAACAAAAAGTAAAACTGACTTACAAAAGCAATTCTTGGTAAAACTAGTATTATTGGGATAAATAAATAAACAGAAAGTTAACTGAAAGAATTGAAATTATTCAGAACTATATTAGTCTATAAAATTCTCCCAGATCATATTTTCCTATTTTCCTGGGCTCCTGTTTGTTGAAATGTGCTAACCTTTTGTCGATTTTACATCAGCAGAAATTCAAAGCCATTTGAAATTTACCAGTTTCTTGATCAAAAAGTATTCAGTAACAATTATTTCACAGAGCAAATGCTTTTCTAAGCAAACTATCTTATATTTTGTTTTCAGCCTGTGTGGTTTGGGGTTCAGGCAACTGTGAAAATGGGTAGGTAGAGACAAGTATTTTATTTGGTAAGAGTAAAGTGATATATTTCTTCCACTTCTGTGATTTCAGTTTGGGTTTGAGGAAGAGCAGAAAGTCATCTGGAAAATCCTGCATACTGCTGTGGTGAAAGAATGTTGGTTGACATGAAAAAATGTTCCAGAAGCTTCTCTATAACCGTTAAACAACTGCTATGCAACAAAAATGTCATTAAGAATAAAAGTACAAAACTTACAGTAAAGGGTTTGACCCCTACTTCCTAATGAGCACTTTGCAATGAAGGAAATGTATCCATTATACACGACTTAGAAAATAAAAAACATCACTTTATACTTTCCCATATGCAACGAATGCACTTCCCTCAGCCTTCAAATTAGAGCATCTTGGATCAAATCTGCTTTTAAGTAATGTAATATTTTAAATTTACTAAAAGCAAATCTAATCCATTAATGATGCTTTAAAATAAAAAATTTCAACTTTTCCACATAGTGGTAGAGAGATCTGACAGCATACAGTTACTAAAATATTAAAAGCACATTGTTTTTCCTCTATTATTTCAAGAAGTGATTTATTCATTCCTAAATATTCAATGAAGAAAAACACATATGCTGTAAGTATAAGTCTTACCAGCTACAAAGATTACAATGATTATGGATTCAGCTGATCAACTCCAGGCTGATCAGTTTTTAAAATGTGGAATTTCAGTATCCCCATTTTATACAAGGGACAGATAATAAAACCTATCTCATAGGATTGGTACCTTATCAATTAATTCTCAAAAGTGCTTAGCTCAGTGCAGACACTCTAATGAACAGATTTTCACCACTGTCTTCACAGCTTCTCCCTGATTGTTGAACACTGTGAAGTACATAAGTCAATTCTCTTCCATGTCTCAAAATTTGTCCTCTTTCTCCATTTTGAGGATATCTTTTTTTGTTTTTCCACCTTGCCTTTCTCTACCCTGAACTCCAAATGTTTCCACTGTATCCAAGGTAACTAAGGCAATCTAAGGCTTCCCGTTAGCGGGGTGCCAACAAGTGTGCATTGCTCCTCCTCATTTATGGCCTTTGCTTTTCACCTTTGGCTGACTTGGATTATAGAAAAATGCTACAATGATTTTTGCTTTTTGAACATTTTAAATATCATCACTATTCTTTCAGAAAGGTATGCCCAAAAGGATCAAATATATTTGCAGTTGAACCCCACAGTCACAGTGATTTTCAATCCTGTTTTAAAAATTCCACACTAACCAGCAGACCTTTATGAATGATACACAAAAGATTACTTGGTGGTAAAATAACCCCAAAGAGAAGTAACTCACAATCACAAGCTCCAGACCTGAAAGAAACCAATACAGAAGTACTTACACTAAACCCTTAATAAGGAAATTACCAGTTTTACCACTCCCTTAAATCTTTAAGGGGAAAAATATAACCTAAGTAACATTAGATGAATATATTCTCCCTAGCCTACAGACCGGGACTTACATGGGACTGGACACAAATCACTCAAAGACACATAATTTCAGTAGAAAAGGCTTTGGTAAATATTTTTTGGGCTACTCATATTTATATACAATAGAAAATGTCACAGTTTGACATAATAAGTTGCAGAGACCAGGGATATGTTAAGAAAGAAAAGCTATCTGGGGACACTTGCAAATTGCTCCATTTTATTGGCATCATCTCTTCAATACCTAAAAGCATCTCAACATCTTTCAAAGGACAAGAAGATATTCTAAACAATTTTACTGCTGTAAGAGTATCACTTTTTCAGGACAAAACAAAAAGAAAAATGTTTAGCAAATTACAATAACATACCAAAAAACCCAGAGGATGAGGAGGAGGGCAGGATTAAGAGACCTAGGCTCAGTTTTTGCAGTACCACATCCTGGGAAAGTCATGTAACCACCCAGAACCCCCAAATCTAGAAAAATAACCTGCCTCTTTACATCAGCGAGTAAAGTGAGGATCATGCATGTGAAATATATTATTGAGTTAAAAGGAACATAGATATACACATATGTAAACCTGGAAACTGATTGCATTTGAAAAACAAATTTCCAAAATAATACCAGAGTTGTTCTAAAACGAGCTCTGATCTTCTGAAAATCTAAAACGTGTATACCATGCATTTTGGGTACATGGAATGTCACTGTGTAACTCAAAACAAACTGGTGAATTTCTCATTAAGAAGAAAACTGAAAATGGGTTTTTCAAGGACCTGATTCATTGCTGAATCGTATTTAGGCACCACTTTCCAGAGAAATCTGAAAACTGTATTTTTGAAATTTTATATATGATAGAAGTCACCAAACAAAAATATTTTAAAACACCAAATCAAACTGAAGATAGTTTCACGAAGAAAACAGATTAATTTTTAACTTTAATTTACATGGTGAAAAGTAAATAATCCCTTATTTGAAAATTGTATCTAATTTATATTATTTATAACCTTATAGTTTAAAATACTAATATATTTTTACTTCTAAATCATTGTATTATTTATTGTAACTCAGCCCATTATGAATTGTCTGTTTATATAATGTATCTCTATTTTATATTGAAAAATTATAAGATTAGATAGATGAATAAGCATTCACTAAAGGAAAAAATTTAAAAGAAATCAGTTTTCTAGTGACAGACGACAAATCACCAAACAGTGGCTTAAAACAGGTCTGTGGCACACATGTAAAACATGGGTCTCACTGGACTAAATTCAGGGTGGCAAGGATGCATGCCTTTGAGGAGTCTATTTCCTGTTCATTCTGGCTACTGGCAGAATTCAGTTCTTTGCAGTTGAAGGACCAAGGTCCCCATTTTCTAGCTGGCTGTAAACTGAGGGCCACTCTCAGCTTCTGGAGGTCACATGATCCTTGGCTCATGTCCCCCTTCCTCCATGTTCAAGGGCCAGTCGGGTCTTTCCCAAGGCAATTCTTCTTGACCCATTCCTCATCCATCTTCTTCTACTTTTTATTACTTGTGATTAGATTGGGCGCACCCAGATAATCCAGGACATTATCCCCATCTCAAGGCCATTCACATTAATGCCAAGTCCCTTTATCACGCAAGGTAACATATTCACAGCTTTCGGGGACTAGGTTGTGGTACGCTTTTTATTTTTATTTTTTTGTTGACTTTCTTTTTCTGTTTGTTTGTTTTTGCAATTCAGTGACTGTTATTAAATCTATAGAGCTGTGCACTCATCACCACAATCACACTTGGGAAAGTTTCCATCACTCTCTAAATTCCCCTCATGTCCGTTTGCAGTTCATCCCTGCTCTTACCAACAGCCCTAGACAGATCCTGCTCTACTTTTTTTTCTTTGGTATCATTAATCTACAATTACATGAAGAACATTATGTTTACTAGGCTCCCCCCTTCACCAAATCCGCCCTACATACCTCTTCACAGTCACTGTCAATTGGGGTAGTAAGATGCTGTAAAATCACTACTTGTCTTCTCTGTGTTGTACAGCCCGCCACGTACTCCCTCCACATTATACATGCTAACTGTAATGCCCCCTTTCTTTTTCCTGCCCTTATCGCTCCCTTCCCACCCATCCTCACCAGTCCCTTTCCCTTTGGTAACTGTTAGTCCATTGGTGGGTTCTGAGATTCTGCTGCTGTTTTACTCCTTCATTTTTCTTTGCTCTTATACTCCACATCTGAATGAAATCATTTGGTACATGTCTTTCTCTGCCTGGCTTATTTCACTGAGCATAATACCCTTTAGCTCCATCCATGTTGTTGCAAATGGTAGGATCTGTTTTCTTCTCATGACTGAATAATATTTCTTGTGTATATGTACCACGTCTTCTTTATCCATTCATCTACTGATGGACATTTAGGTTGCTTCCATTTCTTGGCTATTGTAAACAGTGCTGCGATAAATATAGGGGTGCATCTGACTTTTTGAAATTGGGCTGCTGCATTCTTAGGGGAAATTCCTGGAAGTGGAATTCCTGGGTCAAATGGTATTTCTATTTTAAGAATTTTGAGGAACCTCCATACTGCTTTCCACAATGGTTGAACTAATTTACATGCCCACCAACAGTGTAGGAGGGTTCCCCTTTCTCCACAACCTCGCCAATATTTGCTGCTGTTTGTCTTTTGGATGGTGGTGATCCTTACTGCTGTGAGGTGATATCTCATTGTGGTTTTAATTTGCATTTCTCTGATGACAAGCGATGTGGAGCACCCTTTTATGTGTCTTCTGGCCATCTGAATTTCTTCTTTAGAGAATAGTCTATTCAGCCCCTATGCTCATTTTTTAAATTGGATTACTTGCTTTTTGTTTGTTGAGGTGTATGTGCTCTTTATATAATTTGGATGTCAACCCATTATCAGATATGTCATTTATGAATATATTCTCCCATACTGTAGGACACCATTTTTTTCTATTGATGGTGTACTTCACTGTACAGAAGCTTTTCAGCTTGATATAGTCCCACTTGTTCATTTTTACTTTTCTTTCCCTTGCCCAGGGCGATATGTTCATAAAGAAGTCACTCATGTTTATGTCCATGAGATTTTTGCCTATGTTTTTTTCTAAGAGTTTTATGGTTTCATGACTTACATTCAGGTCTTTGATCCATTCCAAATTTACTTCTGTGTATGGGGTTAGAAAGTGATCCAGTTTCATTCTCTTACATGTAGCTGTCCAGTTTTGCCAGTACCATCTGTTGAAGCGACTGTCATTTCCCCATTGTATGTCCATGGCTCCTTTATCTTATATTAATTGGCCATATATGTTTGGGTTAATGTTTGGAGTCTCTATTATGTTCCACTGGTCTGTGGCTCTGTTCTTATGCCAGTACCAACTGTCTTGATTACTGTGGCTTTGCAGTAGAGCTTGAAGTTGGGGAGCGAGATTCCCCCCACTTTATTCTTCCTTCTCAGAATTGCTTTGGCTATTCGGGGTCTTTGGTAGTTCCATATGAATTTTTGAACCATTTGTTCCATTTCATTGAAGAATGCTGTTGGTAATTTGGGAAGGATTGCATCAAATCTGTATATTTTGGGCAGGTGGCCATTTTAACAATATAAATTCTTCCTAGCCAGGAGCATGGGGTGAGTTTCCATTTGTTAGTGACCTCTTTAATTTCTCTTAAGAGCATCTTATAGTTTTCAGGGTATAGGTCTTTCACTTCCTTGGTTAGGTATATTCCTAGGTATTTTATTCTTTTTGATGCTATTATGAATGGAATTGTTTTCCTGATTTCTCTTTCTATTAGTTCATTATTTGTGTATAGGAAAGCCACAGATTTCTGTGTGTTAATTTTGTATCCTGCAACTTTGCTGAATTCCGATATCAGTTCTAGTAGTTTTGGAGTGGAGTCTTTAGGTTTTTTATGTACAATATCATGTCATCTGCAAATAGTGACAGTTTAACTTCTTCTTAACCAATCTGGATTCCTTGGATTTCTTTGTTATTCTGATTGCCGTGGCTAGGAACTCCAGTATTATGTTGAATAATAGTGGGGAGAGTGGGCATTCCTGTCTTGTTCCCGATCGCAGAGGAAAAGCTTTCAGTTTCTCACTGTTCAGTATGATGTTGGCTGTGGGTTTCTCATATAGGGCCTTTATTATGTTGAGGTACTTGTCTTCTATACCCATTTTGTTGAGAGTTTTTATCATGAATAGATGTTGAATTTTGTCGACTGCTTTTTCAGCATCCTATGGAGATGATCATGTGGTTATTGTCCTTCTTTTTGTTGATGTGGTGGATGATGTTGATGGATTTTCGAAAGTTGTACCATCCTTGCATCCCTGGGATGAATCCCACTTGGTCATGGTGTATGATCCCTTTGATGTATGTTTTAATTCACTTTGCTAATATTTTGTTGAGTATTTTTGCATCTACGTTCTTCAGGGATATTGGTCTGTAGTTTTCTTTTTTGGTGAGGTCTTTGCCTGGTTTGGGTATTAGGGTGATGTTGGCTTCATAGAATGAGTTTGGGAGTATTCCCTCCTCTTCTATTTTTTGGAAAACCGCAAGGGGAATGGGTATTATATCTTCTCTGAATGTCTGATGAAATTCTGAGGTATATCCATCTGGCCCGGGGGATTTGTTCTTGGGTAGTTTTTTTTATTACTGCTTCAATTTTGATGCTGGTTATTGGTCTGTTTATATTTTCTGTTTCTTTCTGGGTCAGTCTTGGAAGGTTGTATTTTTCTAGGAAGTTGTCTTTTTCTCCTAGGTTTTCCAGCTTGTTAGCATATAGGTTTTCTTAGTATTCTCTAATAATTCTTTGTATTTCTGTGGGGTCCATCGTGATTTTTCCTTTCTTGTTTCTGATACTGTTGATGGATTTTGACTCTTTTTCTCTTAATAAGTCTGGCTACAGGCTTATATATTTTGTTTATTTTCTTGAAGAACCAGCTCTTGGTTTCATTGATTTTTTGCTATTGTTTTATTCTTCTCAATTTTATTTATTTCTTCTCTGATCTTTATTATGTCCCTCCTTCTGCTGACCTTAGGCCTCAATTGTTCTTCCTTTTCCAGTTTTGATAATTGTGACATTAGACCATTCATTTGGGATTGTTCTTCCTTCTTTAAATATGCCTGGATTGCTATGTACTTTCCTCTTAAGTCTGCTTTTGCTATGTCCCACAGAAGTTGGGGCTTTTTGTTGTTGTCGTTTGTTTCCATATATTGCTGGATCTCCATTTTAATTTGGTCATTGATCCATTGATTATTTAGGAGCATGTTGTTAAGCCCCCATGTGTTTGTGAACCTTTCTGCTTTCTTTGTACAATTTATTTCTAGTTTTATACCTTTGTGGTCTGAAAAGTTGGTTGGTAAGATTTCAATCTTTTGGAATTTACTGAGGCTCTTTTTGTGGCCTAGTATGTGGTCTATTCTGGAGAATGTTCCATGTGCACTTGAGAAGAATGTGTATCCTGTTGCTTTTGGATGTAGAGTTCTATAGATGTCTATTAGGTCCATCTGTTCTAGTGTGTTGTTCAATGCCTCTGTGTCCTTACTTATTTTCTGTCTGGTGGATCTGTCCTTTGGAGTGAGTGGTGTGTTAAAGTCTCCCAAAATGAATGCATTGCATTCTATTTCCTCCTTTAATTATTTTAGTATTTGTTTCACATATATTGGTGATCCTGTATTGGGTGCATATATGTTTGTAATGGTTATATCCTCTTGTTGGACTGAGCCCTTTATCATTATGTAATGTCCTTCTTTATCTCCTGTTACTTTATTTGTTTTGAAGTCTATTTTGTCTGATACTAGTACTGCAACACCTGCTTTTTTCTCCCTGTTGTTTGCATGAAATATCTTTTTCCATTGCTTGACTTTTAATCTGTGCATGCCTTTGGGTTTGAGGTGAGTCTCTTGTAAGCAGCATATAGATGGGTCTTGCTTTTTTATCCATTCTATTACTCTGTGTCTTTTGATTGGTGCATTCAGTCCATTTACATTTGGGTGATTATGGAAAGATATGTACTTACTGCCATTGCAGGATTTAAGTTTGTGGTTACCAAAGTTTCAAAGTTAGCTTCTTTACTATCTTACTGTTTAACTTAACTCGCTTATTGAGCTGTTATAAACACTGTCTGATGATTCTTTATTTCTCTCCCTTCTTATTCCTCCTTCTCCATTCTTCATATGTTGGGTGTTTTGTTCTGTGCTCTTTTTAGGAGTGCTCCCATCTAGAGCATTTCCTCTAAGATACCTTGTACAGGTGGTTTGTGGGAGGCAAATTCCCTCAACTTTTGCTTGTCTGGGAATTGTTTAATCCCTCCTTCATATATAAATGATAATCATGCTAGATAGAGTATTCTTGGTTCAAGGCCCTTCTGTTTCATTGCATTAAATATATCAGGCCATTCTCTTCTGGCCTGTAAGTTTTCTGTTGAGAAGTCTGATGATAGTGTGATGAGTTTTCCTTTGTAGGTGACCTTTTCTTTTCTCTCTCGCTGCTTTTAATACTCTGTCCTTGTCTTTGATCTTTGCCATTTTAATTATTATGTGTCTTAGTGTTGCCCTCATTGGGTCCCTTGTCATAGGGGTTCTGTGTGCTTCCATGGTCTAAGAGGCCAATTCCTCACCCAGTTTGGGTAAATTTTCAGCAATTGTTTCTTCAAAGGAATTTTCTATCTCTTTTTCTCTTCTTCTTCTGGTACTCCTATAATGCGAATATTGTTCCATTTCTATTGGTCACACAGTTCTCTTAATATTCTTTCATTCCTGGAGATCCTTTTATCTCTCTCTGCATCAGCTTCTCTGCATTCCTGTTCACTGATTTCTAGTCCATTAATGGTCTCTTGCATCTGGTTCATTCTGTTTTGAAGTCCTTCCAGGGATTGTTTTTTTTCTCTATTCTCCCTCCTTAGCTCTTGCATATTTCTCTGCAAGTCCATCAGCATGGTTATGACTCTTATTTTGAATTCTTTTTCAGGAAGATTGGTTAAATCTATCTCCCCAGATTCCTTCTCAGGGGAGGATGTGGAGGATGTCTGGTTAGTCTGGTGTGGATCAAATTTTTCTGCCTTTTCATGTCGATAGATGCAGTGGTATGCTGTTGGCTCATCTGTCAGCTGGGAGAACCAAGACCCTTACCAATTGCTACTGGCCTTTCTTTCCTGGGACACTGGCGACCCCTAGTGTCTTGTGTTGGGCAGTTGTGCATAGACTGGGTTTTTGTTTCTTGCCCGGCTGCTATGGAGGAAGCTCCCTTGCTGTGGGCGTGGCCATCCTCAGGCTGCTGCTCTGCTATGGGGGGGCCATACTGGAGGTGGAATGGGTGGGGGGCTGTTTGGCTGTTTACCTCTGTGAGGGGTCTCAGTGCTGTTGCCCAGGGGTTTAGTGCTCCTGGAGTTCCCTGGAATTTCCAGCTGCTGGACTGTGACCCAGGATGCTTCCATCCAGCTGTGGGGTCCCTGTCCCTTTAAGAACTTCAAAAAGCACTTGATTTTCTTTGTCCCAGGGGTGCCTGTTGTGGGACCTGCTCACAGGTCTTACTGTCCTGCTTCCCTAGTTTCCAGCACCCCACGCATGCACTGTGTGTGTGCTCTGGTGCAGTTGGCTAGGGCAGGGTGTTTAGCAGTCCTGGGCTCCCTATCCCTCCCTGCTCTGTCTCCTCTCCTCCCACTGGGAGCTGGGGTGAGGGGTGCTCAGGTCCAGCTGGTCCGGGGCTTATATCTTACCCCTTTCTCTAGGCCCTGTGTTCTCGCAGGTGTGGATGTAGTCTGGACGTTGTCCTGTATCTTCTGGTCTCTCTTTTAGGGATAGTTGTATTTGTTGTATTTTCAAAAATATATATGTTTTTGGGAAGAGATTCCCACTGTCCTACTCACACCGCCATCTTGGCTCCCACTGCATTCTACTTTTTCTTTTTAATAGCATTACTGAAATATAATTCACATACTATACAGTTCACTTATTTGAATGTATATAGGGATACATTTTTAAACAAAGTTCTCTCTTGGCCAAATTCTGGAAGAAAAATAAGAGCTGACTAGTTGTTTGGCTTAGCAAGCCATGAACCTGTAGCATGTTCTAAACCGTAGAAGTAAAAGAAATGATGATACTTTGGGAAAAGCTGTCACTAGTTCAGGCTGCTTGTTGTACATGGAGGGGGTGGGATAGAAATTCAAGATGTGGTTGTACAGGTAGGTAGAGGCCAGATTCAGAAGGACCTCCTATGGCTGAGCTATTCAGACTTAAATCTGAGAACAGTGGGAATCATTCAAAGGTTTGAAGTAGGCAAGTGAGTTGATCAGAGTTAGAAAGTTTTGGAAAGTGCACTTTGACAGCACAAAAAAAATGGATAAAGGTGAGCTGAGGTAGGGGACAGGGCCTGGCAGTGGACCAGGTGAGCTCTGTCACCTCTAGTTCCAACTAAGGTAAGAACATTCAGAATTCAGAGGAGGAACATGGGACTGATTTGAAATAAACTAAACAGCTACCAGCAGAGGTGGAGGATCAACTGCATGTGAGTAAGATGGAAAAGGATGACTCTTAAAAGTCTTACTGCAAGGGTAAGAGGCACAGGAAGACCAAGCAAGAAGGAGGAAATAGAGAAGGAAGAACCATTTTGGCGGGGGAGGTGATCCTAAGATATTTTTCAATGGAGCTCATCTAAATGATAATGAAGGCATTTAAGTAGGAGGCCTATGCTTTGGGTAATTGGAAAATACTAGATATTTTTAAATGGGGACAAATACCATTCCAATAAGATATAGTAGGTCATGTTCAAGAAATTTTAGTTTTAAGAATACTAAGTAGAGTAGGTTAAAAAGTGCCCCCCCTTCCAAAGATATCCAACTCTAACACCTGAAACCTGTAAACGTTATCTTATTGAAATGAAGGGTCTTTACAGATATGATTAAATTAAGATCTTGTGTTGAGTAAATTATCCTGGATTACCTGAGGGGAGGCTGAGCCAATCAGTTGAAAGGTCTAAAGGGCAGAACTGAAGTTCCTCAGAGGAGGCAGTGAAAACAGAGTGGCTGAGATTGGAATGATGGGGCCACACTCCCAGCCCTGCTGGAAGCTACCAGAAGTTTGAAGTGGGGAGTATGGTTGACTTCGAATTTCTGGTCTCCAGGACTGTGAGAGAATAATATTCTATTGTTTTAAACTGCTGAATTTGTGGTGATTTTTTTTACAGCAGTCATAGGAAGCTAGTTCACTAAGTTTCTCATTTAGTCTAATCCTTAATTATTTGTGCAATAAACCTATGTAAAAAGGCATGTGAGTATATTATGACACCTATCAAACTCTTGGTAGCACATGTATTGAAAAAAAACATCAGGGTTTAAAGCAGATACATGGGTTCAGTTTTCCCTGAAAATTTGGTTAAAAGCAAGGCTCCTCAATCACCAGTATTGACTCACTGATCAATTTTGTTAAACTCTGCTGTGTTTTTATAAAAGTATTTTATCAACATCTCACTTTTATACATTCTTATGTTGTTCTATTTGGTAACTTTTAGCCCACATGTCCTCTCTGTACTATTTTTATTGCAAAGTTGGAGCAATTTAAATGTCTGATACTTAATGTATTATGTATATAAACCATAGTTTAAAAATGTAATACTGTATGAATATGCATAAGAATCGACATGGTAATTATATGGTTTAATCATGTTTCAGTTATTTTGCTTAATTTTTCCCCCAGGTTGGTTTTTGATGTCTGCCATGGTCCTTTTTTGCTGGTCTGTATTTTATTTATTGCCCTCTGATGAAGCATGCTACTGTTTCTATTGTAATACATTGTAAAAAAAAAATCAAGGCCTGTTTTACAATGTTTCTTTTAAAACATGTTAAACTTGTCAGACTGCATTTTCATTTTTGTGCCAAGGGATGAGGAACAATCAAATTGTTTCAAGGAATCTTCAATTGTTGGAAGTGTGTTTTCCTAACTTCTTACAAAACCCCTCTGAATTTCTCTTGGGCAGTTAGGTGGATGTGGGACGGAGCAATATAGGGACAGCAGCACAACAAATTTACCAGTAGTTGAGAAAAGATAACTGGAAACATTCAGCTTTTACCAGGTCAGCTTTTGGACCAAGTTATCCTGCTGACCGGCCACCTTCCTTTGGAGAATGCTGCTCACCAAGCCACCCGAAGGACCAGCGTTTCCACTGCTTCTTTTCTTAGCTGTTCTTGGCCTGGTGCTCCCTCCTGATGTTGCTTTTATGTAGTCATTCTTCCTCAGGCGATTTGAACCATTCGCTTGCTAGTTGTCTGCTCACCAGCCAGGCCCACTGTGCCCAGGGGCCCCGAGGGCTCCTGGTGGATTTGTAGGCAGGGCTTGGGTTCCACAGTTTGAGCCGAGATCCCTGGAGCTCCATGAGAATGAGAGAAAGGATGACATGCTTTCTCCATGGATGGAGGTGAGCACATAATTCTTAGTGAAGGATGTCTTAAGCCTTTTTATTCTGGAAATGTTGGCAGTATCACTTACCCAGGAATGAAGGCATAGAGACTGCTGAGATATATTTGAGGACATTGACTTGTAGAAGCTTTGTTGTTTCCTTTCCTCATGCCTTTTGAATTCTTGTAAACCTCATGTTATGCCAGTCTTCATGCTGAAAAGTTAACTGCTCCACTGGTCCAAGTCCTCATTTACTTAAAAGACAAGTAGGTCTTTTATTTAATCACTTTTTCTGTGGTTGATTATTTGACATGCCAGTTTTATGCATATAGGCCAAAGACATGCATACAATTCTTGGGGAAAGTTAATGATGAACTGCTATTATGGTTTCCCATATGGAATAATCCACTTTTATTACACTGGTAATGTCTTTATTACACTAGTAATGTCTTTATTTACTCACTTGACTTTTAAATTTAGATTGAGAAGAAACCTAAGAGGAAAAACCTCACTAGTTCTGTCCTTGTTCTTATTTAATTTGCAATTGTATGGCAAGCAAGCTTTTTAAAGGCTTCTGTACAAATTTGTAATATATTTTTTCCCCACTCCTCTTTCAGGCACCAGGAATGGCTCATTCTTGGTCTGTGTTTGATGAAATAACCTTAACCTGACTTTCTGCAGTTAAGAATATCACATGGCACTTCTTAGTGTGAAGGCAACATTTAACAATTCACAAAAAATTGAAAGTTCAATTGTACTTATTATTGTAATAATCCCCTGCTAGTTTTTATAAAACCGGATGAAGAGTAACTTTTAGAATGCATCTGGAAGTAAGTTTTATTTAAGTTAAGTAATGTAAATGTCTGATTTATCTACAGGAATAACTAAATTTGTAAGCAATATCTACAACTTTTTGGTCTTCCCAAATAAGGCATTTGGCATTGTAATGACTCTAGAAATATTTTATCTTTTTCCTTTACCACAAAGCAAATGTTGACCCATTATCTGAACAAATTAGTTAATAAAGTCCTACCAACCAGGTTTAATTATGGATCTATTTGATTCTTTCCTATTGTAAATAGTTTCGCTGGAATAGTAAAACCAGACCACCATTAAACAATTTTACAAAGCAACACTGTGCATTTAAATTTAGAAGCTCTGTACCTATAGTGCTGATAATTTTTGTTGTTCTGAAGAAATCTTTTAAAACAAGGTCATTGTAAGGCCATTAATAAGCATTAAAATATATACTTATTTTAATCTTCCTATTCTTCATTTATTTATACTTTGATAGCAGCTTTATTGAACCCTGAAATGACAAGAGGAGTAGATGCAATTAATCATATGAAACAATACATGATTAATTCTCAGAATGGATAACATATTCCTTGGGAAACAGAATCTTACATAGTTGCTTACATAGGCTGAGTAATCTCACTGGCAATGGTGATCATTTATATCCATCTCTCTTTTGAAAACAGTGAGTGAGAGAAACACTTCATGGAACAGTGAGTCTAGATTTGAAGGCTTTCAGGAATTAAACTTTAAAATTATGTTCTTTAGTTATACAGGGGCCAGGGTAGTTTTGCATACTTTTCATTAAAAATCTTTGAACAAAACAGCAGCAGAATCACAGAACCCAAGAATGGACTACTAGTTACCAAAGGGAAAGAGACTGGGGAGGATGGGTGGGAAGGGAGGGACAGGGGTGGGGCGAAAGAAAGGGGGCATTATGATTAGCATGTATAGTGGGGGGCACAGGGGGGGCTGTGCAACACAGAGAAGACCAGTAGTGATTTTACAGCATCTTACTACACTGATGGACAGTGACTGTGAAGAGGTATATGGGGGAACTTGGTGAAGGGGAGAGCCTAGTAAACATAATGTTCTTCATGTAATTGTAGATTAATGATACCAAAAAAAATCTTTGAAGTAAGGTACCCATATGGTATTTTCGAATTAGTCCAAATGCATTCTCCATTTTTGAAGCATGAAAACACAGAATTAACAAAACATTGTTACTCAAGACAAGACATATTTATTTTAGTACTGAGTTCATGATCCATATAAACAGCTATTTTAGCAGAAGAGATGAAAATATTTTATATTCATTCTACTTTCATGAGTGCATCTTTTATATGATATATCTTTTATGTGATCAGCAATATGTACTTTGGTAACTAGATTATTTCATCCTAAAGATCTCTTGCGTTTTATGTTTTAATAAATATTTTCAAAATGCTCGAGTGTACTTACTACATTGAACACTAGACGAATGTTTGATGCTGCTGAGAATTCATACCAGAATGTCATTTATGTTCTGGGTGTGTTTAAGGGATGCCAAAACACAAGTGGGAAATATCTGAGAAAAAGAGCACTTGAAAATAATTATTTTGTGTATTTCAATATGCATTTTTACTTTTGATAATCAGGAAATAGCTGATTGCCAAAAGTTCTAGGTACTTAGATGGTTTATGAAAATAATTTTTGTAAATTTTAATATTGATGTTCTACTATTTGAAATAGATATGCCTAGTGTAGTCATAGTTAGCTGTTCTGCTGTTTTAATTTTGGTTATTTAAAAGATAGTGGTTTGAAATGTTTTTTGGCATGGATACATACTTTCTGAGCTGTAGGAAATAAAAGTTACATTTTCACAAAAAACTATGTTAATATGAGTATTTATGAATACATTCCAGAAGTATTGTACTACTATAATGGTTCATTTTGAATGTAATCCAGTAGAAATTATCAGCACAAGATATTAGGATATAAATTTACTTTAAGCATTTTATTTAGAACATAGGGACTAGATTTTTTCAATAAAAATCTCTTTCTTGCAATTGAAGTATAAAGAGTAATATTTTATAAGCTAATGTGAAAATTGAATCATGGCAAAGGAGTCCAGTGATGATTTACTGGTTCTAAAAACTGAATAATTTCTTTGTTGTGATAGAATTTTCTCTCTGCTGTGTACATACAAAGAAGGCCTTAAGTGAACTTAGGTAAAATAGGAAGAACTTATGAATAATATATTTTTAAAAATGGAATGATCAATCACAAAAAATAAGAAACCACTACTAGAGCACTTTAGAATTGTTGCAGATTTTTATTGAGACATATAGTTAGGTGCTAATATTTGTTGAAAAATCATAGAGTGTACATTGTACCAGGTGGTTTTAGATGGAACATTTATTCTACATTACGAAAATAAAAAGTCCCTCAAGAAACATGCTGTGCAAAAGTATATATATTCTGTGGTGGGTTAAGACTTTTGAAAGCTATTAGAGACAAGTATAGTTAATCATGAAAGGTTAGGTATTAAGAATTTGGATGAAGAGTTATAGATTGGTAGGAAAATGATCTATAGTAATATTTAAGTAAAGAGGCATAGAATGGATTATATGAAATTTACTTGATAATCATAAATCAGATAAAACTCATTGATGATTATTCTAGCTTAACACCTCAAATGCAGATAAATTTCAAGAGTGTCTTTTTATTTTTAATAGAGCACTGTTTCTCTAACTGTGATGCAGAACACCTTAATCAGAATCACCATAGATGGGTGTTAATGAATCAGAATCAAAGGCTGACACCCTGGAAACTGTATTTTCTGGCTGCTATATGTGGGTTCGATATAAAGTTTGATAGTGATATAGAAGCTATGATATAGATTGATCAAAAGGAGGGATATAAAGATAGTAAAAAGACAAAAGTTACCTACTCTAGGAGAACTATTAGTTTAGTGGTATTGGTAAAGTTTTTCTTGAGAATCGATGGGGTGCTTATCAGGATGAATGACACAAGACTTGACCGTGAGGTACCTGCTCTCACTTAGCAAATCTACAATGGATAGTGTCCTTGTTCCGTTGTCAGTCCGAGAATGTGCAGTCAGATAATGCTTTGTGTTATGTGCGACCTTCTATCCTTCATGATGGGGTGTTTCTCACTCACTGCTGGCTGCCTGGTCACCGAACATTTCATCTGTTTCAAAAGTTCTAGTAGCTGAAAAATGTTTTCTAAAAGACACTCTCTAGCAGGGTGCCTGATGCTGTTTAAAAAACCTCATGTATACTTAATCTGTGTTTAAGAAAACTGTCAGTAACTCTTACTTTTATTTATAATATGTATTGATTATATAATGGCCTGATATTAAAACTATCAATCACATGGACTGAAATTTGTGTTACATAATTATTTTGATAATTGTTTTGAAGTTCAGAAGCTCTGTGCTCCATCTGAAGGAACTGTTACTAATATAACGGTTTTAAAGAAATAAGTGTTAGAAAGGCAGGGGAGAGGGATCTGGAATTGGGTCACGACAATTTTCCTAGGAGCTTCTTAATAGCAGTCCATCCTTTTGAATTAATTTTTAACTTCAAATTTGTGGTCACATGGAATGATGAATTAGAGAGGAGGCTGCCAGCACCAGAGATAGTCGTTGTAGTGGTTCCCTCTCATAATATCCCTGTGAAACACATGCTGTCACTGGCGCTGGTTACAGCTGCGGTGACTAAGCCAGAGAGATTAAGTCAGTAGGCCAGGTACACAGTTACTAGGTGGTATCCAGGGTGTAGGGTTGGATTTCTGTTCGCCTAAAACAGCATGGTAATGCCATTGCTTTTAATAGCAAAAAAAGACAGAAGGAAGGAGCATAATGCCCATTGAATAGTATTCAGTTGTTAATTTTATATCCATATAGTAAAAAAATATACAACCATTAACATTAACAGCAAATCTTAAAAATAAACGAGCTGGCGTCTATGTATATAAGGTTTTACGTAGCGATTTCTAAATGGTAAGGACAATGGTATCTATAGAGGCTGTGATTGCTGCTGATTTATGCTGTATACATTTATATTATTTCACTTTTTTACAATAAGCATTAATGCATTCTTATTGAAATAAAATACTGACACAAAAAAATAAATAAAAAACCCAACTTTTTAATTACTTTTGTACATTTTAATATTATTAATATGTAATTTTTATTTGTAATTATATATTTTATCTAATTAATCCTAAATAGGCCAAAAATACAGAAGTTGTAAGTTTGAAAATATTTCACTTATTCAAATCCAATTCTTTTTTTTTTTTTTTTTTTTTTTTTTAATAATAATTATTTTTTATTGAAGGGTAGTTGACACACAGTATTACATTACATGAGTTTCAAGTGTACAACACAGTGGTAGAACATTTATATACATAATTCTAGGTTCCAGCTATCACCCTACCAGGCTGTTACAATATCTTGACTATATTCCTTATGCTATACCTTACATCCAGGTTACTAATTTATTTTACCATTGGAAGTCTGTCCTTTTTTTTTTTTTTTTTTGTGAGGGCATCTCTCATATTTATTGATCAAATGGTTGTTAACGACAATAAGATTCTGTATAGGGGAGTCAATGCTCAATGCACAATCATTAATCCACCCCAAGCCTAATTTTTGTCAGTCTCCAATCTTCTGAGGCATAACAAACAAGTTTTTACATGTAGAACAAATTCTTACATAATGAATAAGTTACATAGTGAACAGTACAAGGGCAGTCATCACAGAAACTTTCGGTTTTGCTCATGCATTATGAACTATAAACAGTCAGTTCAAATATGAATACTCATTTGGTTTTTATACTTGATTTATATGTGGATACCACATTTCTCTCTTTATTATTATTATTTTTAATAAAATGCTGAAGTGGTAGGTAGATACAAGATAAAGGTAGAAAACATAGTTTAGTGTTGTAAGAGAGCAAATGTAGATGATCAGGTGTGTGCCTGTAGACTATGTGTTAATCCAAGCTAGACCAGGGCAATAAAACATCCACGTATGCAGAAGATTTCTCTCAGAACGGGGGGGTGAGGTTCTAAGCCTCACCTCTGTTGATCCCCAATTTCTCACCTGATGGCCCCCCTGCGACTGTGCCTGTCTTAGGTTGTTCCTCCCTTGAGGAATCTTACCCGTCTCTGGCTAACCAGTCATCTTCTGGGGCCATACAGGGAAATGTAAAGTTGGTGAGAGAGAAGCCTTATTGTTAGAAATGGTTAGCTTTTTATTTCTTTGCATATTTATGCCCTGTAGCTTCCATGCCCAGCATTTGTCTTGAGGTATCTTTACCACTTGGAAGAATTATGATACTTGGTAAATTTGATATGAGGCACGAATTCTATTTAAGGGTTGTAATTAGGAAGGAAGAAGAAAAGCTATAGAAGTAGCAGGCGGAAGAAAACATGGGAAGATTGATTATTTCTTTGACGTAACTTCTTGTAGAGTAACTTCAGCATGTATAGGTTTTAAGCTACTACTTAAATTGCACACACACATTAACATAATAGGAGTATAGTTACATAACCAAAGCATATCTGTAATTACCAGCCATCTGCAGTGAAACCAAGAAAACCAGTTAGGCACCTTAGGCATTTGTGAAAACTTATCTATGATATGGTGGATATTGTCCAAATGAACTTGAACAGTCTGAGAGAAATCAGACAAATTAAAACAACCCATTCCTGGGGACTGTTCACATGCCATATGTTCTTTTAACAATAAATAGTTTGTAGTTGTAAGACTTTGGAGCGCTACAATTTGCACTTCTCCAAATTCTTGGTTGAGTTCCAACAGTATAGATCCAGTCCAATTTTGTTGTTTTACTGTATGCACAGGCCAGCTTAGATATCTCCTTCCTCATTCCCATGGCAAGTCCAGGAACTGGTGGGATGAGTGCATCTACAGCTGTAGCAGTGCGTGGATCTTTGTTGGGGTTTTTTGATGATCATCTTCTGGCATGAGTCTTCCAGAGGGTGCAGATGTTGGAAGTTCTTTTTCATATCGTATCTTAGTTCATTTTCGGGGTAGCCCAATTAGGCTTTGATCCTCTGTATAAACACAAACAGACCCTTTGCCTACACTTTTATATGCCCTTTATACCCTTGTGTAGAACTCGTTGGAGGTTACCACACAGGAACTGCCGTTTTTTTTTTTTTTTTTTTTTTTTGCTATCACTAATCTACACTTACATGACGAATATTATGTTTACTAGGCTCTCCCCTATACCAGGTCTCCCCTATAAACCCCTTTACAGTCACTGTCCATCAGCATAGCAAAATGTTGTAGAATCACTACTTGCCTTCTCTGTGTTGTACAGCCCTCCCTTTTCTCCTACCCCCCCATGCATGTTAATCTTAATACCCCCCTACTTCTCCCCCCCTTATCCCTCCCTACCCACCCATCCTCCCCAGTCCCTTTCCCTTTGGTACCTGTTAGTCCATTCTTGAGTTCTGTGATTCTGCTGCTGTTTTGTTCCTTCAGTTTTTCCTTTGTTCTTATATTCCACAGATAAGTGAAATCATTTGGTATTTCTCTTTCTCCGCTTGGCTTGTTTCACTGAGCATAATACCCTCCAGCTCCATCCATGTTGCTGCAAATGATTGGATTTGCCCTTTTCTTATAGCTGAGTAGTATTCCATTGTGTATATGTACCACATCTTCTTTATCCATTCATCTATTGATGGACATTTAGGTTGCTTCCAATTCTTGGCTATTGTAAATAGTGCTGCAATAAACATAGGGGTGCATCTGTCTTTCTCAAACTTGATTGCTGCGTTCTTAGGGTAAATTCCTAGGAGTGGAATTCCTGGGTCAAATGGTAAGTCTGTTTTGAGCATTTTGATGTACCTCCATACTGCTTTCCACAATGGTTGAACTAACTTACATTCCCACCAGCAGTGTAGGAGGGTTCCCCTTTCTCCACAGCCTCGCCAACATTTGTTGTTGTTTGTCTTTTGGATGGCAGCCATCCTTACTGGTGTGAGGTGATACCTCATTGTAGTTTTAATTTGCATTTCTCTGATAATTAGCGATGTGGAGCATCTTTTCATGTGTCTGTTGGCCATCTGTATTTCTTTTTTGGAGAACTGTCTGTTCAGTTCCTCTGCCCATTTTTTAATTGGGTTATTTGTTTTTTGTTTGTTGAGGCGTGAGAGTTCATTATATATTCTGGACGTCAAGCCTTTATCGGATGTGTCATTTTCAAATATATTCTCCCATACTGTAGGGATCCTTCTTGTTCTATTGATGGTGTCTTTTGCTGTACAGAAGCTTTTCAGCTTAATATAGTCCCACTTACTCATTTTTGCTGTTGTTTTCCTTGCCCGGGGAGATATGTTCAAGAAGAGGTCACTCATGTTTATGTCTAAGAGGTTTTCGCCTATGTTTTCTTCCAAGAGTTTAATGGTTTCATGGCTTACATTCAGGTCTTTGATCCACTTTGAGTTTACTTTTTTATATGGGGTTAGACAATGGTCCAGTTTCATTCTCCTACATGTAGCTGTCCAGTTTTGCCAGCACCACCTGTTGAAGAGACTGTCATTTCGCCATTGTATGTCCATGGCTCCTTTATCAAATATTAATTGACCATATATGTCTGGGTTAATGTCTGGATTCTCTAGTCTGTTCCATTGGTCTGTGGCTCTGCTCTTGTGCCAGTACCAAATTGTCTTGATTACTATGGCTTTATAGTAGAGCTTGAAGTTGGGGAGTGAGATCCCCCCTACTTTATTCTTCTTTCTCAGGATTGCTTTGGCTATTCGGGGTCTTTGGTGTTTCCATATGAATTTTTGAATTGTTTGTTCCAGTTCATTGAAGAATGTTGCTGGTAGTCTCATAGGGATTGCATCAAATCTGTATATTGCTTTGGGCAGGATGGCCATTTTAACGATATTAATTCTTCCTAGCCACGAGCATGGGATGAGTTTCCATCTGTTAGTGTCCCCTTTAATTTCTCTTAAGAGTGACTTGTAGTTTTCAGAGTATAAGTCTTTCACTTCTTTGGTTAGGTTTATTCCTAGGTATTTTATTTTTTTTGATGCAATTGTGAATGGAGTTGTTTTCCTGATTTCTCTTTCTGTTGGTTCATTGTTAGTATATAGGAAAGCCACAGATTTCTGTGTGTTGATTTTGTATCCTGCAACTTTGCTGTATTCCGATATCAGTTCTAGTAGTTTTGGGGTGGAGTCTTTAGGGTTTTTTATGTACAGTATCATGTCATCTGCAAATAGTGACAGTTTAACTTCTTCTTTACCAATCTGGATTCCTTGTATTTCTTTATTTTGTCTGATTGCCGTGGCTAGGACCTCCAGTACTATGTTAAATAACAGTGGAGAGAGTGGGCATCCCTGTCTAGTTCCCGATCTCAGAGGAAATGCTTTCAGCTTCTCGCTGTTCAATATAATGTTGGCTGTGGGTTTATCATAGATGGCCTTTATTATGTTGAGGTACTTGCCCTCTATTCCCATTTTGCTGAGAGTTTTTAATATGAATGGATGTTGAACTTTGTCAAATGCTTTTTCAGCATCTATGGAGATGATCATGTGGTTTTTGTCTTTCTTTTTGTTGATGTGGTGGATGATGTTGATGGACTTTCGAATGTTGTACCATCCTTGCATCCCTGGGATGAATCCCACTTGGTCATGGTGTATGATCCTTTTGATGTATTTTTGAATTCGGTTTGCTAATATTTTGTTGAGTATTTTTGCATCTACGTTCATCAGGGATATTGGTCTGTAGTTTTCTTTTTTGGTGGGGTCTTTGCCTGGTTTTGGTATTAGGGTGATGTTAGCTTCATAGAATGAGTTTGGGAGTATCCCCTCCTCCTCTATTTTTTGGAAAACTTTAAGGAGAATGGGTATTATGTCTTCCCTGTATGTCTGATAAAATTCCGAGGTAAATCCATCTGGCCCGGGGGTTTTGTTCTTTGGTAGTTTTTTGATTACCTCTTCAATTTCGTTGCTGGTAATTGGTCTGTTTAGATTTTCTGTTTCTTCCTGGGTCAATCTTGGAAGGTTATATTTTTCTAGGAAGTTGTCCATTTCTCCTAGGTTTCCCAGCTTGTTAGCATATAGGTTTTCATAGTAGTCTCCAATAATTCTTTGCATTTCCGTGGGGTCCGTCGTGATTTTTCCTTTCTCGTTTCTGATACTGTTGATTTGTGTTGACTCTCTTTTCTTCTTAATAAGTCTGGCTAGAGGCTTATCTATTTTGTTTATTTTCTCGAAGAACCAGCTCTTGGTTTCATTGATTTTTGCTATTGTTTTATTCTTCTCAATTTTATTTATTTCTTCTCTGATCTTTATTATGTCCCTCCTTCTGCTGACCTTAGGCCTCATCTCTTCTTCTTTTTCCAATTTCGATAATTGTGACATTAGACCATTCATTTGGGATTGCTCTTCCTTTTTTAAATATGCTTGGATTGCTATATACTTTCCTCTTAAGACTGCTTTTGCTGTGTCCCACAGAAGTTGGGGCTTAGTGTTGTTGTTGTCATTTGTTTCCATATATTGCTGGATCTCCATTTTGATTTGGTCATTGATCCATTGATTATTTAGGAGCGTGTTGTTAAGCCTCCATGTGTTTGTGAGCCTCTTTGCTTTCTTTGTACAGTTTATTTCTAGTTTTATGCCTTTGTGGTCTGAAAAGTTGGTTGGTAGGATTTCAATCTTTTGGAATTTTCTGAGGCTCTTTTTGTGGCCTAGTATGTGGTCTATTCTGGAGAATGTTCCATGTGCACTTGAGAAGAATGTATATCCCGCTGCTTTTGGATGTAGAGTTCTATAGATGTCTATTAGGTCCATCTGCTCTACTGTGTTGTTCAGTGCTTCCGTGTCCTTACTTATTTTCAAATCCCATTCTTATCCCCAAAGATAGTAACTGTTACTCATTCAATGAGATTCTTTCCAAACTTTTTCTTGCATACACAAGTACATAAGCAAAATACATACCTATTTTTAAAACAAAAAATTATGTCTAGCGATTTATTATTTATTTATTTAGCTACACAGTATTATGGATGTTTTACCATACCTGGTTATCCGAATGGAAAGTCTATCTCATTTCATATATAACTTGAATGTATTTCATCTAATTTTCCCTGTGAATGTTATAAATAGTCCCACATACTTACGCAATCTTTTTAGGAGGAATGTATTCCTGTAAGAGTAATTATTACTTCAAAATATAGCCTATGCAGAATTTTATTGTTGTTAACAACCATATGATCAATAAATACGAGAGATGCCCTCAAAAAAAAATAAAATAAAAACAGAGAATTCTATTTTTCACCTTTCTAGGCAATGTGTTGTGGAGAATGATGGCAGAGAATTGGAATACTGTTGTTTTTTAACAGGTTGACAGTACCTTCTGGAGGAAGGGGACAGCACTGTTTTAATTGTCATTGGTCTTAGCAGGTACAGCACACCTATCCTGTTGCCTTAGGCAGCGCTGAAGAGTTGCTTGGAGGTAAGAGGATCAATTCCAAAAGTGCTATACCCTACCTAGATGAAAGCCTTAGTTTTATAGATGGGCATAAGAGCTAAACTATTTGCTATAGGTCAGATTTTACAATAAAATTTTGGATTGAATTTTTGGGCCCTTATCTTGTTATAGGAAGCAATATGGGGAGGATTTTAAGAACACTGGCCCTAGATTCAAATCCTGGGTTCAAATCTGTGGTTTACCACTTATTAGCTGATTGACTTTTCTTTTTGACTCTCTTGGAGTCAAAGTTCTCTTACAAAAAAATGAGGATAATAATGGAACCATTCTTATGGGTTGCTTTGAGGAACAAAAAAGTTAATGCAAAATGCTTAGAATAAGTCCTGTAGGTAATTAAAATTTTTAGTTGTTATTGTCATTACTGATTTGTTAATGAAACTATGTTTTGGTTCTTATTTGTTACTCCTTGTATGTATAATTCCCTTGGAAATGATTTGGAAGGAATGGGTGATTGATAGGACAAGATTTAAGAATTTCTGGAACTCTAGGATTGTATCTAAATTGAATAGCTTCTAACTCAATTCCTTAGAAGAACAACTTATTTCCATTTGTTAGCAAACTGAAGTCTACTTGTATCATTTGTGGAGTTAAGCATAATGTCTTGCATATGGTCAGTGCACAATAAATACTTGGAATGAAAAAAAAAAAAAAAATATATATATATATATATATAGCCTATGCTTTATTCCTGATTTTAGACAGAAAAGTTCAGTGTCTCACCACCAAATGTAATGTTTATGATTAGTTTCTAATTGATTCATATTCAGATTTACAACATTCTAGTCCTAGATTAGTAAGGATTTTAAATAAATAATGCATGATAAATTTTTCAAAATGCATTTTTAGTGTCTTTTGAGATGATTTTATATTTTTCTTCCCCTAAACTGTTACTATAGTAATATCCATGAACGTAACACAATATATGGATATATCTCTTCATGTTGAATCCTCACTGCATCCTGACACAAGCCCCACATAATCATGTTGTTCTTTTGTTCTAAGGCACTGCTAAATTTGACTGACTTACATGATAGAAAAGCCATTTTTATTAACAAATTTGATTAGCTTATAGATTTAGTTTGTGGGTATTATCCTTGACTGCTTTTGTTATTAGGATTATGATGGTCTCCTAATCTGAGATTGATCTCCATCTTTTTTAATGTCTTGGAGAAGTTTAAATAACATAACAACTATCTGGTATTTTGATATTAGATAATATTTCTGTGGCAGGCAAAATAATGACTCTCCACCTTCTCTAAAAGAATACCACATCCGGATCATGGGAAGATGGCGGCATGAGTAGTTCAGTGGAAATATACCCCTCAAAACATATATATTTATGAAAATACAATAAATACAACTATTCCTAAAGAGACACCAGTGGATACAGTACAACAGCCAGGATACATCTACATCTGCAAAAACTCAACATCACACGAAGGGGATAAGATACAAGCCGTGGCCAGGCGGGACCCGAATGCTCCCCCACCCCAGAATCTGGTGGGAAGAAAGGAGTCAAAATGGGGAGGGAGTGAAAGCCCAGGACTGCTAAACAACCAGCTCTAGAAATCCACACCCGGACTGCAGACACAAGGTGCACGGAGTGCTGGATATTAGAGAAATGGAAAAGCAAAACCTGTGGGCAGTTCCCTGCAACTGGCGCCCCTGAGACAAAAGAAAAGCGAGTGCTTTTTGCAAGTCTTAAGGAGACAGGGACCCCACAGCTGGACAAAGTCATACCAGTACACTTAGCCAGCAGCTGGGAATCCTGGGAAACCTTAGAGGCCCTAACCCCCTGGATGGCAGCGCAGCTCTGAAGCTCCTCATGGCACTAAGCAGCCTGTTAATCATTCCCCCAAATGGTGTGGACCCCGACAATCCGGCCCAGTACTGGGAGAGTGGCAGTGCATGCTGGGGGCTGTGGTACCAGAGGGGCCAGGAGCGGCCTGCGTGCACCGGCGGCACCACAGGGGACTGGGAGTGGCTCATGCGAGCCTGTTGTGGTGGCGACCGAGCAGCCTGGGAACGGGCCACGCATGCCAGCAGCAGTGGTGCCACAGGGGCATGGAAGAGGCCTGTGTGCACCTTGCAGCGGTGCCAGAGGGAGTAGCCAAGCTCCCAGCAGCTGACTGGAATCCCAGCCTGATGCACAGCAACCCGAGCCAGACCCTAAAGCTGCTGCTGGCACATAGCTGCCCAGCAGGGGTGCTATTGTAGAGGAGAGTACCTGGCATGCCTGCCACACATTGCAAGGCTCTGCACTGCTCTGACAGGGACCCCACCCACAGAAGCTGAGGGGATTAACTCAGAGGGTGCTCTAGGAGTTCGGGTAACCGACACAGGCAGCAGAGAAAGGCAAGTCATCCAGCAAGCAGGAAAGGACTTTCTTCTCCCAGCTGACACACCTGCAACCTGCCTACAGCCATCACTATCACCATGAAAAGGCAGAAAAATTTACTCCAGTCCAAAATAGTTCAGGCAACCCCTGAAAGAGGATCTGCAGAGACAAACCTAACCAGTCTCCCTGAAAAATAATTCAAAATAAAAATCATAAACATGCTGACAGAGCTGCAGAGAAATATACAAGAGCTCAGGGATGATGTCCAGAGGGAGATTACAGAAATGAAACAATCTCTGGAAGGATTTATAAGCAGAATGGATAAGATGCCAGAGGCCATTGATGGAATAGAAACCAGAGAACAGGAATGCATAGAAGTTGATGCAGAGAGAGATAAAAGGATCTCCAGGAATGAAATAATATTAAGAGAAATGTGCGACCAATCCAAAAGGAACAATATCCGCATTATAGGTGTACCAGAACAAAAAGAGAGAGAAAAAGGGATAGAAAGTGTCTTTGAAGAAATAATTGCTGAAAACATCCCCAAACTGGGGGAGGAAACAGTTGCACAGACTACAGAAGCACATAGAACTCCCAACAGAAGGGACCCAAAGAAGACAACACCAACACACATAATAATTAAAATGCCAAAGATCAAGGACAAGGACAGAGTATTAAAGGAAGAAGAGGACAAAAAAGTTCACGTACAAAGGAAAACTCATTAGGCTGTCATCAGACTTCTCAACAAAACTTTACAGGCCAGAAGACAATGGCATGATATATTTAATGCAATGAAACAGAAGGGCCTTGAACCAAGGATACTGTATCCAGCATAATTATCATTTAAATATGAAGGATGAATTAAACAATTCCCAGACAAGCAAAAGTTGAGGGAATTTGCCTCCCACAAACCACCTCTACAGGGTATCTTAGAGGAAATGCTCTAGATGGGAGCACTCCTAAAAAGAGCACAGAACAAAACACCCATCATGTGAAGAATAAGAAGGGAGAGAAATAAATAATCATCAGAAAGTGTTTATAACAGCTCAATAAGCAAGTTAACTTAGATAGTAAGACAGTAAAGAAGCTAACTTTGAACCTTTGGCAGCCACAAATTTAAAGCCTGCAATGGCAGTAAGTACATATCTTTCAATAATCACCCTAAATGTAAATGGACTGAATGAACCAATCAAAAGACACAGAGTAATAGAATGGATAAAAAAGCAAGACCCATCTATATGCTGCTTACAAGAGACTCACCTCAAACCCAAAGACATGCACAGATTAAAAGTCAAGCAATGGAAAAATATATTTCATGGAAACAACAGGGAGAAAAAAAGCAGGTGTTGCAGTACTAGTATCAGACAAAATAGACTTCAAAACAAATAAAGTAACAGGAGATAAAGAAGGACATTACATAATGATAAAGGGCTCTGTCCAACAAGAGGATATAACCATTATAAACATATATGCACCCAATACAGGATCACCAATATATGTGAAACAAATACTAAAATAATTAAAGGAGGAAATAGAATGCAATGCATTCATTTTGGGAGACTTTAACACACCACTCACTCCAAAGGACAGATCCACCAGACAGAAAATAAGTAAGGACACAGAGGCATTGAACAACACACTAGAACAGATGGACCTAATAGACATCTATAGAACTCTACATCCAAAAGCAACAGGATACACGTTCTTCTCAAGTGCACATGGAACATTCTCCAGAATAGACCACATACTAGGCCACAAAAAGAGCCTCAGTAAATTCCAAAAGATTGAAATCTTACCAACCAACTTTTCAGACCACAAAGGTATAAAACTAGAAATAAATTGTACAAAGAAAGCAGAAAGGTTCACAAACACATGGGGGCTTAACAACATGCTCCTAAATAATCAATGGATCAATGACCAAATTAAAATGGAGATCCAGCAATATATGGAAACAAATGACAAAAGTAAAACAAAGCCCCGACTTCTGTGGGATGCAGTGAAGCAGCCTTAAGAGGAAAGTATATAGCAATCCAGGCACATTTAAAGAAGGAGCAACAGTCACAAATGAATAGCCTAATGTCACTATTATTGAAATTTGAAAAAGAAGAACAAATGAGGCCTATGGTCAGCAGATGGAGGGACATAATAAAGGTCAAAGAAGAAAGAAATAAAATTGAGAAGAATAAAACAATAGAAAAAATCAATGAAACCAAGAGCTGGTTCTTCAAGAAAATAAAGAAAATAGATAAACCTCTAGCCAGACTTATTAAGAGAAAAAGAGAGTCAACACACATCAACAGAATCAGAAATGAGAAAGGAAAAATCACGACGGATCCCACAGAAATACAAAGAATTATTAGAAAATACTTTGAAAACCTATATGCTATGCTAACAAGCTGGAAAACCTAGGAGAAATGGACACCTTCCTAGAAAAATACAACCTTCAAAGACTGACTCAGAAAGAAACAGAAAATCTAAACAGAACAATTACCAGCAACAAAATTGAATCAGTAATAAAAAACCTACCAAAGAACAAAACACCTGGGCCAGATGGATTTACCTCAGAATTTTATCGGACATACAGAAAAGACATAATATCCATTCTCCTTAAAATTTTCCAAGAAATAGAAGGGGATGGAATACTCCCAAACTCATTCTATGAAGCCAACATCACCCTAATACCAAAACCAGGCAAAGACCCCACCAAAAAAGAAAACTAGAGAACAATATCCCTGATGAACATAGATACAAAAATACTCAACAAAATATTAGCAAACTGAATTCAAAAATACCTCAAAAGGATCACACACCATGACCAAGTGCAACTCATCCTAGGGATGTAAGGATGGTACAACATTCGAAAATCCGCAACATCAGCCAACACATCAACAAAAAGGACAAAAACCGCATGATCATCATGATAGATGCTTAAAAAGCAGTGTACAAAATTCAACACCCATTCATGCTAAAAAATTTCAACAAAATGGGAATAGAGGCCAAGTACCTCAACATAATAAAGCCGTATATGATAAAACCTCAGCCAACATCATACTGAACAGCGAGAAGCTGAAAGCTTTTCCTCTGAGATCAGGAACAAGACAGGGATGACAACTCTCTCCTTTGTTATTCAACATAGTACTGAAGGTCCTATCAACGCAATTAGACAAAAAAAATAAATACAAGGAATCCAGATCGGTAAAGAAGTTTAACTGTCACTATTTGCAGATGACATGATATTGTACATAAAAATCCCTAAAGACTCCACTCCAAAACTATTAGAACTAATACAGGAATTCAGCAAAGTTGCAGGATACAATGTTAACACACAGAAATCTGTGGCTTTCCTGTACACTAACAATGAACTAATAGAAAGAGAAATCGGGAAAACAATTCCATTCACAATAGCATCCAAAAGAATAAAATACCTAGGAACAAACCTTACCAAGGAAGTGAAAGACCTATACCCTGAAAACTATAAGACACTCTTAAGAGAAATCAAAAGGTCACTAATAAATGGAAACTCATCCCATGCTCCTGGCTAAGAAGAATTAATATTGTTAAAACGGCCATCCTGTCCAAAGCAATATACAGATTTGATGCAATCCCTATCAAATTACCAACAGCATTCTTCAATGAACTGGAACAAATGGTTCAAAAATTCTTATGGAACCACCAAAGACCCCGAATAGCCAAAGCAATCCTGAGAAGGAAGAATAAAGAGGGAGGGATTTCACTCCCCAACTTCAAGTTCTACTACAAAGCCACAGTAATCAAGACACTTTTGTACTGGCACAAGAATAGAGCCACAGACCAATGTAACAGAATAGAGAGTCCAAACATTAACCCAAACATATATCGTCCATTAATATATGATTTAGGAGCCATGGACAAACAATGGGGAAATGACAGTCTCTTCAATAGATGGTGCTGGTAAAACTGGACAGCTACATGTAGGAGAATGAAACTGGACCATTGTCTAACCCCATACACAAAAGTAAATTCAAAATGGATCAAAGACTTGAATGTAAGTCATGAAACCATAAAACTCTTAGAAAAAAATATAGCCAAAATCTCTTAGACATAAACATGAGTGACATCTTCTTGAACATATCTCTCCAGACAAGAGAAACAAAAGCAGAAATGAACAAGTGGGACTATATCAAGCTAAGAAGCTTCTGTACAGCAAAGGACACCATCAATAGAACAAAAAGGTATCCTACAGTGTTGGAGAATATATTCATAAATGACAGATCCGATAAAAGATTGACATCCAAAACATATAAAGAGCTCACACACCTCAACAGACAAAAAGCAAATAATCCAATTTAAAAATGGTCAGAGGAGTTCTCTAAAGAAGAAATTCAAATGGCCAACTGACACATGAAAAGATGCTCCACATCGCTTGTCATCAGAGAAATGCAAATTAAAACCACAATGAGATATCACCTCACAGCAATAAGGATGGCTACCATCCAGAAGACAAACAACAACAAATGTTGGTGAGACTGTGGAGAAAGGGGAACCCTCCTACACTGCTGGTGGGAATGTAAATTAGTTCAGCCATTGTGGAAAGCAGTATGGAGGTTCCTCAAAATGCTTAAAATAGAAAAACCATTTAATCCAGGAATGCCAGTTCTAGGAATTTACCCTAAGGATGCAGCAGCCCAATTTGAATAAGGCATATGCACCCCTATGTTTATCGCAGCACTATTTACAATAGCCAAGAAATGAAAACAACCTAAATGTCCATCAGTAGATGAATGGATAAAGAAGATGTGGTACATATACACAATGGAATATTATTCAGCCATAAGAAGAAAACAAATCCTACCATTTGCAACAACATGGATGGAGCTAGAGGGTATTATGATCAATGAAATAAGCCAGGCAGAGAAAGACAAATACCAAATGATTTCACTCATATGTGGAGTATAAGAATGAAGAAAAACTGAAGGAACAAAACAGCAGCAGAATCACAGAACCCAAGAATGGACTAACAGTTAACAAAGGGAAAGGGTCTGGGGACGATGGGTTGGAAGGGAGGGATAAGGGAGGGGAAAAAGAAAGGGGGCATTAGGATTAGCATGTATAGTGCTGTGGGGGGCACGGGGAGGGCTGTGCAACACAGAGAAGACAGGTGGTGATTATACAGCATCCTGCTATGCTTATTGACAATGACTGTAGGGGGTGTGTGTGTGACTTGGTGAGGGGGGGAGCCTGGTAAACGGTATTCTTCATGTAATTGTAGATTAATGATAGCAAAAGTAAAAAAAATAAAAATATAAAAAAATAAAATAAAATAAAATATGGGGAAAAAAGAAGAATGCATTCCTCTTGTGATGTTCTAAACTCCTTTAGCGTCATACCCACCTTCTACAGGACTCCTTGGGCCTACCTCCGTAACACTTATACTACGCTATGATCTGCTGACTCATCTGACTGCTTGAGCACAGGACCACGAAAAATTAATCTTCGCAGTCTCCTCAACTAGTATAATGTCTGGCACAAGGAAAACACCCAGTGAATGCTTGTTGAATGGGTGGCTGAAAGATTATATCTCTTAAAAACAATACTACCTGGTTGAAACCAATTATAATAATCCAGCAAGTGTTAGAACTGAGTTTACAGTCACCTGGACTGATGTTAAATAGATATAACATGTCACTTGACAAGTAAAATACCTTCGGGATGAATTAGTATTAGGACTGACCAATACTAGCCTTAAAATTCAAATCACAGGCATATGAACATAACTGTACTTTAAAGCAATGTAATATCACAATGAAATGCAGCCTTTGTCCTCAATTTGAATTCGAGGAGTCAGTGTTAATACTTCCCAACCTGTGTACAGGGATGAATCATCAGTTGGCTGCTATAAGCTGTGTTTAATTAGATTTAAAGCATTTTTCATACATCTGTCTCATATCCACCTACCAAGTCATTGAATTCTTTAATAACAAAAAGTATGGGTCAGATATATTGAGTTCACACTATTCCTACTGAATTCTCCCCATTCCAAATAATACCCTATGTGAGGCCATATTACTACATGGCTGGTCTCCCAAAATAGTCAGTCAGTTAGTCCAATTCCAGTCTCTTCTCCTTTTGATCCATTCTGCAT
This sequence comes from Manis pentadactyla, assembly GCF_030020395.1. Lineage (NCBI taxonomy): Eukaryota > Metazoa > Chordata > Mammalia > Pholidota > Manidae > Manis > Manis pentadactyla. The sequence goes on along the minus strand of NC_080036.1, from coordinate 1,035,223 downwards.
ACACCAGGAGCCTCTAAAGCACTACTTTGGATCATGGTATTCTTTTTTCACAAAACTGCCATGGCAAGTGAATAAAGTTTGCTTCTCCAATTCACAGTCAAGGATCCCCATGTATGACCTTAACCACCTTCCCAATTTTACTTCCCACCATTGAACCTTTCGCTGCAGCCTCAGAACCACATTAAAGCCATTCCATTATTTCTTGGGCACAGCCTTAACCATCCCACCTGGGTGTCTTCACTCCTATTAGCTTTTCCTTTGGTCTTCCTTTCCTTTCCAGCCACACTTCATGATCAAATCCAGCCCCAAATCCTTGGTAAAAGCTTCTCAATCACCTCACCATACAAGATCTCCTTCCTATACTCCCTCAGCATGTAGGAAGACCCCAAGCATTTGTGTAGCGTTTTCACTATTTTTTTCCATGTTTCCTATGTAAGCCTCACAACAACTCTATGAAGTAGGCATTGCAAGTATGTACACTTTTCAGATGAGGAGAAAGGTTTTCAGAGATGTGAAGTGCTTTTTCCAAGCTCATGTAGCAGGAATGTGGCAGAGACTACCTTCAAACCCTATTGCCGACTCCATGTTAAATCCATATTTGGCATTTACTGTAAACTGCCCCAAGTTGGCAATTATTTGCATCTATTTTTGCTAACTTCCAAACTACATTATAAACTCTTTGAAGGCAGTAGCTATGTAGAGAACTTACCCCAGTGCATGATAATACACAAAATGGGAATTCATCAATATTTGATTGATTCTAAAAGTAGTTCAATCTCTTCACCCCATTTAAAAAGCCCTGGTGATTCCTCTCTCCCTCTTACCTCCCAGAGTTAGATTCTGAGCACTCAACTGAACATTTTGTGCTAAACTGAAATACATCTTGGCTATTAGTTAATTTCCCAAACAAATTATAAATGCTCTTAAGTCAGGAAACTTTGACAAATAAAATAAGATATGCTGGTATTTAAGTGTTGGCCAATGTTGGCCACGTTCTGTAGGAATAAAAGGTAGGGAAAACTGTATTTCCAAAACTCATATAAAGTTGAGTCATCTGGAACACTTGATTAAAACACAAGATTCAGACTCAGTACTTTCTCTATCATGTTTCCCTGCTTTTTATTGAACACATGATCATGCAGAACATACTACCAAACAATGCAGTGGCAAACTGACATTGACTAAAGGTTCAGCAACAGACTCTACTGCTTGTGTAGCCAGTGGTTTGTGTGGACATGAGTATTTGTGATTGTGATTCATACTGCACATACATTTCCTGCTAGCAAAATTCTTCCTGGTTTGCAAAGAGGATTAAATATTTCAATATTTTATAGTGCTCCACAGAGAGCTTCTATAATATTCAAATCTGGAAGTAACTGGACAAGAACAGGGCATCTGGGAGGAGAATTTAAATAGTCAAAGAATTCATGAGAGGAAAAGAACCTCAGGTTTAGAAATGAATTGAGAGAATACTCGCGGGCTCTCCTCTTGGTCTGACCTGCCCCGGGCACCTGGAGTTCCTGCTTCTCCCTTTCAATGATAACAAGAAATAGAGAATTCCATTCTCAGACCTGCTTATAAAATAAAAATACCTATTATAACTTAAAATATTGAAGCCATTAGATACAAACAGAAAATTTTAAAACTAGATTATGGATATTAACTTCTCTTGACATCAAATAACTTATTCTGAAAATCATCAAGTGACTATATAAATATCACACTATAAATGACAGTAGATAAGTTGTTATTAAATAATTGTGGTACTGTATACTCACTCTTAAAAGAATAGGATATCATTCTTATCTTCAACTAATGTGACCAAGGTTTATATCAACCCTTTTCATATTTATTTGCACTTTCATTTTTTACTTTAAAATTAGTCATCCTTTTGGACCTAATTTGACATTGCCTCCCAAGAACTGCATTTTAAAACCAAAATAAAGCTTTAATTAAGAATGGAGTTATTTGTGGATTATTACTGGAAATTATTTGGCACCTTAATTTAGATTCTCCCTTTTAAAAATAAATTTCTAAAACGCATATTTTTTGGTAGCTGCCAAAATTATAATAGTTTTCAATTATATAGCTTTAAGTTACTGTGCTCAGATTATTTCAGCATCTTATTTTACATTCACCTTTTAGCACCCTAACAGTTTTTCCCAAATGAATCAGTTGCTAGTATATACAAAAGTATCTGACACTATACTTACTAACAGTATTATTACCTTAGATTAATCCTAAAATGTATCATATCCACACAGATTAAACCAAATAAAGGGCAGTGGAGGAGAGCCTCTGAAATACACACACACACACACACACACACACACACACACACACACACACATACACATTCCTCAAACATTTAGGCTTTTTGAAAGCTAAGAGTCATTAAGAGCCATGAATTTGTTTCTGTCGTAACAAGCCAAGTTCTCTGGAAACAATTATGCTGCACTTGTTTCACACCAGAGAGAACATTTAATCCTACTTGAGAGCAACAGAGAAAGTAAAACAAAAACATTTTTCTTTGTAAATACCTCAAATGCCTGAGGTAAATAGGTTTAAGGGGGAAAGACTCTCAGAATACATGTTCTGAAGCATATGCCACCACTCACTTCCACAGTTTCATATTCTAATGAATTTCTCAAAGTTATAGACAGTGAACCAGAGAAGGAAGAACCAGTAACACCTGGAAAACATAATCAGCACTCACAGGAACAGTTCAACCACACCGCATTGTACAAACACTGATTCCCCTTCTTCTATGAATCCTGGCATTCCATTAGCACAGTGAAATGCCAAGTATTTCACCTGTTTCAGTTCTATTTACAAACACTAGCTGACAGTTGAGAATAGAGGAAACAAAGAATAATGTTTTCCTGTAAATAAACCAAATTGGGGGAAGGAGAGGTCCTGTTGACCAAATGGTTCTACAGAAAAGCTTATGAAAATAATACAGACAAACAAAATGTATTTTGGATTTACTTGGTTCAAAGGCAGGAAAATTTATAGAGAAAAGAGCTATGTTAGGTCCTAATACAAGAGGGAAATAATGCAATGGTGATACCTGAACCCAACACTTGTATCAACAGTCAGGGAGATTCACTGTTCTCAAGTATGACCCCCACACCACCCAGGTCAGCTTCACTTCATGCAGGAACTTTTTCAAAGTGAAAAACTTCAGGGGCTACTGGAGACCTTCCAGAACAGAAGCTCTGGAAAGTGGAGCCCAAGGATATGTTTGAACAAATCTCTGGCTGATTCTGATGATTTGAGGACTATGGCATAGTTGCAAGTCACTCATTAGACCGCTTAATTTCCCCCATCTCTGGGGCCTGTCATGTGCGACTTGTTAAACGAATCTGTAGTTCAGATCTGTATACAGAGAGGGATAGGGCTGTTGTCAAAGAGTAGAAGTGACTAATTTATATTACATGACTACTTTGGTTAGAAAAATTCTCTCCTTTTACTTCTCTGACCTTGACCCAATCTGACTCTATTAAGCAAGATATTTTTTTAAAAAGCAACTGACCACGAGCAAGGTTTACTAATAATGAAGTCTCACAATTACCTGAGGATTATTTTCTTCTTCCTACTTCTTGTTAGGACAGATAATCAGAATGACACAGAATTATTTGAACAAAATATCACCTATTCTTTATAATCCACAGCAACGATTCTCAAAACCTGAGCTGCACCAGAATCCCTGAGAGGGTTTGTTAGACTGCAGGTTATGAACCTCACCCCAGTTTCCAATTCAACAGGTCTGGAGTGGATTCTACAAACTTGCATTTCTAACAAGTTCCCAGGAGGTCTTTGGGTTACTGATACTCCTTGTTAGTTATCACAAGATGATGGCCAATAATCTTTACCTAGGAGTGTTCTCTTTACCCTTTTAATAACATTTCCTTGGGAGATGCAAGGTAATTTCTACTTGGCTATTTTCCATAAAAAATGTCAAATGCAGTACACAGCTGACCTGTGAAGTTCAGTATTGTAACAAGATCTTGATCACTTGACTGCTTTCATGACCTGGCTGGCAGAAAAAGGCATAGAGCGTATCTCTGACTCTAACTTGTCCTTTTGCTACTTCATTATTAACTCCTTCCATGGTATGCAATAATTGTGAAAATATGTTACTGAACATTATTCCTCGACCCCATTTCTACAGCTAATGTCAAAGGTGATTTATTCCACAACAAACTAGTTATTTTTAACAAGGAAATTGAACAAAAAGCAGACAGTGAAGCTTGCACTGCATTTGACTTTCCTTCTATGCTGTGGTATTTGGTACTTAACCACAAAAACAAAAGGATGCAGAGTAGTTTAGTTTGTGGCCATAGCAACTCTCCAAATCAGGTGTGTGACCATTAAAATATAACTTAATTTTGAGGATGATCCTTACTTTGTGCTTAAACACTTTGTTTTAACTTTGACTTCACTGCCTGGGTCATTCTAGTTTGTAAACAAATCTCTAGCATGCCAGAGGGTATTTTGAAGATGTAAGACTGGGGAAGCTTCTCCTGGCTGACCAAATAAACAGACAAGGAACTTGGAGGTCATCATGTATAGAAGGGATCCCATGAACTATGCCTGGAATTCTAGCTCTGCCATGTAACTGATGGTACTTTGGGGTAAAGTCTTTAACCTCCCTTAATCTGATCTTAATGTCTAAATGACATTAATACTTCCAACTTCATAGTTTTGGGTTTTTTTTAGGGAAATAAAATAAGATCCTTTTTGAAAGTGCCTTACACATTTCTCACGTTTCTTAGCACAGACTGGAAGATCCATAAATATCGGTTGCTCTACTGCCACCAAAAAGTTAGGGTTTAAACAATCCTTTACTTTTATGATGTGTTTTAAGCTGCATTAGTTTCAAATAGTACATTATTTTTACATTTGTATTGCTAACTCTTGGCATTATAATTTAGGGAAAATGAGTAATTAAAAAAATAAGGTCAATCTTTATTTTAACCTTGTTAAACTCTCATAAAAACAGTAGAGTCAATAGTTTCATCATCATTTTCTACATTTCGGTAAGGTTATTTGAAGACAACTTGATTGTTCAACAGTTCACTGCAATAAATTCTCATTGTTTATTAATTTATTGCTATCACATGATATTGAATGAGTAATTAATCTCTCCATTCCTTAGTTTCCTTAGGAAATTGTAAAAGAGTGAATGGTTTTTTTTACTTGTAACTAATGATGATATATGAGATTAATGAGAATGCATATAAAGTACAGAGTAAATAGCCAGGCATTGCAGTAAGTATCCAATAAATTACGTTTTCTGTTATAATCTGTCTTTGTGTTCACATATTTTCCTATACAGTTTAAATACCATGTTTCAGAATTTCAACTGCTAACTAAAATTCTTACCCATTTTCCTCATTGTTCATTTATTGCATTTGCTTATGAGTAAATAATTTTGAAAACATCCTCAGACCCATGCTTGGGCTTCTAAGTATGGCTGTGGGAGGAAAAAAAACAATACCATGGACATCTATTCTTGGACTCACCACAGGAATCTTAAATGAACACATCATACTTCTCATTTCTCCATCTCCCCAGAAGAAGACATAAGCCCTTCCCAATAAATAACCTCATTGATTAAAGAAACATCTAACTTCATCATACATAACAAAGGAGACACTCTAGAACTAAGAAGCCCAATAATCCACTCAAACTTGTATATCCCTGCCTATTATTGTGGGCCTAAGTATATATATATAAGACATTTTGAACTGAAACAGAATTTGGAGAAAGCATCCAAACAAAATTCCTAAAAGCAAAAACAGAAAATGAGAATCAAAACATTTCAGTAAATTTCCCTCATACAGAAATAAACATGAAGAAAAATGCAATAATATGCTGCAAACTGGATTAACATTATACAAACATTTTCAGATGTAAAACAATGAAATTTGAAATAAGAAGTAAATTAATTCAGGAAATAACTTGAAAAGATTAAATAATCTCAGATAGTATGACTAAATTACTAGAAACCAAGGAAGAAGAGATTTCACTTAAAATTTAAAATAGCATTAAAGGGAAAACAAAACATGGACAATAAAAATGAAATTCTAAAAAGTATTAAAAGGATCAGAAATTGAAAAAGGTAGAAGACAGTCTAAGAAATGTCAACATATCCATAACTAGAGACATTAGATGAATCTGACAGAACTTCTATTTAAAACTATTATCAGGGGGGGTGGAGACAAGATGGCAGCATGAGTAGAGCAGCAGAAATCTCCTCCCAAAACCACATATATCTATGAAAATATAACAAAGACAACTCTTCCTAGAATAAAGACCAGAGGACACAGGACAACATCCAGACCACATCCACACCTGCGAGAACCCAGCACCTCATGAAGGGGGTAAGATACAAGCTCCACTGGAGGGTATTATGCTCAGTGAAACAAGCCAAGCGGAGAAAGAGAAATACCAAATGATTTCACTTATCTGTGGAATATAAGAACAAAGGAAAAACTGAAGGAACAAAACAGCAGCAGAATCACAGAACTCAAGAATGGACTAACAGGTACCAAAGGGAAAGGGACTGGGGAGGATGGGTGGGAAGGGAGGGAGGGATAAGGGGGGCAGAAGTAGGGGGGTATTAAGATTAGCATGCATGGGGGGTAGGAGAAAAGGGAGGGCTGTACAACACAGAGAAGACAAGTAGGGATTCTACAACATTTTGCTATGCTGATGGACAGTGACTATAAAGGGGTTTATAGGGGGGACCTGGTATAAGGGAGAGCCTAGTAAACATAATATTCGTCATGTAAGTGCAGATTAGTGATACCAAAAGAAAAAAGTGGGCAGTTAATGTGTGGTAACTTCCAATGAGTTCTACACAAGAGTATAAAGGGCATATAAAAATGTAGGCAAAGGGACTGTTTGTGTTTATACAGAGGATCAAATCCTAATTGGGCTACACTGAAAATGAACTAAGACACGATATGAAAAAGAAATTCCAACATCTGCACTCTCTGGAAGACTCATGCCAGAAGATGATCATCAAAAAACCCCAACAAAGATCCACACACTGCTACAGCTATAGATGCACTCATCCCACCAGCTCCTGGACTTGCCATGGGAATGAGGAAGGAGATATCTAAGCTGGCCTGTGCATACAGTAAAACAACAAATTTGGCTGGTTCTATACTGTTGGAACTCAATCAAGAATTAGGAGAAGTGCAAATTGTAGCGTTCCAGAATCTTGCAACTACAGACTATTTACTGTTAAAAGAACATAAGGGATGTGAACATTCCCCAGGAATGGGTTGTTTTAATTTCTCTGATTTCTCTCAGACTGTTCAAGTTCAGTTGGACAATATCCACCATATCATAGATAAGTTTCCACAAATGCCTAAGGTGCCTAACTGGTTTTCTTGGTTTCACTGGAGATGGCTGGTAATTACAGGTATGCTTTGGTTATGTAACTATACTCATATTATGTTAATGTGTGTGCGCAATTTAAGTAGAAGTTTAAAACCTATACATGCTGAAGTTACTCTACAAGAAGTTACGTCAAAGAAATAATCAATCTTCCCATGTTTTCTGCCACCTGCTACTTCTATAGCTTTTCTTCTTCCTTCCTAATTACAACCCTTAAATAGAATTCGTGCCTCATATCAAATTTACCGAGTATCATAATTCTTCCAAGTGGTAAAGATACCTCAAGACAAATGCTGGGCATAGAAGCCACAGGGCATAAATATGCAAAGAAATAAAAAGCTAACCATTTCAAACAATAAGGCTTCTCTCTCACTTACCAACTTCACATTTCCCTGTATGGCCCCGGAAGATGACTGGTTAGCCAGAGACAGGTAAGATTCCTCAAGGGAGGAACAACCTAAGACAGGCACAGTCGCAGGGGTGTCATCAGGTGAGAAATTGGGGATCAACAGAAGTGAGGCTTAGAACCTCACACCCCGTTCAGAGAGAAATCTTCTTCATACGTGGATGTTTTATTGCCTTTGTCTAGCTTGGATTAACACATAGTCTACAGGCACACACTTGATCATCTACATTTGCTCTCTTACAACACTAAACTATGTTTTCTATCTTTATCTTGTATCTACCTACCACTTCAGCTTTTTGTTAAAAATAATAATAATAAAGAGAGAAATGTGGTATCCACATATAAATCAAGTACAAAAAACAAATGAGTATTCATATTTGAACTGACTGTTTATAGTTCATAATGCATGAGCAAATCCGAAGGTTTCTCTAATGGCTGCCCTGTACTGTTCACCATGTAAGAACTTATTCACTATGTAAGAATTTGTTCTCCATGTAAGAACTTGTTTGTTATGCCTCAGAAGATTGGAGACTGACGAAAATTTGGCTTGGGGTGGATTAATGATTGTGCATTGAGCATTGACTCCCCTATACAGAATTTTATTGTTGTTAACAACCATTTAATCAATAAATATGAGAGATGCCCTCACAAAAAAAAAAAAGTATACACTTCCAATGGTGAAATAATAAGTAACTGGGATGTAATGAATATAATCAAGATATTGTAACAGCTTGGTATGGTGATAGCTGGTACCTAGAATTGTCATGTATATAAATGTTGAATCACTATGTTGTACACCTGAAACTAATGTAATGTAATACCATGTGTCAACTACCCTTCAATAAAAAAATTATTATCTACAAAAAAAAAAAAAAATGGATACAAGCTTCGGCCGGGTGGGACCCGAGTGTCCCTCCCCCCAGCTACGGCGGGAGAAGAGTAGGTAGAGTGGGAGGGAGAGGGAGCCCAGGACTGCTGAACACGCAGCCCCAGCCATCTGGACCAGAGCACAGAAACAGTGCATGTGCAGGGCCCTGGATACAAGGGAAACAGGGCAGCAAGAAAAGTGAGCGGGTACCAGAGGCCTGGGGCCAGAGGACATAAGAAAAGTGAGCGGCCTTTTTTTGTTGTGGTTGTTGTTTTCTTTTGGCGAGCAATTTTTGGAAGTCTTAAAGGGATAGGGACCCCGATACTAGGGAAACAGGGAAGCAAGAGCTGTAAGCAGGTGCCTGCGGCTGGTGCCAGCCAGAGAATAAAGAAAAATGAGTGGCCAATTTTTATTTATTTATTTATTTATTTCAATTTTTTAATTTTTTTTTGTGGTCTTTTTCTTGTTTTGGCGGGTGCTTTTTGGAAGTCTTAATGGGGCAGGGTGGGACACTTAATCCAGAGGTAGGGAATCCGGGGATCTCTGGGCACCCTAATCCCCTGGGCTGCAGGGAGCATGGAGGCCCCTTACGGAGATAAATAGCCTCCCAGCGGCTGCCCCTCCAACATGACTCCACCACTTTGGGGCAGCAGCCTGAGCCAGGCCACGCCCACAGCAACAGTGGATATAAACTATATAGCAGCCGGGCAGGAAGCAGAAGCCCTGTATGCACGCAGCTACACAGCACAAGCCACTAGAGGTCGCTGTTCTCCCAGGAGAGGAGGGCCACAAACCAACAAGAAGGGAAGTTGTTCCAGCGTCACTCATCCCAGCTCCGCAAACTATTCCTATCGCCATGAAAAGACAAAATTACAGGCAAACTAAGATAACAGAGACACCAGATAAGAAGACAGACCTAACCAGTCTTCCTGAAAAAGAATTCAAAATAAGAATCATAAACATGCTGACAGAGATGCAGAGAAATATGCAAGAGATATGGGATGAAGTCCGGAGGGAGATCACAGATGCCAGAAAGGAGATCACAGAAATGAAACAAACGCTGGAAGGATTTATAAGCAGAATGGATAAGATGCAAGAGGCCATTGATGGAATTGAAACCAGAGAACAGGAACACATAGAAGGTGACATAGAGAGAGATAAAAGGATCTCCAGGAATGAAACAATATTAAGAGAACTGTGTGACGAATCCAAAAGGAACAATATCCGTATTACAGGTGTACCAGAAGTAGAAGAGAGAGGAAAAGGGATGGAAAGTATCTTGGAAGAAATAATTGCTGAAAACTTACCCAAACTGGGGGAGGAAATAATCGAACAGACAACGGAAATACACAGAACCCCCAACAGAAAGGATCCAAGGAGGACAACACCAAGACACATAATAATTAAAATGGCAAAGATCAAGGACAAGGAAAGAGTTTTAATGGCAGCTAGAGAGAAAAAGGTCACCTATAAAGGAAAACCCATCAGGCTAACATCAGAATTCTCGAAAGAAACCCTACAGGCCAGAAGAGAATGGCATGATATATTAAATGCAATGAAACAGAAGGGCCTTGAACCAAGGATACTGTATCCAGCATGACTATCATTTAAATATGATGGTGGGATTAAACAATTCCCAGACAAGCAAAAGCTGAGGGAATTTGTTTCCCACAAACCACCTCTACAGGAAATCTTACAGGGACTGCTCTAGATGGGAGCACTCCTCGAAAGATCACAGAACAAAACACCCAGCATATGAAGAATGGAGGAGGAGGAATAAGAAGGGAGAAAAGAAAATAATCTCTAGACAGTGTATATAACAGCTCAATAGGCGAGCTGAGTTAGGCAGTAAGATACTAAAGAGGCTAAACTTGAACCTTTGTTAACCATGAATTTAAAGCCTGAAATGGGAATAAGTACATATCTTTCAATAGTCACCCTAAATGTAAATGGACTGAATGCACCAATCAAAAGACATAGAGTAATAGAATGGATAAAAAAGCAAGACCCATCTATATGCTGCTTGCAAGAAACTCACCTCAAACCCAAAGACATGTACAGACTAAAAGTCAAGGGATGGAAAAACATATTTCAGGCAAACAACAGCAAGAAGAAAGCAGGGGTTGTAGTACTAATATCAGACAAAATAGACTTCAAAACAAAGAAAGTAACAAGAGATAAAGAAGGACACTACATAATGATAAAGGGCTCAGTCCACCAAGAGGATATAACCATTCTAAATATATATGCACCCAACACAGGAGCACCAGCATATGTGAAACAAATACTAACAGAACTAAAGGGGGAAATAGACTACAATGCATTCATTCTAGGAGACTTCAACACATCACTTACCCCAAAGGATAAATCCACCAGGAAGATAATAAGTAAGGACATGGAAGCACTGAACAACACAGTAGAGCAGATAGACCTAATAGACATCTATAGAACTCTACATACAAAAGCAACAGGATATACATTCTTCTCAAGTGCACATGGAACATTCTCCAGAATAGACCACATACTAGCCCACAAAAAGAGCCTCAGCAAAATCCAAAATGTTGAAATTCTACCAACCAACTTTTCAGACCACAAAGGAATAAAACTAGAAATAAATTATACAAAGGAATGAAAAGGCCCACTAACACATGGAGGCTTAACAACATGCTCCTAAATAATCAATGGATCAACGAATAAATTAAAATAGAGATCAAGGAATATATAGAAACAAATGACAACAATAACATAGAGCCCCAACTTCTGTGGGACGCAGTGAAAGCATTCTTAAGAGGAAAGTATGTAGCGATCCAGGCACACTTGAAGAAGCAAGAACATTCCCAAATGAATAGTTTAACATCGCAATTATCGAAATTGGAAAAAGAAGAACAAATGAGGCCTAAAGTCAGCAGAAGGAGGGACATAATAAAGATCAGAGAATAAATAAAATTGAGAAGAATAAAACAATAGCAAAAATCAATGAAACCAAGAGCTGGTTCTTTGAGAAAATAAACAAAATAGATAAGCCTCTAGCTAAACTTATTAAGAGAAAAAGAGAATCAACACAAATCAACAGAATCACAAATGAGAACAGAAAAATCATGACAGACTCCACAGAAATACAAAGAATTATTAAAGACTACTATGAAAACCTATATGCCAACAAGCTGGAAAACCTAGAAGAAATGGACAACTTCCTAGAAAATTACAACCTTCCAAGACTGAAACACAAAAGTTAAACAAACCAATTATGAGCAAAGAAATTGAAATGGTAATCAAAAAAATACCCAAGAACAAAACACCCAGGCCAGACGGATTTACCTCGGAATTTTATCAGACACACAGAGAAGACATAATACCCATTCTCCTTAAAGTTTTCCAAAAAATAGCAGAGGAGATGATATCGCGTTCTCTCCTTGTGGCGGTGACGACAGCGATATGTACACAGACCTGGTTCACTTCAGTTCTTTATTGTTGCTTGGAAGGTCGGGAGAAGGTGAGTAAGAAGAAGCAACAGCTGGAGAGAGCGAGTGAAAGGAAGAATGAGAGGAGAGAGACTCTCCTTCTCTTTCCTGCTTATGCCTTATATAAAGGAAGCTGGCCTATGGTGATCAAGATCATGCGTGACATTTAAGCTGATTGGTAGCATGCCTTCTGCATGAGTTGAGCACGAGTGCGGAAGCATGGGGCAAGCCTATAGGAGCAACTTCCTTATGCTAATGCCACCAAACCAGGAAGGGTGGCGCCCAGGAAGCGGGCGCCATCTTAGGGCGTTGGTCAGCTACAGTGGAAGGGCGGTGTTCAGCCATATTGGGACTCAGCCTCGGCTGTAGGCCGGCCCCTACATCTCCCCCTTTTTTGTTTTTTAACACAATGAGGCTCGGGGACCATGCCTGTCTTAGGTTGTCAGGGAGGCGCAGCATCCTTACCCGTCATAGGGCAACAGACAGCTAAGGTCTGCGCCCTGTCTTACGTTGGTATGCGTACCTCCTGATCTTACCCGTCTTTGACTACTGGTCCAACATATTGAGCTACACCCTAGGGGAGATGCCTTCCTCTATAGCTGCCATGGCCTGCACCAGAGCCATCCGCACTTCCCGATGTTGCCGTTGCATGGAACAGACTTTTCTCCCAAGTAGGAGAAGACCTACAAGGAGTAATATACCCATAACACCCATGCCTGACCAGGCTTTGGTGGCATTTAGCACGGCTTCAGCAAACTGAGCTACAGACAGCACCTCTACCTTTTGGGAACTAACATTCAATATTTCTGGCCGTAGCTGAGTGGTGAGCACGTCAAACTCACTGGACCAATTGGTGCATAACATCTTGCCTAATTCCCTGGACAGATTGGCAGCTTTAGAGAGGTTATGAAAAGGAATGCCAGCAACACATAGAGCTGTCAAAGGGCAGATATGGGAGATTAAGTGTACTATTGGTAGAGAAAAAGGCAGGAAAGGTATGTGCAGTTTCAGTCACCGGGAGTGGTAGAGGCCAAGCTTTCACCAGACCCCATATTTCTCTGGGTTCCGCTATCGCCTGCTGAAGGATCAGTAGCAGGATCAGCATCAGTGGGGTTGGCATCTCGCACTTCCGGTTCTGGTCTTGCCACTCTCCGTGTCAGACGTTCAGGCACCCAGATGGGATTGTTTCGGTCCTGTGGGAAAACACAAACAGAGCCTCGGTTCCAGATTAACACTGGATCCGAGCCTTTCCATGATCCTTCCAGCACATCCTTCCACCTAACTGTGGGCATGTCTTTAGGCCTGGAACGGCGACTATGCTGCTCTGCCGCACTGTGGCCATCTTTGTCCAATGTCAAAAAATTTAAAATGAATAATATGATGTTAAGTCTGTCTCTGGGGGATCTGAAGTCTGCCCCTATTCCCCCTTTTTGTTTATATAGAGCAGTTTTAAGGGTTAGGTTGGTGCGCTCTACCACGCCTTGTCCTTGATGGTTGTAGGGAATACCTGTGGTGTGGGTGATATTCATTGTTTTTAAAAATCTGAGAGGCGATTGGGATGTATATGCTGGTCCATTGTCAGTTTTTAAATGTTTGGGCTTCCCTCAGGCCGAAAATGCCTGAAGGCAGTGAGATATGACATCTCTAGTTTTTTCCCCTGTATGGCAAGAGGCGAAAATGATGACTGAGCAGGTGTCAACAGACACATGAATATATTTCATCTTGCCAAACTCTGGAATATGAGTGACATCTATTTGCCAAATGTGATTGGGTAGTAGTCCCTTTGGATTGACTCCCTCTGAAATGGTGGGTAAGAGTGTAACACATCATTTACAACTTACTACTATGGCTCTAGCTTGGTCTCTAGTAATATCATATTTTAAGCGAAGGGTGTTTGAATTCACATGAAATTGTTTGTGAAATTGTGTGGCTTGTTCTACATGGTCAAATATCACTGAGATGTTAGACTCACGGGTCAGGGCATTGGCACGTCTGTTTCCCTCAGCAATGGGTCCTGGGAGGGAAGTGTGGGCTCTTACATGTCCAATAAAGAAAGGTGTTGATCGATCCCAGATCAGCTGTTGTAGCTTTCTAAAAATACTGGCAACGGGGGAAGACTGGCTAATATAACTTACATTCTCTAAGATGGACACAGCATTCACTACATACTGACTATCTGCTAAAAGGTTAAAAGGTTCCTGTGAGAAAAGCGTACAGGCTTGTGCTACAGCCAACAGCTCTGTTTGTTGGGCTGAAGTGTTTGGAAAACTGAATGTCCAAGATTGGTCACCAGTGACCACAGTCCCGATGCCATTCTTTGACCCATCAGTGAACACCACCTTAGCCTTGGGTATGGGATTACATCTTGTGTTTTTAGGAAAGATGACGGGATTAGAGAGGCAGAACTGTAGCCAAGGATGTTTTGGGTAGTGGTTGTCAAAGGAAGCATTGGTGATGGTGTAAGCAACAGCCCATGCATCACAGCATGCAGTAAGACATTCAATCTGCTCAGCAGTATAAGGTGTTATTATTGTGTTTGGGGGAATCCCAAATGTTTTTATAGCTGTCCTGATTCCCTTGATGATCAAATCAGCTATACTCTGAGGATACCATATTAATGTTTTTCCTGGAGAGTGGGCCAGATATACCCAGAGAATTGGCCCTTCCTGCCAAAGTACCCCTGTTGGGCTATTATTACTGGGTATCACTATAAGGAATAGCAATTTGCCATAGTCTATTCTATCTACCTGGGCAAGCTGCAAGTGGGATTGGACTAGGCTCAAGGCTTCCTTGGCTTGCTTACTGAGAGAGCGCGGAGATGCTAAATCAGAATTGCCCTTCAGTGTCTCATATAATGGACTGAGCTCTTCATCTGTAAGCTTTAGGAATGGCCTTACCAAATTTATATCTTCAAGAGTTTTTGAAAATCATTGAGGGTGCTTAGATGATCTGTTCTTATGATCACTTTTAATGGTCTAACAATAGTATCTTCCAATTTTATTCCTAAATACTGTTTGGTACAAGTTACCTGTACCTTTTCTGGTGCTAGTTCTAAGCCCCATTGTTTAAAATGTTCTTGCAAAGCAGAGGCCTTCTTCTACTACACTGTTCCTTTCATGACATAAGAGAATATCATCCATATAATGATAGATAATCACTTCAGGGAACCTTTTTCTAACTTCTGCCAGGGCCTAATGTACAAACAATTGGCACATAGTAGGGCTATTCGCCATGCCTTGTGGCAACACCTTCCATTCATACCACTCATCTGGGTGACCATGATTGACGGCTGGTACAGTGAAGGCGAACATTTTACAATCCTCAGGATGAAGAGGGATGGAAAAGAAACAATCTTTGATATCTATTACAATGGTCCTCCAATCTTTTGGCAGGGCCATAGGCAATGGTAAACCTAATTGTACTGATCCCATGAGAATCATCTGTTTATCTACAGCTCTTAGATCATGCTGCAATCTCCATTTTTCCTGATTTCTTCCTTATGACAAATATGTGTGTATTCCATGGGGAAGTAGAACTTTGAAGATGCCCTGCGGCAATTTGCTCTTGCACTAATGTGTGGGCTGCTTCCCTTTTCTCTTTAGTAAGGGGCCACTGAGGAACCCACACGGGCTCCTCTGATCGCCATTGTATTTTTAGTTCTTGTCTGTCCTCAATGGCCCCGAGGAAAAACCCAGTCCTGGGCCTCCAATCCTACTGGGTACCACTCCTGAGAGCGGGATGGGTGTCTCTCTGCCAGTCAAGTTTTTTCCTATGCCTCCGGTCCCTGTATGGCCCTGCTTCCTCATAATCGAGTTTGCCTGATTACTATAGAAGGTTTCTGTTGTTAGTTTAAGACTCATCTAGGTCAGTATGTCTCTTCCCCAGAGAGACACCGGTATGCTCAGCACATAAGGTTGAACTACTCCCTCATGCCCTTCCGGATCTTTCCAGGGGAGTGTGGCAGCACTACATAAAGGGACTTGAGCTATGCCCAGCCCTCTTAAAGTCTGAGCAGCTCGGTTTAAAGGCCAATCTTTCGGCCACTCAGCTTCCCTTATAATGCTGCGATCTGCCCCTGTGTCTAATAGTCCTAAAATGTTCCTATCTCTAATCTTTAGGACAAGCATAGGCCTGTCTCCCAGCTCTAATGTGAGACAGGTCAGGGGTCCCCAGATGATCCAAATCCTGACTGACCTCTCTTAATATTTTTATGTCCATATTGTCCATGCTTGCTAGGAAGCATAAGAATTGGGCTATGCGGTCTCCAGGGTTGATGGCTATAATGCCTCTTGGGGAGGAGACCATGATCTTTACTACTCCCTCATAATCTGGGTCAATAACTCCTGGGTGTACTATTAATCCTGCTTTGGTTGTGGATCTCCGGCCCAATAGGAGTCCCACTGTATCCTTAGGTAATGGACCTTTAAAATCTGACTCTACTAACTGGACTCCCATCTCGGGTGTCAATACGAGTCTGGTGGTGGCACGGATGTCCACTCCTGTGCTCCCTGTGGTGGCTCTCCTTGGTTCTTCAACTCCAAGCTGGATCCTTGATCTGTCAGATGAAAATGTGTCCTGGGAATTTGTTGGATCACCCCATACATTTGAGGGCCCTGAGGTGGGGGGCCCAGCCTCCTGTTTTTTGCCTGCTGCAGGGGTAGTGGGCGTCCCTCCACATCTACTACTGATCTGCACTCTCTTGCCCAATGGTTTCCTTTTCTACATCTGGGACATAATCTCGGTTGTGGTTTGATGTTGGTCACACTGGCTCCTCCTCCGCCTAATTTCGGGCAGTCTCGCTTTAAATGACCCATCTGCTTGCAATGGAAGCATGCCCCGGGAGGGGTAGCCCTGCTACGCACCTGTTGCAGTCCCTGAGTTATGGCTGTGGCTATCACTTGTCCTTGCAATAGACTATCATTGATGTCTCGGCAAACTTTGAGGTACACATTTAAATCTTTATTTTTCCAAGGCCTGATAGCCTCCTTGCACCATTTATTTGCTTGCTCATAGGCCAACTGTTTTACTAGGGGCATTGCTGTGTCAACATCTCCAAATATATGGCCTGCGGTTTGCATCAGCCTTGCCAAGAAGTCTGCATAAGGCTCATTTGGTCCTTGGAGTACTTTAGATAATTGACCCTGTAAATCACCAGTGCCCTGGAGTGTCTTCCAGGCCTTGATTGCTGCTGTAGCTATTTGCAAATACACTGCAGGTGGAAAATTTATCTGATTATGTTGTCCTAAATAGGGTCCTGTGCCCATCAGCATCTCTAAGTTCCACTGATTGTTTCCTGCAGCGGCGTTACACCAGGCAGTGTCTTGTGAATATTCCATCCACGCAGTCTTATAAAGTAAGTACTGACCCCCAGAGAGGCATGCTCTGGCTACGTTAGCCCAATCATCTGGTGTTAGATTCTGAGAGGCTACTGACTCCAATATGGCCACAGTGAATGCTGCCTGTGGTCCATAGGTGGTGACAGCTTCCTTTAAATTTTTTATAAGCTTAAAATCTAGGGCTTGATGGTATCTTTGCTGGGTGTTTGGGTCTTCTATTACTGGGAAGGCTGCATTCCCCTCCATGGTTAGCCATTCCCTCCATCTATTCTTGCCCAATTGTTCTTGGCACCCCTGGCCACCACAACATGAGTAACTCTGGTAAGGGGGTGGCTCTGCTCTATAGGTTGGAGAGGAACATGGATGATTTGGAGCAGTTGGCACAATCTCCTCTACCTTACTGCTCTTGTTGGGGAAAGGGGCTGAACTAGTCTCTCCCTCCTCTCTGCTCAATCTCAGCTGGTTTAGCGAGGGGTACAATGTGGATTGACATCCTCTCTGAGCAGTCCTAGACTCTAACTCTTCTCCTGACAACTCTTGGTCATCTTCCTCATCAGAGGACCCTCCCTGTGTAGATCCTCTTTCAGATGCTCTCACAGAGGCTCTTTCATCTTTCACTTCCTCAAGAATCTCCTCTCCCTCCCTTATGGCTTCTCTAAAACTAGGTTTATTCTCCCTTAGGCAGCTCTTAACCAGACCCCATATGGGAAGCGCCCCCAGCCGGGAGCGGCTCCCTCTGATCTGCGCTGTGCAGATCCTCTCCTAGCCTTTCCCACATGGGGGCAGGGATTTTTCCTTCATCTAGGAACCACTGAGCATGTCTCTCCACTATGCGGAGGAAGGCCCTTGCGGTTTTTGCTTTTAATGGTGTTCCGTTGGCCCTCAGGAGTGCTCTCAAAGGCTCTTCTGCTCTCAGTCTAGACCCTTCAGACCCCATGTTAATAGTGGAGAGATTAAGATATACTCCTGATGTCTATAGGTAGGGGGTACTCATCACTAATTTACATTCGTCGCTATACCACGAACTTTCCTTCCTTCGTCGCTATCCCGCAAACTTTCACTGGCACCCTTACTTCATCTAACATACTTAGCAACAACAAACACAATAATAAGCACAAGGATGAGCAAGATGAACAGACAGAATAGAAATCCCCACCTCGGCTGCTTACTTTCGTTTTGCTTGTTGATCCACTCACCCTTCTCCTCTGAGGCGCCTTCCCGAGCGATCCTTCAGAATGGGGTCCACAGGTAAGAAGCTCTATGGCGTCTGCGTCCACCAGTTTCTCCTCTGGGTGGTTGGAGAAAAATTCCAGGGTTTTGGCACCAGATATCGCGTTCGCTCCTTCTGGCGGTGATGACAGCGATATGTACACAGACCTGGTTCACTTCAGTTCTTTATTGTTGCTCGGAAGGTCGGGAGAAGATGAGTGAGAAGAAGCAACAGCCGGAGAGAGCGAGTGAAAGGAAGAATGAGAGGAGAGAGACTCTCCTTCTCTTTCCTGCTTATGCTTTATATAAAGGAAGCTGGCCTATGGTGATCAAGATCATGCGTGACCTTCAAGCTGATTGTTAGCATGCCTTCTGCATGAGTTGAGCACGAGTGCAGAAGCATGGGGCAAGCCTATAGGAGCAACATCCTTATGCTAATGCCACCAAACCAGGAAGGGTGGCGCCCAAGAAGCGGGCGCCAACTTAGGGCATTGGTCAGCTAGAGTGGAAGGGCAGTGTTCAGCCATAGTGGGACTCAGCCTTGGCCGTAGGCCGGCCCCTACAGATAATAATCCCAAACTCATTCTATGAAGCTAACATCAATCTAATACCAAAACCAGGCAAAGACCCCGCCAAAAAAGAAAATTACAGACCAATACCCCTGATGAATGTAGATGCAAAAATACTTAATAAAATATTAGCAAACCGAATACAAAAGTATATAAAAAGGATCATGAACCATGACCAAGTGGGATTCATCCCAGGGATGCAAGGATGGTACAACATTCGAAAATCCATCAACATCATCCACCACATCAACAAAAAGAAAGACAAAAACCACATGATCATCTCCATAGATGCTGAAAAAGCACTTGACAAAATTCAACATCCATTCATGATAAAAACTCTCAGCAAAATGGGAATAGAGGGCAAGCACCTCAACATAATAAAGGCCATATATCATCAAACCTACAGCCAACATTATACTGAACAGCAAGAAGCTGGAAGCTTTTCCTCTGAGATCGGGAACTAGACAGGGATGTCCACTCTTCCCACTGCTATTTAACATAGTACTGGAGGTCCTAGCCACGGTAATCAGACAAAACAAAGAAATACAAGGAATCCAGATCGGTAAAGAAGAAGTTAAACTGTCACTATTTGCAGATGACATGATATTGTACATAAAAAAACCCTAAAGACTCCACCCCAAAACTACTAGAACTGATATCAGAATACACCAAAGTTCAGGATACAAAATCAAAACACAGAAATATGTAGCTTTCCTATACACTAACAATGAACCAATAAAAAGAGAAATCAGGAAAACAGTTCCATTCACAACTGCATCAAAAAGAATAAAATACCTAGGAATAAATCTAACTAAAGAAGTGAATGACCTATACTCTGAAAACTACAAGTCACTCTTAAGAGAAATTAAAGGAGACACTAACAAATGGAAACTCATTCAATGCTCATGGCTAGGAAGAATTAATATCATCAAAATGGCCATCCTGCCCAAAGCGATATACAGATTTGATGCAATCCCTATCAAATTACCAGCAACATTCTTCAAAGAACTGGAACAAATAATTCAAAACTTCATATGGAAACACCAAAGACCCCGAATAGCCAAAGCAATCCTGAGAAAGAAGAATAAAGTAGGGGGATCTCATTCCCCAACTTCAAGCTCTACTACAAAGCCATAATAATCAAGACAATTTGGTACTAACACAAGAACAGAACCACAGACCAGTGGAACAGACTAGAGACTCCAGACATTAACCCAAACATATATGGGTCAATTAATATTTGACAAAGGAGCCATGGACATACAATGGCGAAATGACAGTCTCTTCAACAGATGATGCTGGGAAAACTGGACAGCTATATGTAGGAGAATGAAACTGGACCATTGTCTAAACCCCAAAAAAAGTAAAATCAAAATGGATCAAAGACCTGAATGTAAGCCATGAAACCATTAAACTCATGGAAAAAACATAGGCAAAAACCTCCTAGACATAAACATGAGTGACCTCTTCTTGAACATATCTCCCCTGTCAAGGAAAACAACAGAAAAATGAACAAGTAGGACTATATTAAGCTGAAAAGCTTCTGTAAAGCAAAAGACACCATCAATAGAACAGAAAGGAATCATACAGTATGGGAGAATATATTGGTAATGACAGAGCTGATAAAGGCTTGATGTTCAAAATATATAAAGAGCTCACACATCTCAACAAACAAAAATCAAATACTCCAATTAAAAAATGGGCAGAGGAAATGAACAGACAGTTTCCAAAAAAGAAATACAGATGGCCACAGACACATGAAAAGATGCTCCACATCACTAATTATCATAGAAATGCAAATTAAAACTACAATTAGGTATCGTCTCACACCAGTAAGTATGGCTGCCATAAAAAAGACAAACGCAATAAATGTTGGTGAGGCTGTGGAGAAAGGGGAAACCTCCTACACTGCTGGTGGGAATGTAAACTAGTTCAACCATTGTGGAAAGCAGTATGGAGGTTCATCAAAATGCTCAAAACAGACTTACCATTTGACCCAGGAATTCCACTCATAGGAATTTACCCTAAGAATGCAGCAATCAAGTTTGAGAAAGACCAATGCACCCCTATGTTTATCACAGCACTATTTTCAATTGCCAAGAATGGAAACCACCTAAATGTCCATTGGTAGATGAATGGATAAAGAAGATGTGGTACATAAAGACAATGGAATACTACTCAGCCATCAGAAGAGGGCAAATCCTACCATTTGCAGCAACATGGATGGTGCTGGAGGGTATTATGCTCAGTGAAATAAACCAGGCAAAGAAAGAGAAATACCAAATGATTTCACTCATTTGTGGAGTATAAGAACAAAGGAAAAACTGAAGGAACAAAACAGCAGTGGAAGAACAGAACCCAAGAATGGACTAACAGGTACCAAAGGGAAAGGGACTGGGGAGGATGGGTGGGTAGGGAGGGAGAAGGGGGGAGGGAGAAGGGGGCTATTAAGATCAGCATGCATGGGGGTGGGAGAAAGGGGAGGGCTGTACAACACAGAGAAGACAAGTAGTGATTCTACAACATTTAGCTATGCTGATGGACAGTGACTCTAAAGGGGTTTATAGCGGGGACCTAGTATAGGGGAGAGCCGAGTAAACATAATATTCTTCATTTAAGTGTGGATTAAAGATACCGAAAAAAAAAGAAAGAAAGAAAGAAAAGGGGGATTACTCCATGATAGGATAAAACTAACTGTAAATCAATGATTAATGCATGCCTTAAATATCCTTAACTCTGATCACCTAAAGGGTGTCAGACGATTGGCAATGGAGGTTCTCTTTTCTGATAATATTCCTTTCTCTTAAAAAAAAAATGCAGTTCCTGTGTGGTGACCTCCAATGAGTTCTACACAATGGTATAAAGGGCAGATCAAAGTGTGGTCAAAGGGTCTGTTTGTGTTTATACAGAGGATCAAAGCCTAATTTGGCTACCCAGAAAATGAACTAAGATACGATATGAAGAAGAACTTCCAACATCAGCACTCTCTGGAAGAGTCATACCAGAAGATGATCATCAAAAAACCTCAACAGCGATCCATGCGATGCTGCAGTTGTAGCTGCATTCATCCCACCAGTTCCTGGACTTGCCATTGGAATGAAGAAGGAGATATCTAAGCTGGCCTGTGCATACAGTAAAACAACAAATTTGACTTGATCTACACTGTTGGAACTCAACCAAGAATTAGAAGAAGTGCAAGTTGTAGTGCTCCAAAATCTTACAACTACAGAATATCTACTGTTAAAAGAACATATGGGATGTGAACAGTTCCCAGGAATGGGCTGTTTTAATTTGTCTGATTTCTCTCAGATTGTTCAAGTACAGTTGGACAATATCCATCATATCATAGACAAATTTTCACAAATGCCTAGGGGGCCTAACTGGTTTTCTTGGCCTCACTGGAGATGGCTGGTAATTATAGATCTGCTTTGGTTATGTAACTGTATTCCTATTATGTTAGTGTGTGTGTGCAATTTAATTAGTAGTTTAAAACCTGTAGATGCTTAAATTACTCTACAAGAAGAAATGTCAAAGAAATAATCAATCTTCCCATGTTTTCTTCCATCTGCTACCTTTATAGCTTTTCTTCTTCCTTCCTAATTACAATCCTTAAATAGAATTCGTGCCTCATATCAAATTTACCGAGTATCATAATTCTTCCAAGTGGTAAAGATACCTCCAGACAAATGCTGGGCATAGAAGCCACAAGGCATAAATCTGCAAAGAAGTAAAAAGCTAACCTTTTCAAACAATATGGCTTCTCTCTCACTTACCAACTTTACATTTCCCTGTATGGCCCCAGAAGATGACTGGTTAGCCAGAGACGGGTAAGATTCCTCAAGGGAGGAAAAACCTAAGACAGGCACAGTCTCAGGGGGACCATCAGGTGAGAAATTTGGGATCAACAGAGGTGAGGCTTAGAACCTCTCCCCCCCTGTTTTGAGAGACATCTTCTGCATCCGTGGAAGTTTTATTGCCCTTGTATAGCTTGGATTAACCCATAGTCTACAGGCACACACCTGATCATCTACATTTGCTCTCTTACAACACTAAACTAGGTTTTCTACCTTTATCTTACATCTGCCTACCACTTCAGCATTTTATTAAAAATAATAATAAAGGGAGAAATGTGGGATACACATATAAATCAAGTATAAAAATCAAACGAATATTCATATTTGACCTATTGTTTATAGTTCATAATGCGTGATCAAAACCGAAAGTTTCTGTCATGACTGCCCTTGCACTGTTCACCATGTAAGAACTTATTCACTATGTAAGAATTTGTTCACCATGTAAGAACTTGTTCATTATACTTTAGGAGATTGGAGACTGTTGAGAATTAGGCTTGGGGTTGATTAATTATTGTGCATTGAGCATTGACTCCCCTATACAGAATTTTATTGTTGTTAACAACCATTTGATCAATAAATATAAGATATGCCCTCTCAAAAAAAAATTATTATCAATGAGACTATTCCAGAATAAAGATAAGTCCTGAATCTACTTATTGAAAGGATTACAGGATATCTGGAGTTCTTAATTCTGAAACATAAGTTATGCTGTTAGACTTGCAACATAAAGGCTTTTTATAACCCTCTGGGCCTCCATACGAAAAGACAAAGCCACTTACACACGAAGCACAGTAAGGTTTGCATCAGCAATATACATGACAGCCGCGGAGCAACATATCAAAGCAATATTTTTAAAAAGGCGGTGAAAAGCAGTGAGACAGGGTTTAGAGTGACAATGAGAGTGACAAGACAGTAACAACTGAGTTGTCATTCAAGTAACCAGAACATAAGAAAACATGTTAAAACACAATAATTCAGAGAATGTTGCATTCACAAGCTCTTCCTAAGGAATATACTAGAGGAGGAGATTTATCAAACCCAAATGGCCACTATGGAATACTGGTGAAGGGGCTGGTGATGAACACTGAATATATTTAATTGCAGATTTGAAACAAAGGTGGGGAAAGAGTGGAAAATGGTTCATAAAAATATCATATCATCTGACAAAGTAGAAGTGATATAAGTAAACAAGAAAAAAAGGAGAAAGGAAAGGGAAAAATGGAATAAATTCATTTACTGTCACAAAGATTGTAGGAAACTCTTTAAAGTTAACAAAGCATAGATGCCTAAGTAAGGAAGGCAAAGGGGGACTAAAGGAATTCTAAAATGTATCTTTATAGATTACCAAAGGTGTTACTATAAAGATCATTAATAGTTAACTGAACTATATGGTAAATGTGAAAGTTACAAGAATACATCTTAAGAATTCTCATCACAAGGAAAAACAAATGTGTACCTATATGAGATGATGGATGCTAAACCAGACTTACTGTAGTACTCATTTCATAATACGTGCAAGTCATTATGCTGTATACCTTAAACTTATACGGGGCCATATGTAATTAGCTCAATAAAACGAAGAAAAAAGGACCACTGAAAAATATACAAATCTTCCTAAATTGAAAGACGATAAAATAAAAAAAGGAAAAACAACAGACCACATTAAGGAATACCGTAAATATTGCATAACGTACATAGTAAGTATAATAAAGTTATAACATTAACATTATGACAGAGGTAAGACCAAACCTATTAGTCAATGAATAAAAACAGACTCAGTCTCTAAAAAGAAACAAATTTCAGATTGTTTTAAATAGCAGACCAATTCTATGCTTGATATAAGAGAAACAACTAAATCAGAGATTTAAAAAAGCTACAAGCCAAATAACAGACAAATGGGCAAAAGTATAGCAAGCAAATCAAAATAATCAGGAAGGAGAAATGTAATCCTCAAATAAGACAAGGTAGAATTCAAGCTAATAGTGATTAAAACAGACAAAAAACGACATTTTATAATGCTAAAGCCACAATTCAAAATGAAAATTTAATGTTATGAATATCTATGCAGAAAATAATGTACAAATCACCTTCATGAAACAGAGTATAGAAAGAAAAATAGATGGCTACGCACTAAGCACACTAACACATCACTCTCTTCAAGACAGGTCACACAAATGAAAACTAAGATAATCTAAAGAAGATACTCAATAAGCTGATCTTAAGACTGTACATTGAATTTTTCACTCTCAAAATAGAGATTTACCTTCCCATATGCACAGGAAACATTCCTGAAAATTGAACATATAATAAGTCAAAGAAAAAATTCAATAAATCCTATAAAGAAGAAATATTACAGCTAATATTATCTGGTACAGTGCAGTAAAATCAGAAATTGACCACAGAATAAAAATTAAAGGGTTTTCAACCTAAAAATCTTTTAAAACTCTTAAGCTCCTGTAGATAAAAGAGAAATAAAACCAAAATTGCAGAATTTAAAAAAATGACATTTTATAATGCTAAAGCCATTATATCAATCAAAATATTGTACATTAAAATCAAAGGGATACAATTGAAGCAATAAAGAGAAAAATATTTAAAATTTACTACTAAAAGTAAAAAAGTAGTAAAATGTACATAAACTAATTCAATTCCTAACTGTAAAAGCTATGAAAAAAAAGATGTGGGAAGAAAGAAAGAAGGAAGTACTATAGATAAAAGAAAAAAAACAAAAACAAAAACAGACAAAAATCGATGAATAATGAAATTGCAATGTTGGATATTTGACAAGAAGAGAAAAAAAAAACCAGCTACAACATAATAGAGAAACCAAAAGGTCATATAACCAAACATAACACACACACACACACACAAAAACAGTGGAAAGTAAAAGCATAAGTGTTCAAAGAAATGACAGAGAATAATAACTGAAACAGAAAACTTTCAAAATCATGAGATGAATTTGTACAATTCTATACAAGTCACTTGAAATATCTAGATGGAATGTCTAATTTCCTAAGAAAATAAAGTTTACTATTGTTGACCCTATGAGAGAAAGAATGCTCAAGTTGACCAATTCCCATGTAAGAAATAAGAAAAAGTTATGAAGGAAACTCCTCAGCAGCAAAGCAGGAAGCCCAAATCACAAAGGAGAGGATGAGGAAAACTCCTGTGGGGCTTGATTTCAATAACAAATATAATCATTAACATAATACATCATTATTACAAAACAGATAAAAGCAGGAATGAAAGCTTAGAAATTATAATCCCTACATAAAGAAGACAAGAATAATGCAATATTATAAACAAAATATGCCAACAAATTTTAAAATTAAATGGATAAATTCCTTAAAAGTTCCAAATTACCAATTACTGAGAAGAAATAGAAACTCTAAATAGCCCAATACTTAGTAAAGGAATTTAATTAAAAACTAAAATCTTCCTCACATCCACAAAGCTTGAGTCCAGATGGTTTCACTGATGAATTCTACCAAAGAAGAAGAAAAAATGTTACCTTGATACTAAAACCATACAAAAATGTTACAAGGAAACCACTGATCAATATCTCTCATGAACATAGACCCAAAAATCCTTAAAAATATATTTCCAAATTGAATCCAGTAATACATAAAAAGAGTAATATAAGAATGCCAATTGGGGTTTATCCCAATAATGTGAAGTTAGTATAAGATACCAAAATTATTAATACCAAAACTATTATAGGGAAATAAAGAAGGAAAACAACATAATCAACTTAGTAAATGAGGAAATGTTTTTGACAGTTCAAGATATAATCATAATTTTAAAAAAAAGAAAAACTCTCAAGAGATTAGGAAATAGAAGGAATCTCCTCAACCTGTTGAAGGTTTCTATGTAAAAGCAACAACAGTGGTGAAAGACTGAGGCTCTTTGCCTTCAGATCAGAAAAGAGGCAAGAATGTGCACTCTCACTACTTCTATTCAGTAGAATACTCAATATTCCATTCAACAGAATATTTGACAGCCTAGTCAGTGCAATAAATGATTAAGTAAAATTCATAGAAATTAATATAGCAGGAGAATATAGTCTTGACTTGCAGACAATATAAGCAACTGTGCAGAAAAACAAAAGGAATTTGCAAAGGAAGTGCAGGAACCAAGAATTGGTTTTAGCAGTATTACATGGGATATGATCAATATATCAAAACTAATTGTATTTTCACATGCAAGCAACCAAAAATAATAATTAAAAATAATCTATTCACAAGAGTATTAAAAAGTAAAATGCCTGGATATGACTTTAACAAAAGGTATATAAGATGTGTACACTGAAAATTATAAAACATTGCTGAGGTAAGGAAAACCTACATAAGAGGAATGATATATACCATATTCATGGACTGGAAGACTCAATACTGTTACAGTCACCACTCTCCCCAAATAAATATAATGATATGTGTATACTCTCCCCTCTAAGAGTTGAAGTTTAACCACACCTACCCATCCTGAGTAGGGGATAGACATGGTAACTCACTTCAGAAGAGAATGTGGAAAGAAAAAAGAAGTAATTTCACAAAAGAGAAACCTGACAAATACTATCATAACTAGGTAATTGAGGTTAATATAACCAATGATTAGTCATATGGATGGCATATACATTTTGTCATGATGAAATGGGCACTTTACCTCTATGTCATCCTTCCCTCACTCCCAAGCAGAAACAGAAACAGAAACAAAAGCATAATTCTAGTCTAATCATAAGGAAAACATAACACAAACCCGAATTGGGTATCATCCTACAAATTACCAATGCTCTTCAAAATCACCAAAGTCATGAAAACACAAAAAGACTGACAAATTATCACAGATTAGAGAAAACTAAGAAGGCAGGATAAACAAATGCAATACAGTATAGCCTGGATTGGATCCTGGAATTGAAAAAGGAAGTTAATGATAAAACTAATGTAATACAAATAAAGCATGGAGTCTTGTTATAGCAACGGGCAATATTGATTTCCAATTTTGACAAATGTACCACAGTAATATAACATGTTAACATCAGGAAAAACTGGGTAAAACACATAAAGAAACTACTCCATCTGCAACTTTTCTGTAAATCTAAAATTATTCCAAGCTAAAAAGTGTATTCAACAAACCTCAGAAGGCTTTTTTTTTGTAAAACATTTTCAAGCTGAAATGAAATTCATATAAATTAACTTCATTACAATTCAAAAAAGAAAAACAAATTTAGATATTTACAATGCCTGATTTCAAGACTTATTATTTTGCAAAGGAAGTTGCTATGGTAACCAAGGTAGTGTGTTGTTAATGAGTGGAAAGTGGTATAGATTCTTGGAACAGAATCAAGGGTCCAAAAATAATTTCACACATATATTTATCAGTTGACATCTGGCAAAAATGTTCATGTAACTCAATGGGAAATGACAGTCTTTTCAATAAATGATGCTCAAATAACTGGGTCTACAAATTTTAAAAAAGTGAATCCCACCAGCACAGACCATAGAGTCTGGCAGGACACCCTTCGGTAGGCTCCCAGGGCTGCACCCATGGAGTGCCAGGGTCTCCGCCATTGCTCCGCCAGCGCAGACCCATAGGGATACTCCAGGACCCCTCCCATAGGCCGCCAGCTTGAACTCCCAGAGTGCCGCTGGCCCTGCACCTCCTCCACCAGCACAGACTCACCTAAAATCTAAATTAATTACCCCTACTTATCTGTTGGAATGACTAAAACTTTAAAAACTGACCACATCAAATATTGACAAGAAAATGGAGAAAGGAGAGCTCTCATATAATGATGATGGGAATGTAAAATGCTAGCACTATTTTAGAAGACAGTTGGCAGTTTAACAAGTTAAATGTACACCTGACATACGAGCCCGCCATCCCACTACAGGATTTATCCAAGAGGAAAGAAAGCATACGTCCCCACAAGACTCACGCACGAACGTTCACAGCAGCGTTCACTGTGATACCACCAGCTGGAGACAAGGCGAAGCTTCATCACAGGCGACGAGATGAGCCTTGATGAACCCACACAGGGATGCTGCTCACTGACAGGAAAAGAGTGGACCTTTGAGACACTCAACAATATGTATGAATCTCAAAATGATTATGCTGGGTGAAAGAAATCCGACATTAAAAAGAGTATATAACAATTCCATGTACACAAGCTGCATTAGAGGTTACCTGCAGACAGGGAGAAGGGAGGTGGGGGAGACCCTGGGGAGTTGCCTCATTGGGAGATTAAAAAGATGCAGGAGAAAACCTGGGAAGGTGTGGAATTGTGTCGATTATCCTGATTGTGTTGATGGGTGCACAGTTGTGTGTATGTGAAAGCTTTTCCAATTGTGCCCCTTAGATATATGCAAGTTATTCTATATAGCAATTCAACAACTTTTTTAAAGTCTTTTTCATCTGAGGATCCATTTCACCATTTTGTCCCCTTTTGTATGTGTTTTTAAACTTTTTTTAAAGAATAAAAAGTTAAAAAGGAACACTGTTACCTTTTTAGTACAACATACTTAGTCATGAAACTAGAAGTGGCCTGGAAGTGACGTGGTGTCAGGAACCCCTGCCTGGGGTGGCCGGGGCTCCCAGTGCACAAGCACGTTGTAGCTCAGGGAATGCTGGACTTGTCAGGAACGTGGGCCTTGCACAAATCTAGTTTGGCCCTAAAAACGGCCCTCGTTTACTCCCCACACATGTGCCGCCACCCACTTCAGGATGACAGCCAGCGTCCGTCCCTGCCGGCAGCAGGTTTCCCTGTGGAGCCAGGTCCCGCAGAGCACAGAGGTGGGGGAGGTTGTGCAGACTGCGGTTTGATCTGTCAGTCAGCTGCTGTTCTCTCCAGGCGGCTCTGGCTGATTCACAGTCAGGAGAGGCCGAAATTGTGATCGGATCTGATTCTTCATCCCAGCAACGCTGCTGACGAATCTTCAACCTGGGGCCAGTAAGCCCTCCCTGCTCAGGCCTCTCCTCAGTCTATGCCGGACTCTCTAAGGCCCCTTCCAGGACTGACATTTACAGCTTTTCTATACCCTCCTAAAATAATAAACCTCAGGGTGAGACTCGTCAGGATTTTACAATATGGGCACCAGGCTGTGACTGGCAGGAGTTGGAGGGGTATTCTGAGATGGACGGGTCTCATCTGAGTTATAATGTCAAGTTCATTATATTGAAGTTGGAACACGCTTCTTGGCCAGCCATGGTTTGTTGGCAAGGACAGAATCCCATTTGTACTGCTCAAGCAAACTGGAAATTTTCTACAAACAGCAGGGATTTCTTAGAACTGAAATGGACGAAGCACAGCTAGATCTTACAGGGGGCTGAAACGGGGGCCTTAAAACCATGCACCATGTCACTCCCCCAGCTCCCTTGCACTGTCTCTCACCCATATGATTTCAGTCTCGTTCTCTCCCTCTTTCTCCTCACCCCTGCCCTGCTCTCTCCTACCTCTGTGCTCAGCAACATACAGTGGAAAATTGCCAAATGGCTCATAGGACCTCCCACTCCAGCACCCAGTGCCACCTAATCTGTCTCCCATTTGGAATTCCAGACTTCCAGGAGGGGAATGCTAGTGCAGCCAGCTCAGATTTGGTGATTGCCCTGTATGCAAAGCTGTCCTGCTTGGGGAGGGGGGGTGCTGAGAAGTATGCAGAACTGCTCTCTCTGTGGCTGGGGCAGGTGGAGGTTCTTTTAAAAAGGATTGTGAAATCGTTGGTATAGAGACCACCTCTGATGAGGTTCAGGAATCCAACTTGGTGCCCAGGGAGCAAGTTCGTTCCCCTAACAACTTAAGAACAGAGCTCTAAAGCTCTTGAACCTCTCAAACACCACAGAGGGGCTGAGGTCCAACTGGCCTCAGCAGAGCTGGGTTGGGAATCCTGGCCACTTCCTCCCTAGCTCCAGGTGTTCCCTGGACAACCCCGCCGGGGGCCCTCCTCACATCTGCATGGTGGCTGGCATGGAAGGATTCCCTTACTGGATGGATGCTGGGCATGAAGACTCCACCATCACGTCGTACGAGAGGAGCAGCATCTGCGATCCTGCAGTGCTGCAGAATGGCTGCCACATCGCCCCTGTCCTGAGGGTTCCTCTGATATTTCCCCGGGGAGTGTTCTCCCCTCCACTTGGCCCTGGCACTGCTCTGTGGCCTCCTCCACCAACAGAGAAGTGATACCATGTGGCTTCGAGGCCAGGCCATCAAAATGCCACTGTCACCCACCATGTTCTCTTGGGACACTTGCTCTTGGAACCCAGCCACCCTGACATTGGGAGCCCAGCAAGACCACATGCAGAGGACACATGTAGGCGTTCAGCAGAGAGCCGAACTGAAGTCCAAGACGGTAGCCAGGACCGACTGCCAGATGTGTGAGGGATGAGGTCCCCAGATAATTCCAGCCCCTTACACAAGGCCAATGCCCAGATTTGAACCTGAGGTCCCAGATGTCAAGGAGCCGCTCTGCTGTGCCCCATCTGGGCTCCTGACCCATAGAATCTGCAAGTGCAATGAGATAACTGTTTCATGCTGCAGAGTTCGGAGCTGGTTTGTTATACAATAGTAACTGGAACCACTCTGGTAATTGGTCCACAGCAAAACCTTTGGGTCCTAGAGATATTTTCTTGGGTATATTTATCCTCTCTCTCATTTTATGACAAAGCCTCCCATTGTATTGTTACTGTTTTTTTTGTTGTTGTTTTTTTGGTATCATTAATCTACAATCACATGAGGATCATTATGTTTAGTAGACTCCCCCCCTTACCAAGTCCCCCCACAAACCCCATTACAGTCGCTGTCCACCAGTGTAGTGAGATGCTGTAGAATCACTATTTGTCTTCTCTGTGTTGCACAGTCCTCCCCTTACCCCCCACATTATACATGCTAATCGTGATGCCCCTTTCTCCACCCCCCTTATCCCTCCCTTCCCACCCATCCTCCCCTGTCCCTTTCCCTTTGGTAACTGTTAGTCCATTCTTGGGTTCTGTGAGTCTGCTGCTGTTTTGCTCCTTCAGCTTTTTCTTTGTTCTTATACTCCACAGATGAGTGAAATCATCTGATACCTGTCTTTTTCCACCTGGCTTATTGCACTGAGCTCCATCCATGTTGTTGCAAATGGTAGGATTTGTTTTCTTCTTATGGCTGAATATATTCCATTGTGTATATGTACCACATCTTCTTTATCCATTCATCTACTGATGGACACATAGGTTGCTTCCATGCAGTCCCATTTTTGAGACATTTATTTATTTCCAATACTTTTCAGTATTATAGAAAGCACTCTACTGCATGTGTGCATGATAAACTGAAAGTCTCTTTACATTTATACATCACTTTACTGTTTCAACACATTTTACAACCATTATCACAATCTGGCTACATAAAAATCCTACATGATAAGTAATCTATATATAGTTCTCCATACTTTGCAATAGGAAAATGGAGCCTTGGGAATCTTGACCGAGGTCTCACAGTCATGAAAGAGCTGAGGCTCAGAATGCACTCTGTGATGCTGGAAGTCCAGTTCTTTTTACATTAGAGACATGCCAACTGACTTCTGGCCCCATATCATATATTTACGATGGTCTCAGGATAGGTGAATTAAAGCAACTTAGCAGAGAACAGATAAGGATCTTAAGGAAATGAAAGAAATAGCTGTTTCAGAAATCTGGGTCAAAGTGATTCTGAAAAATGTTTCCAAGTTTGCCTCCTTGACTCGAGCATGACTCTAGGGTTTGGAGCACATTCACCTTACAGTCTGTGTCTGGCACAGGCCTGTCCCATGCTGAGCATGTGACAAGCATTTATTGAGTGAACAAATGAATAGCGATAAAGATATACCTCCTCTGTTCCCTACAACAAAACAGTGTTTCCCATCTTGAAGATATCCAGCCCCTTCTCCTCAGTGTGGCCCCTGGAGCAGCAACACCAAGATCGTTGGGAACTTGTTTGAAGCAAAGAATCCTGGTCTACACTCCAGTTGTGCCAAATCAGAATCTTCAGTTCACCAAGCTACCAAAATGAATCCTAAGTACTTTCGTTTATGTGCATTTAGTTCAGGTGCATTGGCTCTGAGTGAACTCTCGAGTTGCACAGGCAGGAAGTTCTCTAGATGCCCAGAGCTTTAGGGAGGAGCCAGGTTGGGGGCACAGCCCTACACTTTTGCCGCGATTGACCTGATGTTTCCTCAGACACTAGACCCTCTTTTCAACATAAAATAAATGCACAATAAATGGAGTTTGATTCAATTTGATACATTTATTGCCTGTGCAAGGTCTCAGGAGGTTAAGTCATCTTTAGTGGTAGGATGACTGATACCAGTTCTCATATGCGAGGTTTTTTCCTCACATCAAGCAATTCCCCAACACCTGCCGTCTGTCCTATAATTCAAATCAATTCTGATACCGTCTACTAAGACAGCATCAGATACCACAGGTTAAGGGCTCAGTCCCACAAGACTGCCCCTCCGTTCAGACACCAAAAGCAAGCCCTGGTTGTGTGCCTGGACTTCTGACCTTTTGGCTGTAAAATCAGAGGTTTCCCCCAACCTCCTCCTTGGTTTTGATGAATTTGCTAGAGCAGCTCACAATACTCTGGAAACCAGTTTGCTAATTAGATTATGGGTTTATTATGAAGGATATTAGAGTATGCAAATCAATAGCCAGGTGAGGAGAAGAACAGATTGAGGCCCCAAACAAAGGGACTACCATCCTGTGGATCTGGGGCTCAGCAAAGCAGCATGCAGGTGCAGGCAGCATCCCCAGACCTGAAAGCCCTCCAGATCCCAACCTTTCAGGGTCCTATGGGGGCTTCAGCAAGTAGGCATGATTGATTCAATCACTGGCCATTGGTGATTGGACTGTCTCCAGCCCCTCTCCCCTCTCCTAGGTGGGGGGTTGTGGTGGGCTGGGGCTGGAAGGCCCAGCCCTCTGTCACGTGGCCGACTCCCATGGCAACCAGCCCCCATCCTGGAGCTTTCTCAAAGTCACCTCACAAACAAAAGACACCTTTTCCACCCTCACCAGTAAATTCCAAGGGTTTTAGGAGCGTTGTGCCAGAGACAGTGAAAACCAAATATATTTGTAATATAAATCACAATATCACAAATGAAATAACTAGCATACTTGTAGAAAATTTAAAGACAGGAGACTGAGGAAAGCAGGAAGCAGCACCCTGGTGTTAGAGGGCAGGCTTGCTTTCTCGCCAGGGCCTCTGCCCCAAGCCTGGCCCCAGTTCTCGCATCGCACTGTCATCCCATGAAGCCATCAGAGTGGAGCTGCTGAGGACAGCCCAGGACTGTGCTCCACTGGAGAGGAAACTAATCCTGACTCTGCTGGACATCCTCAGAGAGGCAATCTTCAATAACTCACACACTACCTAACAAAGCTGGTATTACATACATTTCATAGAGGGAAAACCAAGCTCAAAAAAGGTAAATAACCTGCATAAGTTACTCTATAGATACAGAATCTTAGGTCACAAAGTCTAAGATAACCCAAGACAAGCCCTCCTCAGCCAGCACTCTCTGTTCTCCAGTGTAGAGTGACGCAAAGGGGCAGAGGTCCGCCAGCCTCTGGATGACAGTGTCTGGCCTCTTTGAAACCCCAGAGGGAGTTACTGAAGAACTGCCCAATTTGAAGCCTCCTGGCCACACTTCAGCTAGGTGCAGAGCCCTTGAGCCCTGGCAGTCTGCTCTGAACTCAGGACTAGAGACAGCTCTTTCCTTGCTGGAGATACAGCTGCTCTCCACGACAGCAACTGGGATGGCTAAGCAAAGCGAAGATCACAACTGGTTCAAGGTGGGAAGGCTGCTGGGAAGGGAGGAAGTGCTCCGTGGTTCCAGATGCACCGAGATCAGTAAGAGTTTTAAACCCTGGATCCCCAACATCTCTGCTCCTCGATACACAAAGCTGGGAAAGGGTTTACAGTGAGGATGCATGAAGATCAGAGAGCTTTGCTCTTCTAAGTAGGAGGGTTCAAATCAGAGGCTAAAGGCCAGACTTTAAAGATTTTCCACATCAGGAACTGAGGAGCAGAGCTGTGAAAGGATGAGGGCCGCGTGGCTGGTGAGGGGCTGAGAGAGGACTGGGGCCCAGGCCTCCTTCCGGCTTTGCCCCCCCCGAGAGAGCCTCAGCGCTGCTCATGCCCATTCGGCAGCCCCTCTTCTTTCTACCAGAATTATTTCCCATGTGAGCTCATTTATGGCCACGCCTATGAAATCACCTACATGCCAGGACTCTAAAATGCTTATTCCAGTTCTGATATCACATCAAACGTATGCATCCAGTAGCTCACCTGATATCATTTGCATATTGTGCAGGCATCCAAACTTAGTTTTCCCAAACAAACCCTTCATCTATATCTCCACCCAAATGTGTTCCACCCTCAGCCTCCTCCAGGGAGATAAACACATCACCCTCCCCTTGCTTACTCCATCTAAAAACTTAAGGCACCTTGATGACCTTTTCCTCTCACCCACACCCAATGCACTAACGTGCCCATCAGCCATAACTCGAAGAGGTGCCCCCGGTCTGTCTACTACTATTCACCACCACTGCTTCCAGTCTCTCACACTTAATGTCTCCTAATCAGTCTCCTTGCCTCCCCCAACCCATCTTCTAACATCTGGGATGGCCCTTGAAAGCTCATTTCAGCCCTTGTCACTGCCTTGCCCCAAACTGTCCAAAGGCCTCCCTGTATTTTTAGAATGAATCCAGTGCCTAACCATGGCCTGTAAGGCTGCACTGATGTGGTCTGGATGGCCTGCTTGACTTCTCCTCCCACCACTCCTCCTCTCTCTCACTGTTTCCAGTCCAAACAAACCCACTTTTTCTCTGCATTAAAACATGCTAACATAATTCCAGGCCAGGCCTTTTCTGTGTACTTCCCCAATCTCCTGGTGTGCGCACTCTCCCATCACTCAGATAGACCTGTTCACATGTACCTCCCTCAGGAAGGCCTCCCCTGACCACCGGACCTCAGCAGTCTCCTCTGTCCCCAGCTGGCCCCCAGCACGTCGCTCTGCAGC
The DNA here is from genome assembly GCF_030020395.1 of Manis pentadactyla. Lineage (NCBI taxonomy): Eukaryota > Metazoa > Chordata > Mammalia > Pholidota > Manidae > Manis > Manis pentadactyla. The sequence continues at coordinate 999,085 of NC_080036.1, read as the reverse complement.
GTCCACTAACAGCACGCAGTAGTATGCACTTTTCTATTTGTGCACTTGTTTGTTGTGTCTCACTCCAGCACCGTGTCTCCTTCTCCCAAAAATATTAGCTCATTAAGGTCATGCGCTGCTGTACCTTCATTATTGAGAGCAGAAGACTTTCTATACAGGGCTTGGCAGGTCACACGCTCTCTGTTGCCACTACTCAATTGTAGTGTCTGTCACTACAGCACGAAAGCAGCCATAGATGATATGTAAGCACTATTCCAGAAACACTTTATTTACAAAAACAGGTGGTGGGCTGGATTCCACCCATGGACCACAGTTTGCTGGCCTCTTTTCTAGATGATCACTTGGCTTGTAGAAGATGCTCAGTAAATAATTATCAAATGTGTAAATGAGAGAGAGGTCCCAACAGAACACTGTGGGAGGAAACACTGAAAGAAATAGAAGGAAGAAAGGAAAATACTCAGCAAGATGACTTTGTATATATTGGCAATAGTGTATTATTATCAGAGCCTTATTGTCTCTTATGAACTTAACACTAAAATTTAATATTTCTGTCCTTCTGAGACTTACAGATGTTTTGTACTAAGATTAGACTGATTAGCTGGACTCAGGTCTTGGGAGGTACTTGAGACTCAACCTAAGGACCGCATCTCTGCCTAGACCGGACAGGATCTGAATGTTTTGGGATGATGGACCCCATCAGCTGATGATAAAATGACCCACAGTTTCTAAAAGGAGATTTTTACTGAATTACTCATCAAGTTTTCTTTAGATTTTGCTACCCCTGAATTATCGTTTCACCTTTTCTTCTTCACTACTTCACCTTTTCTACTTCACTTTCCCCAGATATCCTTTCTAATGAAAAAAAACTATAATTATAATTGAAGCGCTATAATTTACTTTGGGGCTGCAGCTGCCAATGATAGGGCTACTCAGTTATTGAAAGAAGATGTAAACACAACTGCAGCCTTGGTTATGAGGGAAAAGCATTCCTGGTTTGAGAACAGAGGATTCCCGAGGCCCGCAATGGGGAGGAAGCCCAGGTTTGCCCCTGGGAGAGTAACTGCCCAAATCTGACCATTTAAGAACAACAGAGCCCTGGGCTCCTGCGAGCTCGCTCTCCCATCCAGGATGACATCGCTGGGTTACTGGGGCCAGAAGAACGGGTTCAGCCCCTGCAGTTCCACAAAGAGGGGAGGAATTCACTATTAATTTTCCATAGAAACAATGGTGAACACAATGCCTAGATTTATTAAAGCAGTGCTGAGACTCTAAGCTTTGATCACATTAAGGGTTGAGAAGACATTAGAGGCACCTCCCATTTCTAAAAACACCTGTTTCAAGAAGAAGGTGGCTTGGAGTCCTAGCCTCTGTGGCACAGTGTGTTCACACTGGAGAGGGGCTGCACTCAGACCCTCTGGGTGGGAAAGAAACAGAATGGGGGACAGAAGGAGAGTCACTCTCTGTTTTTTTTCCCTTCTGAGACATGGAAGGTACTGGAGGTAACAAAATTTTATAAACTAAAAGCAACTTTACAAACTACAGGAAGACAACTTTCCCTCTTGCCCTTCAAACTCCGATTTCTGAAAGAATGGGCAATGAGCCAGGGAAGGAGCAAAAGGCACCTTTTACGAAGCTCTCCCAAAGGGCTTGAGACTCTAAACGTCTCTGCAATACCTTTGTAAGGGTTAAAGGTACACCCTTTCCAGAAAGTTGCCGGTGAAGGCTGTCTACTGGGAATCACCTAAACTCTGTCTTGGGGACCATCACTGCACTTAGCAATGAACTCCAGAGGTCGTTCTGCACACATAGAAGCAAACTCCTAGAAACCCAGGCAGCATTTGGGCCCTCCTGGAAAGCCTCATCTTGGCCCTTTGCACAGGTGCTGGGACACAGTTAGGGGCTCCACTGCCAGGGGAAAAGATTCAAAATGAGCCCCTCAGGAAGTGAGCTGTCCGGAAGCCTTGCCCGTAAGAGGGCTGAGGAGGCAGCCAGTGACCAGGGCGTGCGGCCCAAGCGGCCCCTCTCCCTCTGCTCACTGCTTTCAGGAGACTGGAAGGCAGGGTTCCGTCATCTGAGCCGCAGATTACCCTCAAAGGCCCTTCCTCCTCTGCTGACAGAACAAGATCCTGAGTGTTCCGGCCGGATCCGCTGACGGGAGCACGACAGTCCTTGAGGTGAGCTGACTTTCCAGCTCTGGGTTTGCTCGCCAGAGCCACAACACCGCGCTGTGTGGTGCTGAAGAACGCACCGTCATTCCTGATTTCCTCACAAGCCCTTTTTAATGCCGTTGGTCCCCAGGGCGTTCTGGAAGTAAGCCAGAAGTTTGGTTCATTACAAAGTTTCCTTATGAAGGGCAGCAACACAGTCACCCTACAAGGACAGCGGGTCACAGAGGATGAAGTTTCCCTATGTTTTCTAAGTCACCTGATATGTACTAAGTATCAAACGATTTTGTCATTCTCTTCTGCATAGGACCTTCCTAGATAGTAGATATGAGAGCTCCCCCAGGATGTCTCATCAGAACTCAGAGCAGTTAGCTGGACCATCTGTCCTGGAAAATCTGCAGAGCCTTATTGTATAGTCAGCTCGTAAAGTGTGCATGAGCTCTCTCCAAACCGGTGTTCTCAACCAAGGGATAAACCACTTCACTATGGTGCTTATAAATATAAGGGAAGGCTTCCAATCACATTTTTACCTGTACCAAAGGTAAATACCTTAATTTTTCAAGTGAACTGCTATAAAAATATTAAGAGAAAAATTTACCCATGCAGATGAGTTAAAAATCCCCAAATGCCACCCTAATAAAATCAGTCTATGAGAAATAAGCAAAAGTTTATGAAGTTTTTTTTCTACCATGGCTTTCCTTTTTTTTTTTTTTTCTGAGAGGGCATATCTTATATTTATTGATCAAATGGTTGTTAACAAAAACAAAATTCTGTATAGGGGACTCAAAGCACAATCATTAATCAACCCCAAGCCTAATTCTCAACAGTCTCCAATCTTCTAAAGTATAACAAACAAGTTCTTACATGGTGAACAAATTCTCACATAGTGAATAAGTTCTTACATGGTGAACAGTGCAAGGGCAGTCATGACAAAAACTTTCGGTTTTGATCATGCATTATGAACTATAAACAATCAGGTCAAATATGAATATTCGTTTGATTTTTATACTTGATTTATATGTGTATCCCACATTTCTCCTTTTATTATTATTATTTTTAATAAAATGCTGAAGTGGTAGGTAGATGTAAGATAAAGGTAGAAAACCTAGTTTAGTGTTGTAAGAGAGCAAATGTAGATGATCAGGTGTGTGCCTGTAGACTATGGGTTAATCCAAGCTATACAAGGGCAATAAAACTTCCACGGATGCAGAAGATGTTTCTCAAAACAGGGGGGGAGAGGTTCTAAGCCTCACCTCTGTTGATCCCCAATTTCTCACCTGATGGTCCCCCTGAGACTGTGCCTGTCTTAGGTTGTTCCTCCCTTGAGGAATCTTACCCGTCTCTGGCTAACCAGTCATCTTCTGGGGCCATACAGGGAGATGTGAAGTTGGTAAGTGAGAGAGAAGCCATATTGTTTGAAAAGGTTAGCTTTTTATTTCTTTGCAGATTTATGCCCTGTGGCTTCTATGCTCAGCATTTGTCTTGAGTATCTTTAGCACTTGGAGGAATTATGAAACTCGGTAAATTCGATATGAGGCATGAATTCTATTTAAAGGTTGTAATTAGGAAGGAAGAAGAAAAGCTATAGAGGTAGCAGATGGAAGAAAATATGGGAAGATTGATTATTTCTTTGACATATCTTCTTGAAGAGTAATTTAAGCATCTACAGGTTTTAAACTACTAATTAAATTGCACACACACATTAACATAATAGGAATACAGTTACATAACCAAAGCAGATCTATAATTACCAGCCATCTCCAGTGAGGCCAAGAAAACCAGTTAGGCCCCCTAGGCATTTGTGAAAATTTGTCTATGATATGATGGATATTGTCCAACTGTACTTGAACAATCTGAGAGAAATCAGACAAATTAAAACAGCCCATTCCTGGGAACTGTTCACATCCCATATGTTCTTTTAACAGTAGATATTCTGTAGTTGTAAGATTTTGGAGCACTACAACTTGCACTTCTCCTAATTCTTGGTTGAGTTCCAACAGTGTAGATCAAGTCAAATTTGTTGTTTTACTGTATGCACAGGCCAGCTTAGATATCTCCTTCTTCATTCCAATGGCAAGTCCAGGAACTGGTGGGATGAATGCAGCTACAACTGCAGCATCGCATGGATCGCTGTTGAGGTTTTTTGATGATCATCTTCTGGTAAGACTCTTTCAGAGAGTGCTGATGTTGGAAGTTCTTCTTCATATCATATCTTAGTTCATTTTCTGGGTAGCCAAATTAGGCTTTGATCCTCTGTATAAACACAAACAGACCCTTTGACCACACTTTGATCTGCCCTTTATACCATTGTGTAGAACTCATTGGAGGTCACCACACAGGAACTGCTTTTTTTTTTTTTTAAGAGAAAGGAGTATTATCAGAAAAGAGAACCTCCATAGCCGATCATCTGACACCCTTTAGGTGATCAGAGTTAAGGATATTTAAGGCAAGCATTAATCATTGATTTACAGTTAGTTTTATCCTATCATGGAGTAATCCCCCTTTCTTTCTTTCTTTCTTTTTTTTCGGTATCTTTAATCCACACTTAAATGAAGAATATTATGTTTACTAGGCTCTCCCCTATACCAGGTCCCCGCTATAAACCCCTTTACATTCACTGTCGATCAGCATAGCTAAATGTTGTAGAATTACTACTTGTCTTCTCTGTGTTGTACAGCCCTCACCTTTCTCCCACAACCCCATGCATGCGGATCTTAATACACCTCTGCTTCCTCCCTCCCCTTATCCCTCCCTACCCACCCATCCTCCCCGGTCCCTTTCCCTTTGGTACCTGTTAGTCCATACTTAGGTTCTGTGATTCCGCTGCTGTTTTGTTCCTTCAGTTTTTCCTTTGTTCTTATACTCCACAAATGAGTGAAATCATTTGGTATTTCTCTTTTTCCACTTGGCTTATTTCACTGAGCATAATACCCTCCAGCTCCATCCATGTTGTTGCAAATGGTAGGATTTGCACTCTTCTGATGGCTGAGTAGTATTCCACTGTGTATATGTACCACATCTTCTTTATCCATTCATCTACCAATGGACATTTAAGTTGTTTCCAATTCTTGGCTATTGTAAATAGTGCTGCGATAAACATAGGGGTGCATTGGTCTTTCTCAAACTTGATTGATGCGTTCTTAGGGTAAATTCCTATGAGTGGAATTCCTGGGTCAAATGGTAAGTCTGTTTTGAGCATTTTGATGAACATCCATACTGCTTTCCACAATGGTTGAACTAGTTTACATTCCCACCAGCAGTGTAGGAGGGTTCCCCTTCCTCCACAGCCTCGCCAACATCTTTTGTTGTTTTTCTTTTCGATGGCAGCCATCCTTACTGGTGTGAGGTAATAACTCATTGTAGTTTTTATTTTTTATTTTTGTAGATAATTATTTTTTATTGAAAGGTAGTTGACACACAGTATTACATTACATTAGTTCCAGGTGTACAACACAGTGATTCAACATTTATATACATGATAATTCTAGGTACCAGCTATCACCATACCAAGTTGTTACAATATTTTGATTATATTCCTTATGCTATACATTACATCCTGGTTACTTATTCATTTTACAATTGGAAGGGTGTACATTTTTTGTGTGTGTGTGAGGGCATCTCTAATATTTATTGATCAAATGGTTGTTAACAACAATATAATTCTGTATAGGGGAGTCAATTCTCAATGCACAATCATTAATCCACCCCAAGCCAAATTTTCGTCAGTCTCCAATCTTCTGAGGCATAACAAACAAGTTCTTACATGGAGAACAAATTCTTACATAGTGAATAAGTTACATGGTGAACAGTACAAGGGCAGTCATCACAGAAACTTTTGGTTTTGCTCATGCATTATGAACTATAAACAGTCAGTTCAAATATGAATACTCATTTGATTTTTATACTTAATTTATATGTGGATACCACATTTCTCTCTTTATTATTATTATTTTTAATAAAATGTTGAAGTGGTAGGTAGATACAAGATAAAGGTAGAAAACATAGTTTAGTGTTGTAAGAGAGCAGATGTAGATGATCAGGTGTGTGCCTGTAGACTATGTGTTAATCCAAGCTAGACAAGGGCAATGAAAACATCCATGTATGCAGAAGATTTCTCTCAGAACAGGGGGGCTGAAGTTCTAAGCCTCACCTCTGTTGATCCCCAATTTCTCACCTGATGACCCCCCTGCGAATGAGCCTGTCTTAGGTTTTTCCTCCCTTGAGGAATCTTACCTGTCTCTGGCTAACCAGTCATCTTCCGGGGCCATACAGGGAAATGTAAAGTTGGTAAGTGAGAGAGAAGCCTTAGTGTCTGAAATGGTTAGCTTTTTAATTCTTTGCATATTTATTCCCTGTAGCTTCTATGCCCAGCATTTGTCTTGAGGTATCTTTACCACTTGGAAGAATTATGATACTCGGCATATTTAATATGAGGCACGAATTCTATTTAAGGGTTGTAATTAGGAAGGAAGAAGAAAAGCTATAGAAGTAGCAGGCGGAAGAAAACATGGGAAGATTGATTATTTCTTTGACATATCTTCTTGTAGAGTAACTTCAGCATGCATAGGTTTTAAATTACTACTTAAATTGCACACCCACATTAACATAATAGGAGTATAGTTACATAACCGAAGCATATCTGTAATTACCAGCCATCTCCAGTGAAACCAAGAAAACCAGTAAGGCACGTTAGGGATTTCTGGAAACTTATCTATGATATGGTGGATATTGCACAACTGAACTTGAACAGTCTGAGAGAAATCAGACAAATTAAAGCAACCCATTCCTGCCTAATATTCACATCCCATATGTTCTTTTAACAGTAAATAGTCTGTAGTTGTAAGATTTTGGAGTGCTACAATTCACACTTCTCCTAATTCTTGATTGAGTTCCAACAGTATAGATCCAGTCAAATTTGTTGTTTTACTGTATGCACAGGCCAGCTTAGATATCTCCTTCCTCATTCCCATGGCAAGTCCAGGAACTGGTGGGATGAGTGCATCTACAGCTGTAGCAGTGCGTGGATCTTTGTTGGGGTTTTTTGATGATCATCTTCTGGCATGAGTCTTCCAGAGAGTGCTGATGATGGAAGTTCTTTTTCATATCGTATCATAGTTCATTTTCGGGGTAGCCCAATTAGGCTTTGATCCTCTTTATAAACACAAACAGACCCTTTGCCTACACTTTTATTTGCACTTTATACCCTTGTGCAGAACTCATTGGAGGTTACCACACAGGAACTGCCTTTTTTTTTTTGTATCACTAATCTACACTTACATGACGAATACTATGTTTACTAGGCTCTCCCCTATTCCAGGTCCCCCCTATAAACAGCTTTACAGTCACTGTCCATCAGCAGAGCAAAATGTTGTAGAATCACTACTTGCCTTCTCTGTGTTGTACAGCCCTCCCTTTTCTCCTACCCCCCCATGCATGTTAATCTTAATACCCCCCTACTTCTCCCCCCCTTATCCCTCCCTACCCACCCATCCTCCCCAGTCCCTTTCCCTTTGGTACCTGTTAGTCCATTCTTGAGTTCTGTGATTCTGCTGCTGTTTTGTTCCTTCAGTTTTTCCTTTGTTCTTATATTCCACAGATGAGTGAAATCATTTGGTATTTCTCTTTCTCCGCTTGGCTTGTTTCACTGAGCATAATACCCTCCAGCTCCATCCATGTTGCTGCAAATGGTCGGATTTGCCCTTTTCTTATGGCTGAGTAGTATTCCATTGTGTATATGTACCACATCTTCCTTATCCATTCATCTATCGATGGACATTTAGGTTGCTTCCAATTCTTGGCTATTGTAAATAGTGCTGCAATAAACATAGGGGTGCTCTTATTTTTCTCAAACTTGATTGCTGCATTCTTAGGGTAAATTCCTAGGAGTGCAATTCCTGGGTGAAATGGTAGGTCTGTTTTGAGCATTTTGATGTACCTCCATACTGCTTTCCACAATGGTTGAACTAACTTACATGCCCCCCAGCAGTGTAGGAGGGTTCCCCTTTCTCCACAGCCTCGCCAACATTTGTTGTTCTCTGTCTTTTGGATGGCAGCCATCCTTACTGGTGTGAGGCGATACCTCATTGTAGTTTTAATTTGCATTTCTCTGATAATTAGCGATGTGGAGCATCTTTTCATGTGTCTGTTGGCCATCTGTATTTCTTTTTTGGAGAACTGTCTGTTCAGTTCCTCTGCCCATTTTTTAATTCGGTTATTTGTTTTTTGTTTCTTGAAGCGTGTGAGCTCTTTATATATTCTGGATGTCAAGCCTTTGTCGGATGTGTCATTTTCAAATATATTCTCCCATACTGTAGGGATCCTTCTTGTTCTATTGATGGTGTCTTTTGCTGTACAGAAGCTTTTCAGCTTAATATAGTCCCACTTATGCATTTTTGCTGTTGTTTTCCTTGCCCGGGGAGATATGTTCAAGAAGAGGTCACTCATGTTTATGTCTAAGAGGTTTTTGCCTATGTTTTCTTCCAAGAGTTTAATGGTTTCATGACTTACATTCAGGTCTTTGATCCATTTTGATTTTACTTTTGTATATGGGGTTAGACAATGGTCCAGTTTCATTCTCCTACATGTAGCTGTCCAGTTTTGCCAGCACCATCTGTTGAAGAGACTGTCATTTCGCCATTGTATGTCCATGGCTCCTTTATCAAATATTAATTGACCATATATGTCTGGGTTAATGTCTGGATTCTCTAGTCTGTTCCATTGGTCTGTGGCTCTGCTCTTGTGCCATTACCAAATTGTCTTGATTACTATGGCTTTATAATAGAGTTTGAAGTTGGGGAGTGAGATCCCCCCTACTTTATTCTTCTTTCTCAGGATTGCTTTGGCTATTCGGGGTCTTTGGTGCTTCCATATGAAATTTTGAATTATTTGTTCCAGTTCATTGTGGAATGTTGCTGGTAGTTTCATAGGGATTGCATCAAATCTGTATATTGCTTTGGGCAGGATGGCCATTTTGACGATATTAATTCTTCCTAGCCAAGAGCATGGGATGAGTTTCCATCTGTTAGTGTCCCCTTTAATTTCTCTTAAGAGTGACTTGTAGTTTTCAGAGTATAAGTCTTTCACTTCCTTGGTTAGATTTATTCCTAGGTATTTTATTTTTTTATGCAATTGTGAATGGAGTTGTTTTCCTGATTTCTCTTTCTGTTGGTTCATTGTTAGTGTATAGGAAAGCCACAGATTTCTGTGTGTTGATTTTGTATCCTGCAACTTTGCTATATTCAGATATCAGATCTAGTATTTTTGGGGTGTAGTCTTTAGTGTTTTTTATGTACAGTATCATGTCATCTGCAAATAGGGACAGTTTAACTTCTTCTTTACCAATCTGGATTCCTTGTATTTCTTTATTTTGTCTGATTGCCGTGGCTAGGACCTCCAGTACTATGTTAAATAACAGTGGAGAGAGTGGGCATCCCTGTCTAGTTCCCGATCTCAGAGGAAATGCTTTCAGCTTCTCGCTGTTCAATATAATGTTGGCTGTGGGTTTATCATAGATGGCCTTTGTTATGTTGAGGTACTTGGCCTCTATTCCCATTTTGCTGAGAGTTTTTATCATGAGTGAATGTTGAATTTTGTCAAATGCTTTTTCAGCATCTGTGGAGATGATCATGTGGTTTTTGTCTTCCTTTTTGTTGATGTGGTGGATGATGTTGATGGATTTTCGAATGTTGTACCATCCTTACATCCCTGGGATGAATCGCACTTCGTCATGGTGTACGATCCTTTTGATGTATTTTTGAATTCAGTTTTCTAATATTTTGTTAAGTATTTTTGCATCTACATTCATCAGGGATATTGGTCTGTAATTCTCTTTTTTGCCAGGGTCTTTGTCTGGTTTTGTTATTAGGGTCAAGTTGGCTTCATAGAATGAGTTTGGGAGTATTCCGTCCTCTTTTACTTTTTGGAAAACTTTAAGGAGAATGGGTATTATGTCTTCTCTGTGTGTCTGATAAAATTCTGAGCTAAGTCTGTCTGGCTCTGGTGTTTTGTTCTTGGGTAGTTTTTTGATTACCGTTTCAATTTCTTTGCTCGTAATTGGTTTGTTTAACTTTTGTGTTTCTTCCTTCCTTGGTCGTTCTTGGAAGGTTGTATTTTTCTAGGAATTTGTCCATTTCTTCTAGGTTTTCCAGCTTGTTGGCATTTAGGTTTTCAAAGTAGTCTTTAATAATTCTTTGTATTTCTGTGGAGTCTATCGTGATTTTTCCGTTCTCATTTGTGATTCTGCTGATTTGTGTTGATTCTCTTTTTCTCTTAATAAGTTTGGCTAGAGGCTTATCGATTTTGTTTATTTTCTCAAAGGACCAGCTCTTGTTTTCATTGATTTTTGCTATTGTTTTATTCTTCTCAATTTTGTTTATTTCTTCTCTGATCTTTATTATGTCCCTCCTTCTGCTGACTTTAGGCCTCATTTGTTCTTCTTTTTCCAATTTCGATAATTGTGATGTTAGTCTATTCATTTGTAATTGTTCTTGCTTCTTCAAGTGTGCCTGGATCGCTATATACTTACCTCTTAAGACTGCTTTCGCTACGTCCCACAGAAGTTGGGGCTTTGTGTTATTGTCATTTGTTTCTATATATTCCTTGATCTCTATTTTAATTCGTTTGTTGATCCTTTGATTATTTAGGAGAATGTGTTTTCACCTCCATGTGTTTGTTAGCCTTTTTGTTTTCTTTGTAGAATTTATTTCTACTTTTATACCTTTGTGGTCTGAAAAGATGGTTGGTAGAATTTCAATATTTTGGATTTTGCTGAGGCTCTTTTTGTGGGCTAGTATGTGGTCTATTCTGGAGAATGTTCCATGTGCACTTGAAAAGAAGGTATATCCTGTTGCTTTTGGATGTAGAGTTCTACAGATGTCTATTAGGTCCATCTGCTCTACTGTGTTGTTCAGTGCTTCTGTGTCCTTACTTATTCTCGGCCTGGTGGATCTATCCTTTGGGGTGAGTGGTGTGTTGAAATCTCCTAGAATGAATGCATTGCAGTCTATTTCCCCCTTTAGTTCTGTTAGTATTTGTTTCACATATGCTGGTGCTCCTGTGTTGGGTGCATATGTATTTAGAATGGTTTTATCCTCTTGTTGGACTGAGCCCTTTATCATTATGTAGTGTCCTTCTTTATCTCTTGTTACTTTCTTTGTTTTGAAGTCTATTCTGTCTGATATTAGTACTGCAACCCCTGCTTTCTTCTCGCTGTTGTTTGCCTGAAATATGTTTTTCCATCCCTTGACTTTTAGTCTGTACATGTCTTTGGGTTTGAGGTGAGTTTCTTGCAAGCAGCATATAGATGGGTCTTGCTTTTTTATCCATTCTATTACTCTATGTCTTTTGATTGGTGCATTCAGTCCATTTACACTTAGGGTTACTATTGAAAGATATGTACTTATTGCCTTTGCAGGCTTTAGATTTGTGGTTACCAAAGGTTCAAGGTTAGCCTCTTTAGTATTTTACTGCCTAACATAGCTCGCTTATTGAGCTATTATATACACTGTCTTTATATTCTTTTCTTCTCTCCGTTCTTATTCTTCCTTCTCCATTCTTCGTATGTTTGGTGTTTTGTTCTGTGCTTTTTCTAAGAGTGCTCCCATCTAGAGCAGTCCCTGTAAGATGTCTTGTAGAGGTGGTTTGTGGGAAGCAAATTCCCTCATCTTTTGCTTGTCTGGGAACTGTTTAACCCCACCATCATATTTAAATGATAGTCATGCTAAATACAGTATCCTTGGTTCAAGTCCCTTCTGTTTCATTGCATTAAATACATCATGCCATTCTCTTCTGGCCTGTACGGTTTCTTTCAAGAATTCTGATTTTAGCCTGATGGGTTTTCCTTTAAGGTGACCTTTTTCTCTCCAGCTGCCTTGAAAACTCTTTCTTTGTCCTTGATCTTTGCCATTTTAATTATTATGTGTCTTGGTGTTGTCCTCTTGGATCCTTTCTGTTGAGGGTTCTGTGTATTTCCGTGGTCTGTTCGATTATTTCCTCCCCCAGTTTGGAGAAGTTTTCAGCAATTATTTCTTCCAAGATACTTTCCATCCCTTTTCCTCTCACTTCTTCTTCTGGAACCCCTATAATATGGATATTCTTCCTTTTGGATTCGTCACACAGTTCTCTTAATATTGTTTCATTCCTGGAGATCCTTTTATCCCTCTCTATGTCAGCTTCTATGCGTTCTTGTTCTCTGCTTTCAATTCCATCAATGACCTCTTGCATCTTATCCATTCTGCTTATAAACCCTTCCAGTGTTTGTTTCATTTCTGTAATCTCCTTTCTGGCATCTGTGATCTCCCTCCGGGCTTCATCCCATATCTGTTGCGTATTTCTCTGCATCTCTGTCAGCATGTTTATGATTTTTATTTTGAATTCTTTGTGTGGAAGACTGGTTAGGTCTGTCTCCTTCTCTGGAGTCTCTGTTATCTTGGTTTGCCTGTAATTTTGTCTTTTCATGGTGATAGGAATAGTTTGCAAGGCTGGGATGAGTGACAGCTGGAAGAACTTCCCTTCTTGTTGGTTTGTGGCCCTCCTCTCCTGGGAAAACAGCGACCTCTAGTGGCTTGTGCTGGGTTTCTTTTGCAGACAGGGCATCTGCTTTCTGCCCAGCTGCTATGGAGTTTGTCTCCGCTGTTGTTGTTGGCGTGGCCTGGCACAGGCCACTGCTCCAAAGTGGTGGAGTCATTGGAGGGGGAGTGACCCAGAGGCTATTTATCTCCATAAGGTTCCTCCATGCTCCCTGCAGCCCAGGGGATTAGGGTGCCCAGAGATCCCCAGATTCTCTACCTCTGGATTAAGTGTCCCACCCTGCCCTTTAAGACTTCCAAAAAGCACCTGCCAAAACAAAACAATGACCAAAAAAAAAAAATTAAAAAATAAATAAATAAATAAATAAAAATTGGCCACTCGTTTTTCTTTATTCTCCAGCACCAGCCTTAGTCATTTGCTTACTGGTCTTGCTGCCCTGTTTCCCTTGTATTGGGGTCCCTATCCCTTTAAGACTTCCAAAAAGCGCTTACCAAAAAACAAACAAACAAACAAACAAACCTTTGGCTGTTCACTTTTCTTATGTCGTCCAGCGCCAGGCCTCCAGTACCTGCTCACCGTTCTTGCTGCCCAGGGCCCCGCGCATGCACTGTGTCTGCGCTCTGGTCCGGATGGCTGGGGCTGGGTGTACAGCAGTCCTGGGCTCCCTCTCCCTCCCGCTCTGACTCCTCTTCTCTCACCAGGAGCTGGGGGGAGGGGTGCTCGGATCTCACCGGGCCGGAGCTTGTATCTTACCCCCTTCTTGAGGCACTGGGTTCTCGCAGGTGTGGATGTGGTCTGGATGTTGTCCTGTGTCCTTTGGTCTTTATTCTAGGAAGAGTTGTCTTTGTTATATTGTCATAGATATATGTGGTTTTGGGAGGAGATTTCCACTCTTCTACTCACGCTGCCATCTTGGCTCCACCCCCCCATGGCTTTCCTTTTTTGATTCATAAACTGCAGTCCCACAGAACTTTATCTCAAACCAGCAAATAAAAAAAATGTTGTTGTCATATAGACTGATTGGTTAGGTAAACATTTGCAAATAATCTTTTTTCTTTTTTAAGAACAAGCAAAGGCTATTTATTCAGAACTTGGTATAAGAAGGAGTCAGCCACCATCCCTTCCATTTTGGCAGAACTCAAAAGGCAAGCAGAGGACTGGGAAAGTTCTACAGGGAAAAAGGGAAGGCTTCAGGTGTGCCCCTATAAGAGGCTGTTGGCACTGGGAAGCCAGAAGCAGGCCAACTACAAGTGGGGAGTGTGATGGGTCAGGGGCGTGTGTTGGCTTTCTCTGATTGGTCCTAAGCAGGGTCAAAAATTAGGGTAGCTCTCAGTAATCAAGTCCTACGCATTTGCAATTGTCACAGAAGTTGCAAATAATCTTAACTTGTAATATCAACATGCTGAAATTTGAAAGCAATGAAATACTTTTCATTGTTCATGCATTTATTCATTCATTAAACACTGGTCAGATACCAAATCTGATGTAAGCAGTGAGTTGTTCCAGGTGCTGGGGATAAAACAGTAACTCAGACAGGCAGAGCTTGTCTGCACTCAGGGAGCTTAGCAGTCTAGTGAGAGGGAGATGACAAACATGTAAACAAATAACTGATATGCAATTTCACAGAATAATAAATATGACTTTAAAGTATACAGCAGTCCCTTGGAGTCACCATTCTTAGATTCTAAGAGGGCATATTGCTCGAGCTGAAATCTGAATAACAAAACAGCCATAAGAAACTCTGGGGACCAATCAGGGAGAGGAGCACCAAGAGCAAGGGACCTGAGGCAGGAGCCAGGGAAGCTCATGCAGGGGCACCAAGGAGGCCTCTGCGGCTGGACACCAGCAGCAAAGAGCAGGCGATGCTGCCCAAACCGGAATGTGAATACAAATGAGCGACCTTGTTAAATGCAGAGTCTGATTCACTCAGCCCAGGGAGGCCTGAGATTCCACACTGCTAATAAGCCATGGGGGGTGCCAGTACTGCTGATCCATGGAGCCCACTGTGAGCAGCAAGAACACATGGTCTTGTATCCAAAGGAAGACGTTTGAGCTCCTGCTAATTGCTGTGGAAAAGCCACATTTATCAATTCCCATGCACCTATAGAGCCTGTCTCAGTTGCACAAAGGTTTCAAGACCAACCCACACAAAACTGAGCAGTTGGCAGATCACTATGCATTAAATGAGAAGGCTGGTTATCTTGGCCCTGCTTTGTGATTTTTCTGGAGCCAACAAAACAAATTACAGAAATAGTGGAGTGAGATGAAACAAAGTTCACAAATGGCAAGATGGCAGATGGACTTTGAGCATGTATATATGGGTTAAAATCCTACACTAACAGCTGAGAGATCTTGGGTAAAATGCTCAACTTCTCTGAGCCTCAATTTTCTCATTGATAAAATGGGAATAATACCCACTTCATTAGGGAGACAGGAGAATTGCATGCAAGAGTAAATCGGTAAGTGCCTTGCAATGGCAGGTGCTCAGTAATCATCTGCTCTCCCCTCTGATTCCAGCTCCTTGGACTGTCAGTACCAAGGCATTGTATCAAAAGCATCATAACTGCAAATTTTGTGGAGCAAAGCTGATTTCAAAATTAGGACATCAAGGCCCATATCCATGTAAAGTAACTGATTATAGTCCCACAACATTTGCCTATTACTGCTTTAAAGGCAGTCAGGTCTAGGTGCTAGCTCAAGGCCTGCCACTAACTTGTTTAACAACATTTGATAAGTCCCTTGACTATCTGTGGGCCTATGTAACATTAAATATGGGAGCAGATGATCCCACCCAACCTTGGCATCTTCTGACTATGACTATCCCAGTGAGGGTTCCCAGAAAGCAGACTTTTCTCCCAAGAAATGTGGCAGAAGTCTTGTAGCTTGAGATATTTGGGCAGTGAGATCCAAATTCATCCAGAAGGCAAGTGAAACCAATGTTCATTAACCTTGGCCAACAAAGAGTCTCATTTCCTTCTTTACAATCCCATTACACTAGGAAGTAGAGTGTCGGAAATCTCACTAGATCTTTAATATTTTTAAAAGCAACTGACATCACAGAGAAAATTCGAGAACAAGATTTAATGGAATCAAATGTATGCAATTCTGTTTTTTGTTGACTGTTTTTTGGTCATGCAATTATTTTATAACCTGTTATTTCCAAAATATTTTTGCAATGAAAAGAAATTTACAAAAATGCTAATATTTTAAATACTTGAAAAAATTTAAGGAAGATAATTAAGAGTTTATAACTATTTTGGTCTTGACCACCTCCCTTCCTTTCTCACCTGTGGGTAAAATTGTAACATTTCCAGAATATCTCGCCTGGCTTTAGTGCATTTGCGAATCCTCGGGGGTGGAGAGAAGCTCATCTCCATATCAATGGGTAATTACCTGGGCGACCAAGGGCTTATCTGAACCTGAGAGGTTATGGAGAGACCCTTGCTTGTTTCTGTCAGAGCAGAAGGGAGATGGCCGCAGACTGCAGTTTGTAAGCAATAATCGGTTTTAAACTTTATTTCTGCCTTTGACTGATTCAAGTTTTAGAGGTATTTTGTCCCAGGATTTCCTCCCCCCTGACTTACATCACCCCAGCTAGAGATTTGTATTGGGTGTTATTTGTGTGTCTGCTTGTGTTTCGTGGTGGTGGTTTTTGCAATTAAACACAAAAATTAAAACAACTCCAGCAGCCAATGCCTCTGACATGAGAGAACTGCAATTGTTGTAAGAGGCTTAGGCTGGAAAAAGAACTGATGCATCCTGCCTGAAGGTGTGTATTTCAGGCAAATGGTTTTTCAATGTGCACTTTGAAACGAGGAGAGACTCTGAAAGGTCGGGCACTTCATCCCAACAGAATGTTTCCCCAGGTCTCAGAAGAGAGGAGTTACTCGTAGTTAGGTATCAAACGGGCACCTTACTGCACATCCGGCTCAGACAACCTCCTTCAGCCTTAGTCACCCTCTGCCTTGGGAGTTTTGCTCTTGCCTTCCTTTTCCTGATATTTTGAAGATTCAGAATGCTGAAAAAAATGGGGCAAAAATCCAAGAACCAGGTAATGGGGACACACAGTGTGATTTCAGAGAGCTTGTGGCAGCCACCGATGACACCATGCTTAAGAGATTCCATGACATGAGGCAAAGGTGTGGACTAAATCTCAAGATTCCACCTCCGGGTCCGTGGGTCTGTGCAGCAGGCACAGGAACAGGTGTTGCTAACCGAGAACACTGGCCCCCTTAGTATCACTCTGCTCTTTTCTGGCCAAGAGCACTCATAACTACCTCCTGTAAACTGAACTTGCAACCCCAATGCCCTCCACGCACACCCGCTGCTGAAAATTGTATTGGCAATTAATTTGTCAGGAAAATGCTAGGGGATGTGAACACTGGTCATTTTATACCATAGATGTTCAAATTAAACCTCAAGCCTGAGTGTTTTCAGTGTCAAATTGTAGAACAGAGCAGAAGAAGAGAAACACAACATTCCTCCTGCTGTCTCCCAACGTGGGAAAAAGGGAGCATTCCATACGGGTGCGAGGGCCTCGGCTCCATATGCAGGCTGGACTCGGGGACATGAAGGACACACGCTAATTATGGGTGGCATCCCTTGTGTTCCTCTCCAGGAAAGGGGTTGGGGCGGTTGTTTGGTATCATTCCTTGAGTGCGGAGAGTCTTTTAGTGAAGAAAAATCCAGTCAGATACCAGAGGCCTGCAGGAACCCATCCAGCGCCTCACCTTACTGTCCCAGGACTAGTCACCTGACCGCCACTAAGGAAGAGAAGGGCAGGAGAGCTCAGCGCAGCCCCACGTGGAGAGCTCCCCTCCCCAAATTATCTCATGCACAGACAAAGTCTCTGGGACATTCAGGTTGAAGGGAAGGGGAAGTGTAAGCCTTCAGACTGTCTTGTGGCTATGGTCTTAATGAGTAGCTACATTCATTCTTTAAAAGGCAGAAATAAAACTAATGCTGATTGCCTACTTTAGGACAAGAATGGTGAATATATTATGTATTTCAGTTCTTACATTAGAACCCTTAGGAACATATCAGCCATCATTGTTTTACAGATGAGGAAACTAAGTCCTGTGGGTTAAGTGGCCATGGGGCTCAGACAATGTGTGTCCTTTGTGGTATTCAAACTCAAGGCTTCCCGGGCTTTTTCCTGATCCAAATGATTCAGACTTCTGTGTCAAGAATGCTTGGGGCTGGATGGGGCACATAGGGGTTAGCTGATGGAATTCTTTCATAGAATTTCCTAATTCATTGTGTGTAGATTAAAGAAAGAGTACCTTTCATGTGTGTATGCACTAATACTTTTGAATGTGCATACATACTATTAATTAAATATAAGTGTGTCTTATAAAAGTGTTAATGAATTCATAGTGTCTCCTCATTATTGCATGTTTACTGATATTGTTATAAGTAGATACCAAAAATACAGTATTATCACTACATAATGTTGTATATCAATGTTATACAATATAAGCATATCATATATTTAAAATATATGAGCATTTGTCATTAGGGGTCTTCATACTCAGAAACTACTGCTATTCTCCATAGAGCTCCTTGAATTCATTCTTTAGGATAAGGGGCAAACTGAGCACCAGAGTCACATCATTCCACCACGAGCCTTATTTAGAGGAAAAAAGGTGCCCGTTGAGATCTTAAGCTCAAGAAAAAACTACTTCACTATAGCACAGACAACTGTTTTGCATATTGTGATCTAAGGACTATCTGGGACTTGATAAACAATCATATTCTCAAGCACTAGCTCAGACATTAAGTCAGACTCTCTGGAGACGGGGCCCAAGAAATTGCCATTTTTTGCAAGCTCTCTAGGAGATTCCAATACCCATAGTCTGAGAACCACTAGTGAAAACTGATATCCCGAAATAAATTCTGACCTAACCATGTAACACTGGATCTAAATAAGATTCAAGGGATTCACATAAAAGTATAAAAATGTAAGACCTCAAACAAGGGATTCACATAAAAGTATAAAGATGTAAGGCCTTGAGCAAGGCAGTCCTTGCCTCTGGAGAACATGTGCTTCGGGTTCTGCTGATGATCAGTTTGCACCAAAGCAGAGGAAAAGCCTTCACTGTTCAAATCACCGACACAGGATTGTTAGCACATTAGCCAAAGAGATTTCTTCCCCTGTTATGAGATGAGGATGCCTTGCCAAACTAGATTTGGGGTCTACTTTTTTTCTATGTCCCTTTCTTAATATAGCATAAATCAAATGTCATTCATTAATATTGATATGGCCTCTGTCGTTACTGTTGCTGTTTATTTCATTTCATTTGCTTTCACATTCAGATATCCCTTCCTTGATGTATGCCAAAAATTGGGAGTGGGAAGATGCCTGATGCTGTGAAAAACTAGTTCGCTTTAGGAGTTGTTAGGAAAATGGGGACCCCAATGTGATGAGAAATGTGGAACCTTTCACTTCACACTCTGGGGCGGCAGGAAGCGTCCATCCCTGCAGGCTAACCTCAGTTCCTTGGTAGCGGCTCCCCGAAGCATGGTGCTGGGAAAGACTCTGAGACCCTGCTCAGGCTCAACAGGAAAGAGCAGCAGGACTTACTATGGTCAATGGGGCATCAATGTGCCAGGCATTCGGTATGCTTGTTCTTAGTGATTCAGTCATTGCCTTAGAAATGATTTCCAGTTTATACAGCACCCAAAGTCAGAAAATTCTGGAAACTTCTTCTCTTTCAAATCTTGCATTTAATGTAAAAGAAGCAGTATCCAAAAAGAAGGAACTTCCCAAAGCTACAGAACTACTTGGAAATGCAGGACCAGTGCTTGAGCTCAGTCTCTTTTCTCCCATCCAGTGCTCTTTAGTACCCCAGTGATGTCCCACCATGTGACAAGCCCCCATGAATCGTAGCAGTATCTGTGACATAGCTCCTGGGAAGAAAGGTGAGCAAATCCCTACCATGCCAGGTCAATGGGCAGGGCTCCCCAGCAGCAGGTGTGACCACATGACTGTGATGGCCCACAAGGCACCAAGAAATAATCTGGAATTCTCCAACCCTAGAAGAACCAGGCAAGATAATGACTGCTCTGCTCTTGTGAGCAGGAAAATATTTCCAGGAAAGCTGGGGAAAAGGGGGCTGTGGAACAGGACAGCCCTGGGTGACAGCTGCATGTTGTGATGTGTGTGCTCTTCTGTGGAACCTGGTGGGTTGGGGGACGGAGTGCAGCCCTGCATGGTGTGATTACAGGTTCTCTTTCCCAAATGCACTCTAAGATGCATCATGACAGAGTCAGTAATCAGAGGGCTGTAGTCCTCCTGGTGGGTTCTGCTGCATAGACATGCTCACAGCTTTATAGCTCTCTCACAGTTAGGTACAATTCCACCAGTCCAGACTATTGGACCTAAGGAAAATCAGCATCACAAGCATTTCAGCACCTTTCCTTCTTTAGGAACCACTAAATAGTTCCCTTTTCATTTCTGTGTTCTTTAGTGGTCCTAAATAGCTTTCTTGAAAAAGAAAAGTCCTCCATAGAATCCTCTCTGGGGCTGTGTACCATTGGTGCCCATAGAGAAACTGGTGCTCCATACAAGGAACTTTAACCAGGCTGACAGAGTATAGGAGTTGCCCACAGCTCAATTACAGAAAGCTAGGGAATAAGACCAGGGTACACACATCTCAGCAAAGCTAGAGCTGGTCTGTGCAGCTGTCCCCCAGGACTACTGGCACCAGGAAGTAGTCATAAGGAAATGTGCCTATTCCCCAAGCACAGCTTTTCCTCTTTTACATCTTCTCCATACCCGGCCAGGTATGATTAATGACAAGGATAAGGGGTAAGAGAGGGGAAAGTGACTGCAACTAGAAAATCCTGCTAGATTTGTGACAGACCCCACTCACAGCCAAGATAATAGCTTATTTGGAGAATTTGCGCAAACTAGAAAAAGGCATCCTTTGCTCAAAACCTTTCACTGCCATCTGCTGGAATGTTGTCAAAATAGCTACTCATATCCAGAGTGACAGCAAGTCAATGTTACCCCCTGGAGGTGCGCCTTGTAATAGCGCAACCCAAACAACTAAACTGAGGTAGACTTGGGAGTAAATCTAGTCTGGCCAGTGAGCAGCAAATCCCAAGACTGCCCAAGCATGGTTGTGGGCCAGAAACCAGCCTGCAGCAGGAGGTCACAGCATGTAAATCAAGGCAAAGCATAATCCAAGATGAAGGGGAGGCCAGGCTAGAAAGTCTGTGGTGCCACTGCCTCTGGCCATACAACCAGCTGTCGACGGAGGCAAAGGGAGCCTGACAGGCCCGGGCCAGGCCCCAGCACCAGGCCGACTGAGGAGACAGGTGGGCTCTGGCTCAGAGAGCTGGGCACAGGGAATCTGACCCAAAAGGTGACTCTAAGTCTCCAAGACTGCTGGAGAAGCTGAGGCTGCAGACAGACCTGACAGGCCCCAGCTGTAAGGACAGAGGCTGCAAAGCCTGGGGTTGTGCCAGGGTTCAGTAGTCATGCGACAAATATGTATTGAATGCCCACTATGTGCTAAGCATTACGCCAGGTAAAGAAGCTACAGAGATGAGTAAATCATGACCCCTAAACCCCAGAACTCTGTTCTGATAAAAGCTCCAAAACCAACATTTCATGAATCTAACAATTCATCAAAAATCCCAATAAATATTTAATGAGTCCCTATTAAATGCTTGGTTTTGTACTAAACACAAGACCTATAACTGTGAACTAGAAACAGTCCTTGCCTGTAAGGAGCCTATAGACAAGTCAGTACATAATTGCAACACAGGATGTGTAAGTGCCGTGCAGAAGTTTGCAGCACAGCACAGGGGCTTAGCCCAATCTCAAGGGACCTGAGGAGTGTCCACAGTCACTAAGGAGAGACCCGTGCAGAACACAGTCCCTGCCCTCAAGACGTTAAAAAACATAGGCCTGAGCTATAGCTCCATAGGGCTACTGAGCACTGGAAATGTGGCCTATATAATACATTGATTTTAACTTACTTAAATTTGAAAACTGAAGCAGTGCAAAATGTTTTCTCCATTAAACACAATTTGTTATTTTGGTAATATTACATTTCATTCTAACCACTGCATTATATGATATTATTATTATTATAACATGCATGTACTTTTTCCTTTAAAAAGATTTAAATTAGATATAGAGCTTTCATTGTATTTCTATTGGATGGTTCTGGCTTAAACCAAGAGCTAGTCATACAATCAGAAGAGTAAAGAGAGTGTTCATTATAATTGCTGGGACATAAGTGGTTTCACCTACTACCTGCTGTTGCCTGAAAATATTTAAACAAATGCTGTAAAGATCCCAGACAGCAGAGAAAAGAACACAGATTAAATGCAAATTAATACAAACTAAATTTATGAAGAAATGGATGGCACATACTTGCCAGAAGGAAATATATGTACTTTAGAGGAACACCTCATGATCTGGGCAGAGACAGGCTGGTGCACTGAGGCAGAGTCCCTGACAGCTACACATGTGGGGATACGATACTCACTGTGCAACAGTTGTATTAGAGAGCAAGTAAGGGAAACTCTGACACAGTGACTTAAACTTTAAAGACATGTACAGTCTACTTAACAAGCCCAAAGGTAGGCACTGGGGGCTGGTGGAGCACCTCAAATGCGTTCTCAGGGATCCAGCTGTGCCAGCTTCCCTCCACCACCCTAGAGTTTGGTTTTTAACCTTAGGCTTGTCATCTCAAGGTTCCAAAGCAAGACGTGACAGGGATGAGGGCAGCCAACTCAGAGAACTTTCCCTTTAGCTCTCTGGCACTCACAGGGTGCCACCCCTGCTCCCAGGGAGGCAGAGAAAGGATCTTCCAAGGGGAGCAAAAGCGAAGATACACTTACACTGATCGCAAGTGTTCTGCTGAGGCTGGAAAGACTGCTGCCAGGAATTAAATGGGGTTCTGCTGGCAAAGACTAAGGGTGTCGGCCACCTACGCGAACTGGATATTTGTTTCACGTTTAAGTACACTGAGTCTCATTCTTAGCACGTAATTGTCCAAAAGATACTCCATTCCTGAAAGCACAGGAGGTTTTTATAATCACATATGAAGGAAGAGAGATCTGAAGGCTTTAGCCAAAACAAAGCTGTAGTGACCCAGTGGCAACTTGCCTACAATTCTGTTAACATATTTAGGAAAAACAGCATTGTTTCAGACTATTATCTCCACTGAGAAGGACAAGTGTGGGATTCGCAGTGACTGAAAAATTGTATTTACTGAGAAAATAAATTGATTTTAGCATTGCTATAAAGAGATGAGAAAACTGCAAAATGTCCAGCATTCTTGCACCAAGAACAAGTTATTTTTCAAATTTATCCAGATTGTAAGAGCTATAAATTGGACCCTGCACACAGTGAATGTTAAGCTAAATTTTATAGAGAAATATGCTAATAGGAACTATAAACTGAGAAACTGAAGAGTGGGGAGAAACAATGAATATCAATAATCTGGCCACTGAAAAAAGGGAATCTCATTCTGACAGTCACATGGAAACTAAAATGCACCTTCATGATCTATTGGAATGCTGGGAAATCACTCATGTGGAGCCTCACCACCAGGAGAGGCCGAACAGCTCATCCCCTGCAAGGATGTGTTAGTCCATAGAAAGGACAGACATGCTCATAAATCAAGTGAAAGTGAATTCGTTTAACATGCACGTATGGGCCTTAAATTTAAAAAGTTACTTACAAAGTTTCTACTCAGCTCTGCACACTGAGGTGGGTCCCGGCAGCACAGAAGCAAAAAGCACCAGGCCCTCCCTCAGTATGCTCACAGCGTCCAGGACAGACAAATGGGAAAGCAGACAAATACTGTTCCCTAGTACAGGACTTTTTCCAATAAAGAAGAGAGGTTTTGGGACTATCTCACAGAGAAGGTGATGCTTTTCCGGGGTTCTAAGATGAGCAGACACTTCCTAGGGAAGCAAAGGTCTAAAGGAGATTCCTGAGTGAGAGCACCACTCGAGAAGCGGCAGGGTGTTTGGCGAAGAGGAAGTCCCACCTGGATGGTACGGAGCGCATCAGGACGGCTCTGCGAGAGCAGCGAGAAGGCTGGGAAGATGCGCTGTGGGTCGTGCCACGCGCAGCAAAGGAGCAAGTGCATGGCTTTGAGCTGGAAGACCTGGTTCAGAGGCTCAGCCCCTTCAATACCAGCTGTGTGATTTTGAGCAAAACACCTCCTGGACTCAGTCCCCCTCTTCATGTAAAATGGGGGCAGTAAACACTCCCCTGGATGTTGTGAGGGTAAACTATGACAATGATTAGCAAGGCATTTATCATTTTAATTGTTATACACATATTATTGTTAAGCTGCATGTGAAAGCAGAGCAACCTGCATTTACGTTGCCCTCCAGAAGAAAAGGTTTTGCTGTGTCCTGGTGAACCGGGTGCAGGTAAAGGGCACAGAGCAGCCCAAGCTGGGAAAACTCATGTACAGCCGAGGCAATGGCATTCAAGGTCGCTCCCTGTGACTAGTGGCAGGGCGCTGAACAGAGCTCTGAGCACTGGAACGTGGGCCTGCCAATGGAATTCAGTGACAGTTTTATAGGAATTTCTTAGGACGGTGTTTCATTTCCATCTGATACCTATTAGATGCCAGGCACGCCCCAGTCCTTTCCCAGAAACAACACGGCAGCCACATCACTGAAGCAATGGTGAAACATACTCGCTACAGTCTTACCACCACCACTATCCCAGTTGTGTCTGGTTGCCATGGAATCTGGTTACCATGACAACCGACTATTTACAAAACCTCAAAATGACCCTTCTAAGGCATTCTGCAGGGGTGGAGGGTGGTGGCCGAGCAGGGCTGGCTCAGGTAAGTAAATCTGAGCTCTAGCCTCACTCTGTCATTAAATATTCAACCTTCCAAAATATCGAGAAGGGACCTCAGCTTATCAAGCTCTGGTTACTCCTTACTTGAAGAAAGAAGGTCAGTCTTCTCTATCCCACCTCTGTGAAGCCGCCCGAGCTCGCTCGTGCGCTTGGATACCGACGGAACGCCTCCTGCGTCCCAAGCACTTTGCGAAGCGCTTCGCCAGGGGTCTGCGCGGCTGTCGGTCTTGCGCCAAGGTGTTTGTAGCGGTTTCCTTCGGTCTCTTGTCTCTTCCTTCAGCCATCCAAGTGAGCTTCTCAACCAGGGTCAAGCCTTGTTGGAAAGATGAAATTACTCTTTCAAAAAATTATATCTCCGTAAATAAATGGCAATGTCCTTGTAATATTTCTTAAAGCGAATTTGGGTGTCAAAGTTGTCTCAAAGACTTTCCAAGAAGCTCTGGTGCAGGAACTCATGAATCCAGGGCATCAGGGGGCTGATGTGCCAATACACATAAAGACCCCAATACACTTACTGGTACTTCAAAGCTGGGGAAAGATGGACTTCTAATTTTAACGTTCTAGTTCTCTCATTCATTGTATGTATAACCGTGGATAAGACACTTAATTTCTTGTCTGTTATCACAATACCTGAAAATATTAACACTATCTCTCAAGGTTGTGAAACTCAAATAAGATATAGTATATAAGAAATGATTTTTGAGGTATCTATATTGTTATTTTCCCATACACCAAGCCTTCCTCTGTTCTAAAGCAGTAGCGCGAGCCAAGGTGTGAGGTAGCTACGGTGTGAGGCACTAGGCGGGTCAGGCAGGCAGAAGCAGGCGAGGAAAGCTGGAGTGAAGTACGGGTGACCACTATGAAAAAATGGGATGAATTATGGTCTGTGCTTGGGCCAGGGCAGAGAGGACTCAAACTCTTGAAGGCCTACCATGGGAGGCAAGAAGAGACTGATGTTCAGGATGTAACATTAACTTACTGCAAAGCAGTGTTAGCGATGTAGCTAATAGTTTAGCTAATAGTCAGTCAAATCTCATTTCTGCCATCTTTTCCTGGAAGACCTTCAGCAGGATATTTAACTTCTAAGCCTTAGTCCATTCATCATCATAATGGGGTCGTACCTGCCTCAAAGGGTATTTGGGGAATTAGATAAGGTCAGAGATGCAAGAGAATTAGCAGAAACAATGGTTCATGGATTTTTTCTGTAAATACTAGCTTTTTTATTAAATGATGATAAGCTGCAGGAGGAGGAAGAAGTGGACCAATGGGTGGAGGTTTCTGGGAGACAGCCGTACTCAGCCGCAAGAAAGGGAAGCCTCCCATGGGCCAGCCCCAACCACAGGAGAATCTGTGCTCTCCCTGCCCCAGCCCCGTGGGCCAGCTCACGGGCTCACTGCTTCCTCAGACCAACAGCCTGCACTGCAACACGCAGTCTGAGGGCAAAGCTCTGCCCTTCCCCTGCATGAGAGTTGGGATGTGTGGGCAGTGAGGGATGCTCATGCTTGGGAAAGGAGCCATACAAAACCAAGACCATTCTGGCACACCCCAATTCGTGGGAGCAGGACAATGTAGGGGTTCCTGGGAGGAGGCCAAAAGTGGAGCCAGCAGGGAGAGGGGAGTCTGGAGGTCCACCTCACCAGCAAGGAGGTGGCTGTGGCATGTGTGTGAGCCCAGGATTACGCAGTAGGGATCGCTGAGCAGAGGAAAGCCCACCAGGGCAGGCAACTTCTGGGGTACCACATCCTCAGTCACTAAACGTTTCCTACAGAGGCAGGGTGCCATCCACCTATGTCCCCTCCACTCTAATGTCTGCACATTTCTGTGGACTGTAAGGTCCCATTGGATTGTTCTCTACAGAGCTTCCAACTTTTCTCCACCTTCCTCCGTTCCGTCGGCCAGCACACATTTACTGAGCACCTGCCATGTATCAAACACTGTGCTAGTTATTAGGGAGACATGGCTTCTGCCCTCAAGGAGCTTATTGTGTAGCAATGCTGTCTACTAGACGTCTAATGTAAGCTATTATATTCAATTTTGTATTTCCTAGAAATGAACAGTAACAAAAGCAAAAAAATAAACCTTAAGATTATGTTTTATTTAACCAAGCACATTCAGGGTTAGCGGTGGTATGTTGATAATTATTTGATAATTGGCCAGGGAGGAGTGGATAATTTGTGGTATTTGCTCATTTCCATGGTGGTCACTCAAAATTTTGGGCCAAACAAGAATAACACTTTCTGAGACCAAGAAATTGTTCTTCAAGTGCTAAGGAAATAAACTTTCCTGTCCTCGAAGGTGGTCAGAAAAGGAAGTTGAAACTATCTGAAAGAATGTGGCCTGGTCTAAGGGCAAGGAGACCTGTGTTCTAATCCCAGAAGTTGAACCACCCTAGGGAAACCTTAACAGGAGGAGCTTGAGAGTCCGTGTGGGGATTGCTGCAGGGCCACACGGAGGGAAAAGTGGGTGAAGGAATCTTGCAAGGACCCTACAAATGTAACGTTTTTAAATTAATTTTTGCAAACTTCAATGAGGTTTTATGAAGAATTCGACCTCTCCACTAAGTCAGGAGCGACTGTTACCAGGGAAAGGAAGGCAGGTGGCCACTTAACAGCCCTAAGGAAGCTCCGGACTGTTGTGTTCCTCCAGAAGGATGAGAGGCGACTGCCGCTCTGGGACTGCCAGGTCTCCAGAATGTGCACCAGCTGCCTGGAGAGGTCGGGAAAACTCCACAGCAATTTCTACCTTTGTATACATCTCTGTGGGCCTAATTATTAACATAAAGCAGTGGGAGGGGGGCAGATTTACTCCTGGTTCTGTAATTATCACAAAAAATGCAGCTTTCCAAATTAATATTGTCAACTCATCGCCACCAACCCTGGGCCCAAAAGCCCCAACTGTGATTCACAGACATTTCCACGAAGACTTCTTGACAGCGGGACAGGACGGGTGCTCCAGGTGGCCAGCAGGTTCAGGTGAGATGGGGACGAATATCAGCAAATGCCATTATTTATTCACTGCTTCCTCAGATGGCTTCAGCCACCAAGTCTGGCATATTCTGAGCTGCCCACTTAGGTGCTAAGGGTTTCCTGATGCCCCTGACCTGAGCAGGTGAAGCGCTCCAGCCAGCATCTTGCTGGCTAAACACAGTTGCTTATTATAACTCATACTCCAGAGTTCAGTTTTAGAAGATTGTGCTCTTCCTTGCCATGATATACAGACTTTGCGATTCAGGTAATGGTGGCGTTTTCTGACACGAATGCACGAGACACACCCACCCACCAGGACGCCTGCTGAAATGATCGGGCAGGGGGCACATGGTGCCTGGGCCTCAAAAGCAGGTAGAGGACTAGAGCTGCCAGATAAATAAGGATTCCCGCGCGACGTCCGGCAAGTACTTACGTCCACAAATCACTCCTTGTTCAACGGCAATGTAAATCTAACATGACGTCCTGTGTTTTTTCTTTGCTACATGCGGCCTCCCTCGCAGCAGCTCCGGAGGAAGGTGCAGCGCTGATGAGCCGGTTCCACCTCCACTAGTGGCTTAGCCTCCCATCGCCTGTACTAGGAAGACACCTCTTGTTATGAATATTAATCACAGGGGAAACTTTTACACGTGGGGCAGGCTTGAGATATATCATTTTCTGTCTTTCCTTTGCCTTCACAAAAATAATAAAGGCCCCCCTATTTGTGTTTTTTCAAGTTCCTTCAAGACCCCTGAGTGCCATGATAACTAAAAACAGGTCCTGACACTTTAATGTTCATTATGAGATGTGCTTTTGAACACTTTACACACACCAACTAGTGCTCACCACCAGTTCATTGAGAAGTTAGTTTTTATCCCTATTTCACTGATGAATATGTCAAATTTCATAGAACATAAGCACCTTGTCCAGGTCACACAGCTCAGTAAATGACAAAGAGAGGGTTCAAACCCAGGTATGCTAGGATATATCTGGCTTAAATTCAACCCTGGGGTGGTACAGGAGCCCTTCCTTGGGGAAATTGTAAGGACCTTCTGTCACCTTCTTTGTAAGGTGTGTGCTTGAAACAAAACGGATCTACTTGATTTTAAAAATTAATTGACGATTGGACCTCATTAACACTGTCAGGAGTCTGAGGATGGCCCCAGGCTGTGCTCACCTTGCGGTCTGGGCTGCTGGGACCTGGCTGCTGGGGACTAGGACCCAGGTGAGGGCAGCCCAGATGCAGGACATGTGGTTCAAGGACAGGGCCTGGGCTCTGAGGGATGGGGGTGCCTGTGAGAAGAACCTGTACTCCCCTCAGATTGCTCCCTAACTTCTGCAGACTCAAGTATTAATTATGGGGAAACAGGGGAGGAAATAGAGCTTTTTTGTTTATGATCTCCCCAGGCCGCTGCAAGGACATTAGGAGCAGTGGGCCCTGTGCTGACAGGACATGCTCTATCAGCGCCAGTGGCTTCTGGGTGGACCACTAAGCCAGCAAGAGCTCCACGGGAGCAGTGGCCAGGGCTCGGCAGAAATGCCACCCGCTCGGAGTGGAAAGGGAAAGATCTGCAGGTGGATCCCAGACCTGGGGTGGGGACAGGGCTGGAGGGGCATGAGTGAGACCTGTCCCAGGCACCCCCAGCACCCTGTGGAGGGATCCAGGTTCCCAACAGGCAGGAGGGCACAGAAGTGAGTGGGAAAAAACTGATTTGGGGTTATTTTGATAAAAAGTTCTCAGCCCCTGGCTGACTCCCTGGAATAATTAGGGTACATTAAAAACAATGGGAACCTCACTCTTTTTACATAACTTTCAAGTTCAAAAATCATCTCCCTCAGTTCTAACAATATAATGAGGAAGACAGTATAAGAAATAATTAAGGTGCATTGTGTCAAAATATGCATTCTAGAATGTCTATCAATGTACAGTAAATCTATGCTTCTATAGACATATTAAGTTTTTCTCATGTCATTAAAAATTACTAATGTCACAGCAGGTCTGTTAGGGTCACTAAAGCAGTTGCATTGTTTAATACTGCTAAGCATTTCATAACCTTTTGCAGAAATCAATTAGCCAAAATACTTTTATACATGTCCACTATTTTTTCTCATACTTCCCAAAAATCATGGATGCAGCTGTTACCAGTAATATTTCCTTTCCTTTGTTGTGTGCCTTGCAGATTACCAAGAGCCTACAGGGTTACTTTCTCTCCAGATTTCACCGGAACTCTATGGAGTATGTAGGGTAGCATGAGTTGTTAGTAGTGGTCAGTTATTTATTGAGTCTCCATTAAGGTCAAGCACCAGAAAAATGATGAACAGTAATGATTACCACTTCATGAGTTTACCACATCCAGACACTGTGCTAAGCCCTCTGACGGTTTGATTTTTTCCAAGAAGCTTTTGCTGCAGACCATCAAACCAGCCACTGAGGTATCCTGCTTCTTGGAGTCAAGAAACCCTTAAAGATGGATAATTTTCCTGGGAAAGGGCTGAATCTAGCCATGTGCTTGCACAGCCCTGTGGTACGCTCCCTTGCCCTGGTGTTACCACATGGATCCTGGCTAGAAGCTGGCCAAGAACCAGTGGGCACATGCCCTGAGGGAGTCCATATAGCTGCTGATTGGCTTAAATACAACCACAGCCTGGAGCAGAGTATAGCTCCCACGTCTCTTGGGTGGCTAATCCATTCCTTAACACAGGGAAGTAATAGAGAGGCAACATCTCAGCTGTGCAGAGTCTGGTCCTTTGAGGCCCAAGGCAGGGATAGATCCAGGATCAGGGGCTTCACCGTGTCAAGGTTCTCCAAAGGGACAGTGCACACCTGGGGGTCCAAGGCCACACTGCCCTGGTGAGTGATCAGGCCAGGGTGCAGGGGATGAGTGCAGACCAGGGACTGAAGCTGTGGGGTTTGGGACTGAAGAAGCATATTGTAAAAAGCAAGTTCTCTTCTCTTCTGTTTTTTTGGAAGACTTTGTGAGAAAATGGTACTAATTCTTCTGTAAATGTTTGTTAGAATTCACCAGTGAAGCCACATGGGTCTAAGTTTTCTTTGTGGATATTCTTTAATTCAATCTCTTTACCTGCAGGCCTATTCAAACATTCTACTTCTTGGTTTAGTTTCAGTAGTTTGTATCTTTGTAGAAATGTGTCCACTTTATCTAAGTTATCTAATTTATTGATAGCAAACTGTTCATACTATTCTTTCAGCATTTAAAAAAAGTTTTCTGTATGGTCGGTGTTAAATGTTTGTGTCCCTGTGAAATTCCTACATTGAAATCTAATCCTCAGCATGATAGTATTTGGAGGTGGGACCTTTGGTAAATCGTGGATGAGGGTGGAGCCCTGGTGAAGGGATTAGTGTTCTTACCATGAGAGGCCAGAGAGCCAGCACACTCTCATGCTGCTGTGTTAGGATGCAAGGCGAGCTCAGCCATCTGCAAGCTGGCAGAGGCCCCCACAGAGCCTGAATGTCTGCACTCTCATCTCAGACTCCCCAGACTCCAGAGCTGTGGGAAGTGAATGTCTGTTGCCGGCCAACCACCCGGTGTGCGGTACTGGGTCACAGCAGCCTGACCCGACTAACACAGTGATCGCAGCCCCTCCTCACTTCTGGTATTAGTGATCTGAGTCTTCCCTCTTTCTCTTGGTCAGTCTAGCTAAACTAGATTAGTTTGTCAATTTCATTGATATTTTTTTAAAAGCTTTCGGTTTGTTGATTTTCTCTATTTCTTTTTGGTTCTTTATTGCTTTTTCATTAATTTCTGCCCTAATCTTTATCATTCCCTTTCTTCTGCTTGCTTTAGGTTTGCTTGTGCTTTTCTCCCCCAGTGCCTTAAAGTGAAAGGTCAAGTTATTGATTTTAAATCTTTATTCTTTTCTAACACAACCACTTGACAGCTATAAATTTCCCTCTAAGCAGTCTGGCAGCATCCCATTAGTTTTATATTTATGTCTTCATTTTCACATATCTCAGAGTGTTTTTAAAAGTCCCCTTTGATTTCTTCTTTGACCTATTGGTTATTTAGAAGTATCACTCAATTTCCATGTGTTTGTGAGTTTCCAAAACTTCTTTCTGGAATTGATTTCTAACTTAATTCCATTGTGATCAAGAACATACATTGTAAAAAAAAATTATTATTAATTTTAAAACAAATATTTTACAAAAGTCATTTGATTTCTTACATATCAGCAATGAACAAGAATTTGAAATTAAAAACAGTATCATTTACATTAGCGCCCCCCCAAAATGAAAGTTACAAGATACGTACCAGAAAAACCACAAAACTGATTAACAAAATCAAAGAAAAACTAAATAAATGGAGAAACACTTTACTCCATGTTCATGGATAGGAAGACAATATAGTCAAGATGTCAGTTCTTCCCAACTTGGTCCATAATTCAATTCAATCAGAATCAAAATCCCAGCAAGTTATTTCATGTACATCAACAAACAGATTCTGAAGTCTTTATGAAAAGGCAAAAAACTCCAAATAGCCAAAAAAATTTTTAAAGAGCAAAGTTGCAGGACTGATGTTACCCAACTACAAGACTTACTATAAAGCTACAGTATTCAGGACGGTGTGATGCTGGCAAAAGGAAAAGACAAACAGATCAAAGGAACAGTGTCCCGACCCGCAGGACAGTCAACAGGGGTCTACGACCTGGAGGAGAGAATGAAGGGGCAAGGGACACAAAGAAAGGACAGCAAGACAGGATATCTGATCAAGCTGACACAGTTTATTGTTTGCAGGCTCAATTTATACAGGTAGCGAGGAAGGGGTGGGTCAGAAGGTGATTGGGCCTTAGGTGGCGCCAGCGGGAAGGTGCAGAGGGGTGATTGAACCTTGGCTGGCGCCGACGGGAGTGGACGACCTGGAAGAGAAGCAGGGAGTTCGCCATCTTGTGGGTGGGGGCCCTTTGGAGGGAGGTTTTAAGGGTGGGGCTTTCATAACCGAGCCTGCCTAAAGGCCCACAGGTTTGCTCCCAACATCTCCCCCTTTTTTATTTTATAATAAGAAGACAGTGCCTGTCTTAGGTGCCCCAAGGCAGTGACTCTGATCTTACCCATCATTGGTACTCCCACTCCAATGTGGAAGCCCTGTCTTAGGTTGCCAGAGGCTCTAGGGTGCTTACCTGTCTTTGACTATTCCATCTCTTTTTTCTCTTTAATAAAACAACCAGTCTAACTCAGACTGGGTCAAGGTAGGTGTCTGTCTTAGGTTGTATGGTTGAAGTAAATCCTTACCCGTCATGGGGCTATAGTCCTCTGTCGACCACTCCCTGTCTTAGGTTGGTATTTACAATTCAACCATATCTTACCCGTCATTGGCTACCATACTTGACTTTAGATCTTATGATTTACAATTGGGGAGGGCGTCTGCAATTTCAAATGATGCGGGCCTCTTAAGGTTTGTTGGATGAGTTTCTACATGCTGCGAAGGACACAAGACCCTAGTAACAGCAACAAAAGCCATAAAATGCTTGGAGTTAAGAGAGGTGTGACAGCGTGCCAGAGACTATTCAGGGGTTCTTTGCACATGTCTTTCATCTGATTTAATATATCAGATGCAGTTTTGGCTGTAAATAAGATAGGATTTAAATGGTTCTGTGGTGACCAGGGATATCATCTAATTGATTTTGGGTAGTTTGAGAAAAATCAGACAAATTGAAACAACACATTCTTGGAAACTTCACATCTTACATGCTCTTTTAACAGCAGACAGTCCACAGCAGCGCGATTCTGAGGCACCACAGCTCGCAATTCTCTCAGTTCTTGGTGGAGTTCAGATAATACAGAAGCAGTCAATTTTGTTGTTTTGCTATATGCGCAGGCCAGCTTAGATATCTCCTTTAGCATTCCAACAACAAGTCCAGGAACCGGCAGGAGGAACGCAGCTGCAACTGCAACAGCAGCAGGACCTCAAAGCTTCAAGTTTTCATCACAGTCAGATGGCAGAGCTCGGAGAAGCCTCTTGTGCTTATATTTAGGATGGTCTATTAGAGCAGGAAGAATGCGTCTCACCCCACAAACACCTTGATAGTGTGGAGAGAGGGCTTGATATGTTTTATTATTACACAAAAATACCCAACCGTTTGGAAGTCTATATCCAGAAGACTATTTTACATTGATTGTAGAATTACGGTAAGAGGCTACATGAGTACAATTAATACATACACAGTCAGTAATTACAGTAGTACTAACAGGTAAATTTAATTGGGCATCAGGAGTAAGCGTCTTAGGGGGAAGAGTGACATTTCTGTAACATAAAACATTCAGTAATAAAGTTTAGCATTATTCCTTTTGACAGCACTTTTTAGGTAAGTATATATCAGGTAAATAAGCCAAATTAGTCAAATATTTTCTTTGATGAGAAGAAATTCTACTGATATGTTCCAGGGGCCCTCTGGAAAATATCAGAGTTAATTGAGAGGTAAAAATACTTTTTTAAAATTTGGTCTTGGGAAGTTGTCAAAAAGTTTTAAGGCACTTGCCTAAATAGAATTATAGTTATTAAATAACACTTATTATTTAACTAGAATGATAATAAGAAAGTTTAAAAGCAAATGCAGGTTACATAGTTGTTAACACTTAGCTTGTTAGGGTTCGGGACTTCGGGGCTTCTCCAGAGAACAAGCCACTCAGGCACGGAGATGTAAATCCAAGCAAAGTCTTTATTCAGCCAGCTAGCTGGGGCCGACAGCACCTCCCCTGACACGCAGGTCGAGTCCGAGCTGTCGACCCCCAAGGAACTTTAGGTATCGATTATATAGGATTTCCACAGCCATTACACCAAAGCCCATACATTACCACAACCAATGAATTTAAAACACACTCCATGCTTTAACCAATAAAGTTGAAACGGGGACCTGCCGCTTGCCTGACCTTTGCACGAGCATCCCTTAACATCTTGTCACGAGTTTCGTCCCCCTTAGGGTATGGAAACTGGGTGGCTCTCGCTCTAGGGTGTTTCCTGCATTCCTTTACAAGCTTAGTCTTTTTAATATTAAGATCTTATTTTCTTAAATACTCAGACAATTCATTAAGACTTTAAGCATAAGAAACTTTTAATAAAACAATTAGAGAACCCTTTGCAATCTTTCAATATTAAGAGCAGACTAACAGTTAAAGAATACTTTGTCTTTCCAACTGAAAACAAAACTCCAATTTTGCTGTGTTCTCGATATTAAGACTCACTTGCTTTAATTTCACATAGCATGATTATATCTGTAAGGATACAGTAGTTTATTCTTCATTTGCCCTATGGTCCCAAGCACATAAACCAGTGAGAACTATGCCTGGGCTTGCCTGGGGCTTGACTGGGTTTATCCCGCCTTATCTCTAAACATCTTGACCCTCCCCCAAAGCAGCAGGCTGAGCGGATCTGCCACAACAAAAGGCACCATGCT
Organism: Manis pentadactyla; assembly: GCF_030020395.1. Classification (NCBI taxonomy): domain Eukaryota; kingdom Metazoa; phylum Chordata; class Mammalia; order Pholidota; family Manidae; genus Manis; species Manis pentadactyla. The sequence continues at coordinate 964,172 of NC_080036.1, read as the reverse complement.
GCTGCACCACACTGCTCTCTCTGTCTCTGTCTCTCTGTCTCCGTTTAAATAAATAGCTGTACTTTAGAACAATTAACCTTCTTTTACCTTCAACAAAACGAATTTCCATTCTTTATACTTTCTCTTATAAAAACACACATCTTGACATACTAAAATATTTTCCTCATTATATCAAGTAGTTTTCATTAGAACTTAAAACTATTTGATACTTTAACTTTCAGTGAACACTGAAAAATAGTTCACTGTAAACTGTTACACCAACATTCTTCAGATTGATACATTTATGAACATATTTTATCATTTTTGGAAATGTGCCTTACAGCACAATTTCTCATTAAGTACAAAATATGTCTATATAGCTTAGCAAACTTTAAGAATTTCGGTTACCACAAAAATTCTCAAGCTGTTTGCAGATATATACATTTATACATTAATATAGTAATATTATTAAAAAGTTTATTTGCTACACTTGTTTACTTATTTTTAGCAACATGCCAGATTACTTATAAAACTTTTACTAAACATCAAAGTCAAACTTTTCTTTAAGCATCTTCTTAAAATATTTAACAGGTAACATCAACTTAAATGACTTTAAGTAAACTTTGGCAGTTAATAACTATAAGGACATGTCAGTATCAGTTAAGCTTAAATTAGCATTAATGCATAATATTTTTTATTAGATTTTCTGGAAGTTTTAGAATGCCCAATTTTCACAAGCGCTTGTTTTTAAATCAATTTTTATTAATACCATCCGGAGGTAGAAAACATTTTTTATTTACACACTTAGACACACAAACATACAGACCAAGACATAATGACTACCGTTAGCAACACTTTTCATATATAAACATACACAGACAAACTGACATAAAGATTTGAGTTTCTAATATTCAATTGCCTTCTTTCTTCTTAGTTTATTTGATTAAAAGTACTTCAGTTTTCAAGACTACACTCTAATGGGCAAGCAGTTTACATTACTGGGTTAAGGTTTAGACAGCCCCAGTTCAGGGGGCTGGAAATATCACCTGGAATTTTCTTTGGTCTGTGGGCAGTATAATGGGATTGTAACTTTTTTCCTACAACAATTGGGATTCAGAGGAGCTTTTTGAGGGGAGGGGAGGGAAGGCGGTGGAGCTTTTCGTGGAGGGATAACAGGGAAAGGACAGGAGTCAGCGGAATTATTAGGGGAGGAAACTTTGTCGGTTGGTGACGGGGAAAGAGACTCGACAGTCGGTAAGGGTGGGAGTCTGTTATCTGAGAGGGGTTTGCAGCGGAATCTGAAGGATGTTCTTTGAGAGAAAGGGAGCCTGGCCGGGAAGCCTTGGATGGGGGACGAGAATGGGATCTCATGGTTTTTTCTCCCTCAATGACAACTTTCTGCAAGTCAGGCCACTCGCGATGAATGCGCAAGATATCATTAATAAGGTTCTAATAGCTAAATGCTGACACAGGTACTTTTTCTGGACCAAAAACTCTGTAATAGTCTTGAAGGCAATCGCCTACCCATTGCAATTTCTTTTCACTAATGTTTCCTTCTTGAGGGAACCAGGGACACACATCTTCAATAAAGACCAAAAAACGTTTCAAATCTTTTTTCTTAACCCTTGTTCCTCGTGTCCTGAGGGACTCTTTGAGTCTGGCTATGAACAAATCTTCCTGCGAGAATGCTTGTCCCATGACTTACCTTCCTAAATGCGTCGCCGATTGAGTATACACGAGTCTGTCTCACGCCGGGTTCAGAACGTGGCGACTCTGGCGAGGGTCTAGCTGCAGACACCTCATTTCATGGGTGAGTGGTGGGCCCACCCTCCTGGGAGCAACGTTCTTGCCTCTCCGGTCTGTCGGGCCCCACGTTGGGCGCCAGTTGTCCCGACTAGCAGGACAGTCAACGGGGGTCGACAACCTGGAGGAGAGAATGAAGGGGCAAGGGACACAAAGAACGGACAGCAAGACAGGATATCTGATCAAGCTGACACAGTTTATTGTTTGCAGGCTCAATTTATACAGGTAGCGAGGAAGGGGTGGGTCAGAAGATGATTGGGCCTTAGGTGGTGCCAGCAGGAAGGTGCAGAGGGGTGATTGAGCCTTGGCTGGCGCCGGCGGGAGCAGAGGACCCAGAAGAGAAGCAGGGAGTTCACCATCTTGTGGGTGGGGGCCCTTTGGAGGGAGGTTTTAAGGGTGGGGCTTTCATAACCAAGCCTGCCTAAAGGCCCACAGGTTTGCTCCCAACAGGACAGAACAGAAAGTCCAGAAACAGACCCACACAGATATTTATAGTCAATTGTTATTGGACAGAAAAGTAAAAGTAATGCAATGGAACAAAGATAGTCCTTTCAACAAATGGTGCTGGGGCCGCTGGACATCTACATACAAAACGTCCATCTAGATATGGGTCTCAAACCTTCACAACAAGAAGCTGAAAATAAATCTTAGACCAAAATGTAAAATTCAAATAATAAAACTTGCAGAAGACTTCTGCATCTGTGGATGTTTTGTGGCCCTTGTCTAGCTTGGATTAATACTTAGTCTATAGGCACAGACCTGATCATCTACATTTGCCCTCTTATAGCACTAAACTATGTTTTCTACCTTTATCTTGCATCTACCTACCACTTCAGCATTTCATTAAAAAAAATAATAAGGGAGAAATGTGGGATTCACATATAAATCAAGTATAAAAATCAAATGAATAATCATATCTGACTTGATTGTTTATAGTTCATGATGCGTGATCAAAACCGAAAGTTTCTATGATATGACTGCCCTTGCACTGTTCACCATGTAAGAACTTATTCACTATGTAAGAACTTGTTCACCGTGTAAGAACTTGTTCGTTATGCTTCAGAATATTGGAGACTGTTGAGAATTAGGCTTGGGGTTGATGAATGATTGTGCATTGAGTCCCCTATACAGAATTTTATTGTTGTTAACAACCATTTGATCAATAAATATGAGAGATGCCTTCTCAAAAAAAAAATTTTCAGAAGATAACATGGAAGAAAACCTAGGTAACCCTGGGGTTACAGCAATGTCCCTTGTACCCCACCAAAGACATAATGCATGAAAGAAATAATTGATAAGCTGAATTTATTAAAATTAAAAACTTCTGCTCTATGAAACATTATCAAGAGATTTGGAGGACAAGCCACAGCCTGGCAGAAAATATTTACAAAAGACACACCTAAGAAAGAACTGCTACCCCAAATATACAAAGAACTCTTAAAATTTAGCAATAAGAAAACAAACAACATGGTTTCAAAAATAGGCCAAAGGCCTTAACAGACACCTCAACAAAGAAGATATGCAGAGGGCAAGTCAGCACTTGAAAAGATGCTCCACATCATATGTGACCAGGAAAATGCAAACTAAAACAAGAATGAGATACCACTGTCCTATCAGAATGGCCAAAATACAGATGAATAGGTAGAGCTGAGAGAACCTTTTCAAAAATTTTTACTAAGGAATGATTGATATACGCTTTTATGAAGGTTTCACATAAAAAAACAATGTGATTACTACAGTTACCCATATTATCAAGTCCCCACCCATACCCCAATGCAGTCACTGTCCATCAGTGCAGCAAGATGCCACAGATCCACTATGTGCCTTCTCTGTGCTACGCTGTTCTTCCTGTCATCCCCCACACCATGTGTACTAAACATAATACCCTCAATCCCCTTCTCCCCTTCAGTTTTGATTCATTGTTATACTCCACAAACAAGGGAAATCATTTGGCATTTGTCTTTCTCTGCCTGGCTTATTTCACTGAGCGTAATGTCCTCCAGCTCCATCCATGTTGTTGCAAATGGTAGGATTTGTTTCTTATTATGGCTGAAAAGGATTCCATTGTGTAACTGTACCACATCTTCTTTATCCATTTATCTACTGATGGACACTTAGGTTGCTTCCATATCTTGGCTATTGTAAAAACTGCTACAATAAACATAGGGGTGCACATATCTTCTTGAATTTGAGAAGTTGCATTCTTTGGGTAAATTCCAAAGACTGGGATTCCAGGGTCAAATGGTATTTCTATTTTTAGTTTTTTGAGGAATCTCTATATCGCTTTCCAAAATGGTTGAACTAGCTTACATTCCCACCAACAGTGTAGGAGGGTTCCCCTTTCTCAACATCCTCACCAGCATTTGTTGTTCTTAGTTTTTTTGATGCTGGCCATCCTTATTGGTGTGAGGTGATATCTCATTGTGGATTTAATTTGCATTTCCCTGATGATTAGTGATGTGGAGCATCTTTTCATGTGTCTGTTGGCCGTCTGAATTTCTTCTTTGGAGAATTGCCTCTTCATATCCTTTGCACATTTGTTAATCTGGTTATTTGCTTTTTGGGTGTTGAGGCATGTAAGTTCTTTATATATTTTGGATGTTAACCCTTTGTCAGATATGTCATTTACAAATATATTCTCCCATACTGTAGGATGACTTTTTGTTCTGTTGATGGTGTCCTTTGCCGTACAAACTTTTTAGTTTGATGTAGTCCCATGAGTTCATTTATGCTTTTGTTTCCTTTGATTGAAGAGATGCATTCAGGAAGAAGTTGCTCATGCTTATATTCAGGATATGTTTGCCTATGTTGTCTTCTAAGAGTTTCATGGTTTCATGACTTACATTCAAGTCTGATTCATTTCGAGTTTACTTTTGTGTATGGGGTGAGACAGTGATCCAGTTTCATTCTCTTGCATGTAGCTGTCCAGTTTTGCCAACACCAGCTGTTGAAGAGGCAGTCATTTCCCCATTGTATGTCCATGGCTCCTTTATCATATATTGATTGACCATATATGGTTGGGTTTATATCAGGGCTCTCTAGTCTGTTCCATTGGTCTATGGGTCTGTTCTTGTGCCAGTAGCAAATTGTCTTGATTACTGTGGCTTTGTAGTAGAGCTTGAAGTTGGAGAGTGTAATTCCCCCTGCTTTGTTTTTACTTCTCAGTATTGCTTTGGATATTCAGGGCCTTTTGTGGTTCCATATGAATTTTAGGATGATTTTCTCTAGTTTGTTGAAGAAAACTCTTGGTATTTTGATAGGAATTGCATTTAAACAATAGATTGCTTTAGGCAGGATGGCCATTTTGACAATATTAAATCTTCCTATCCATGAGCAATGAATGTGTTTCCATTGATTAGTATCTTCTTTAATTTCTCTCATGAGTGTCTTAGAGTTTTCAGAGTATGGGTCTTTCACTTCCTTGGTTAGGTTTATTCCTAGGTATTTTATTCTTTTTGATGCAATTGTGAATGGAATTGTTTTCCTGATTTCTCTTTGTGCTAGTTCATTGTTAGTGTATAGGAAAGCAACAGATTTCTGTGTATTAATTTTGTATCCTGCAACTTTGCTGAATTCACATATTAGATCTAGTAGTTTTGAAGTGGATTCTTTAGCATCTCTTATGTACAATATCATGTCATCTGCAAACAGGGACAGTTTAACTTCTTCCTTGCCAATCTGGATGCTTTTTATTTCTTTGTGTTGTCTGATAGCCATGGCTAGGACTTGCAGAACTACGTTGAATAAAAGTGGGGAGAGTGGGCATCCTTGTCTTGTTCCTGATCTTAAAGGAATAGCTTTCAGCTTCTTGCTGTTAAGTATAATGTTGGCTGTAGGTTTGTCATATATGGCCTTTATTATGTTGAGGTACTTGCCCTCTATACCCATTTTATTGAGAGTTTTTATCATGAATGGTTGTTGAATTTTGTCAAATGCTTTTTCAGCATCTATGGAGATGACCATGTGGTTTTTGTCCTTCCTTTTGTTGAAGTGGTGGATGATGTTGATGGATTTTTGAATGTTGTACCATCCTTGTATCCCTGGGATAAATTCTACTTGATTATGATGGATGATCCTTTGATGTATTTTTGAATTCCGTTTACTAATATTTTGTTGAGTATTTTTGCATCTATGTTCATCAGGGATATTGGTCTGTAATTTCCTTTTCTTGTGGTATCTTTGCCTGGTTTTGGTATTAGAGTGATGCTGGCTTCATAGAATGAGTTTGGAAGTATTCCCTCCTCTTCTATTTTTTGGAAAATGTTAAGAAGAATGGGTATTAGGTCTTCACTAAATGTCTGATAAAATTCAGTGATGAAACCATCTGGTCCAGATGTTTTGTTCTTAGTTTTCAATTATCATTTCAATTTCGTTACTGGTAATTGGTCTGTTCAGATCTTCTGTTTCTTCCTTGGTCAGCCTTGGAAGGTTGTATTTTTTGAGAAAGTTGTCCATTTCTTATAGATTACCCTGTTTGTTGGCATATAAATTTTCATAGTATTCTTTAATAATTCTTTGTATTTCCGTGGTGTCTGTAATGATTTTTCCTTTCTCACTTCTGATTCTGTTTATACATGTAGACTCTTTTTTTCTTGATAAGTTTGGCTAGGGGGTTACCTATTTTGTTTATTTTCTCAAAGAACCAGCTCTTGTTTTCATTGATTCTTTCTCTTGTTTTATTCTTCTCAACATTATTTATTTCTGCTCTAATCTTTATTATGTCCCTCCTTCTACTGACTTTGGGCCTCATTTGTTCTTTTTCTAGTTTCATTAATTGTGAGTTTAGACTGCTTATATGGGATTGTTCTTCTTTCCTGAGCTAGGCCTGTATTGCAATATACTTTCTCTTAGCATGGCCTTGGCTGCATCCCACAGGTGTTACAGTGTTGACTTATTGTTGTCATTTGTCGTCATATATTGCTTGATCTCTGTTTTTATTTGGTCATTGATCCATTGGTTATTCAGGAGCATGTTGTGAAGCCTCCATGTGTTTGTGGGATTTTTCATTTTCTTTGCATATTTTATTTCTAGTTTCATAACTTTGTGGTCTGAGAAACTGGTTGGTACAATTTCAATCCTTTTGAATTTACTGAGGCACTTTTTGTGGCTTAGTATATGATCTATTCTTGAAAATGTTCCATGTGCACTTGAGAAGAGTGTATATTCTGCTGCTTTTGGGTGTAGAGTTTGGTAGATGTCTGTTATGTCCACCTGTTCTAATGTGTTGTTCAGTTCCTCTGTGTCCTTACTTACTTTCTGTCTGGTTGATCTGTCCTTCAGAGTGAGTGGAGTGTTGAAGTCTCCTAGAATGAATACACTGCATTCTATATCCCCTTTTAATTCACTTAATATTTGTTTAACATATGTAGGTGCTCCTTTGTTGAGTGCATAGATACTTATAATGGTTATATTTTCTTGCTGGATTAACCGCTTTACCATTATGTAATGACCTTCTTTGTCTCTTGTGACTTTCTTTGTTTTGAAGTCTACTTTGTCTGATACAAGTACTGCAATTCCTGCATTTTTCTCTCTATTAGTTATATGAATATCTTTCCATCCCTTCACTTTTAGTCTGTGTATGTCTTCAGATTTAAAGTGAGTCTCTTGTAGGCAGAATATAGGTGGGTCTTGCTTTTTCATCCATTCAGTGACTCCATGTGTTTTGATTGGTGCATTCAGATCATTTACATTTAGGGTAATTATCAGTAGGCATGTACTTATTGCCATTGCAGCCTTTAGATCCGTGGTTACCAAAGGTTCAAGGTTAACTTCCTTACTATCTAAGAGTCTAACTTAACTCATTTAATATGCTTTTACAAATACAATCTAAAGGTTCTTTTCTTTTTTTCTCCTTTTTCTTCATCTTCCATTCTTTATATATTATGTACCATATTCTGTACTCTTTGTCTATCCCTTGATTGACTTTGGGGATAGTTGATTTAATTTTGCATTTGCTTAGTAATTAGCTGTTCTACTTTCTTTACTGTGGTTTTGTTAACTCTGGGGACAGCTATTAAACCTTAGGAACACTTCCATCTATAGTAGTGCCTCCAAAATAGACTGTAGAGATGGTTTGTGGGAGGTAAATTCTCTCAGCTTTTGCTTATCTGGAAATTGTTTAATCCTTTCTTCAAATTTAAATGATAATCTTGACAGATAAAGTAATCTTGTTTTAAGGCCGCTCTGTTTCATTGCATTAAATACATCATGCCACTTCCTTCTGGCCTGTAAGGTTTCTGCTGAGTAGTCTGACGTTAACTTGATGGGCTTTCCTTTGTACGTGATATTATTTCTCTCTCTGGATTCTTTTAATAGTCTGTCCTTATCCTTGATCTTTGCCAATTTTATTACTATATGTCTTGGCATTGTCTTCTTTGGGTCCCTTGTGTTGGGAGATCTGTGGCCTGAGCGACTATCTACTTCCCCAGATTGGCGAGGTTTTCAGCAATTACCTCCTCAAAGACACTTTCTATCCCTTTCTCTCTTTCTTCTTCTGGTACCCCTATAATGCGAATATTTTTCCATTTGGATTGATCACACATTTCTCTCAATATTCTTTCATTCTTAGAGATTCTTTCTTCTCTCTGTGCCTCAGCTTCTTTATATTCCTCTTCTCTAGTTTCTATTTCATTTATCATCTCTGCCACCATATCCAATCTGCCAATCCCTCCATTATTCTCTTCAATGATTGGATCTCTGACTGGAGTTCATTCCTGAGATCTTGTATGTCTTTCCATACCTCCATTAGCATGTTAATTATTTTTATTTTGAACTTCCTTTCAGAAAGAATCATGAGGTCCATATCATCTTTCTGAGAAGTTATATCAATTTTACTCTGAACCAGGTTCCTTTGGCATTTCATATTTGTATATGTCGCCCTCTAGTGTCCTGAAGCTTTACTCTTTAGAGCTGCTTAGCCCCAGAAGCAATGTTGGGAGTCACAGGGGAGTGGGATTGGTGTCTACGGGGAGGAAAGAGCTGTTTCCTGCTTCCCGGCTGTTATGCCTGTTTCCACTGCCTGAACTAGTGAGCTGAGCACACAGGCATAAGCCTCTATGCCTTGCGTTTGCAGTTGCTGTAGACAGATCTTCCCTCTGGCTGGCCTAAGGCCAGGTTATGGTTTGTCAGTTTGCGAGCCAGGTGAGGCTGGCCAGGAGAAAGGCACAGCAGGCTGTGTATCATGGAGGGGTTCCCTGGAGCTGGGAGTCAGTCAGGGAGCTGGAGCACCTGGAAATCGTGAAAGTTCCCAACCTGCTGGGCAGAGTGCACCCAGCAAATTTTGTCTACCCATCCTTTCTCCTGAGCAGTAAGCTCTGTGCAATTCTTGCCCCTTTAGCAGCCCTCCTGCTAAGGGCTTTCTTGTTAGGAAGTCTTTCAGACCGCCTGCCCTTCCTTTGTCCCAGAGCAGGAGGATATGGAGCCCTGCTTTCCACAGGCAGCCAGAATCTCAGTCTCTCCAGGAATTCTGCCTGTATTAGCTTTCCAATCCCCTCATAAGAGTATCATGAAAGCACCACGACATGTAAGTTTGTGCTCCCAGAGCAAATATCGGGACTTAAGTATTCCACAGTCCCAGGCCTCCACTCCCTCCCCACTCCATTTCTCTTCCTCCAGGTGGTGAGCTGGGGTGGGGGAAGGGTTTGGGTCCCACCACATCACAGCTTTGGTACGTTACCCTGTTCTGTGAGGTCGGCTCTTTTCTCCAGGTGTATGCAGTCTGGTGCAGTCCTCCTTCCTGGTGCTTTCTCAGGATTAGTTGTATTAATTTTCGTATTATACGTGGTTTTAGGTGGAAGCCTCTGTCTCAACTCTCATGGTGCCATCTTTAATCCTTATTCAAGCTCAGAGAATTTTTAAGGCAGTGCAACTACTCTGTATGACATAATGATGGAAACATGTCATTACACATTTGTCCAAATTCATAGGGTGTACACCACCAGGAGTGAACTCTAAGGTGAACCATGGACCTTGGGTGGTAATGACATGTCAGTGCAGGTTTGTTCTTGGTATAAAAATGCCCCACTCTGGTGAGTGATGCTGATAATGGGGGAGGATGTGCATGTGTGAGGACAAGGGGTGTTTCTTAATTTTGTTATGAACCTAAAACTGCTCTAAACAAAGTCTTTATATATATATATACTAAAATCAGTAAAATAAGGAGTTTCTTTTGTGCTGTGACAGCTTTTTCAGAAAGAATGTTAGGCCAAATATTTTAGGGTTAGTCTAGGTAAGCATTCCCCATTACATTACAGTGAGATATAATTTCTGCTGTGGAAGGAAAATGAATTGTTTACCCAAAATGTTTAGGAAATACTAAAATAAACAAAGTTGGGCTATTTCTCTATTGCTGGAATGTCCAGAACCCTTAGAACGCTGATGTATTATACAGTAGGCGCATCGTACAGGGTTTCCCATCCTTGACCAGAGTGAGTTTGGGGAACTCACCTGGGCAACCCTGCTTCCCACACATGGTGCCTGGCAGTGAATTGGCGCTGGGCAAGCACTGGTTACTTGTCAGAGGGAAGTTTCTCTGAGCACAGAGGTGTCTTAGTTTGGATTCCATCAGGAGCAGACCCCAAATCTGCTGCAATTAGAAATGGATGCAAGAGGTTATGTGGGAGTTGAAAGAAACACCAATGGGGATGTGGGGGACAAGACAAAAAGGACAAGGAACAAGGAAGGCAGCATGCAAAGAGCACATTATCAAGCCAGCTGTCCCAGCAGGTGCCTGGAGCTCAGTCTCCTTGGGAAACTCTGCAGACCATGTGCCACAGTGGAGGGGTGAGGGGCCTGGGGTGCTCATGCCCCCCTCCCATCAGGAATTCACTCAGCAGATGCCAACCCCCAGCCCTTCTAGCTTGCCCAGGGGATGGTAACATGGACTCCAGTGGTCAGAGGAAACCCTCAGGCAAAGAAATGCGTGCGCCTCCAGTTGGATGGCAGGTCTGCAGGGGGCCCAGAACATCTGCTGTAAAGATACTGTAAAGAGATGACTGGCGGATTCTGAAAACTTAAACAAAAATCTCCTAGACCTCATTTTCCAGACCCAGGAAAGAGGGAATGTCAGTTGACTCATATGTTAGACATACATGCACTTTCTGGTTAGGGATTTAAATGTGGGGCACAATCTAATGGAGACAAAATTAGACAAGGTAATAACAGGTGAGGCCTGGGCAAGGAGGGGGCAGAGGGTGGCCATGCACAGGGCTGATATGTTGTGAAATATTAAGATATGGATCCTTAGATAGATACACATACATAACAAATATGCATATATTGGTCTCTGCCCCCTATATTGGTTCCTGATAATAGTTAGTTTTGACCTGAAGCCCTGGGGATTTGTGGAGATAGGCACACCTCGGGTCCTGATGTGGTGACTTTTGGTGGGCTCCTGGGTGGGGCTGGTCATGAGGAAGGCCAAGGCATGACCTGAAGCTTAGAACTTTCAGCCTTACATCCCATTTTCCAGAGAGTGGAGAGGGGCTGGAAATTGAGTTAATAATCATGCCTCCATGATGAAGCCTCCATTAAACTCCCTGAAGTATGGAGTTGGGAGAGTTTCTGGGCTGGAGAGCACATTCACATGTCAAGGGGGTGGGACACCCCAAGTCCTCGGGACAGACACCCCTGAGCTCAGGACCCTGCAAACCTTGCCCTGGGTGTCTCTTCATCTGGCTGGTAATCTTTATCCTTTATTATATCCCTTACTATGCAATAAACTAGTAAACACAAGCGTTTCTCTAAGTTCTGTGAGAAACTTAGGGGGTCCTGGGAACACTGATTTATAGGTAAGTAGTCAGAATTCCAGGAAACAGCTGGCACTGTGATGGGCATCTGGTGCAGGGAGACAGTCTCATGGGACATAACTTGCAGAGCCTGATACCAGCTCCAGAAAGATAGTGTCAGAACTGACTTGAATGGTAGGACACCCAGCTGGTGTCAGATAATTGGCTGGCATGGGAAGAACCTACACATTTGGTATTGGAATTGTCGTTAGTAGAGATGTAACAGAGTTTTTCCTTATACATATGGCATCCTCACATCTGTGGAGGCTTACTCCACGCTTCCTAAGCCATTTTAAGGAAAATCATAACGAAGCCCAACCCCACAATCAAATCTCAACATCCACACAGTATTGCATCTATTTCCTTAAGCGGATGAGTCGTCCTGTTCACTTTGTGTTTTCATAACTCCACCCCCACCAGATCTCATGAAGAGAAGCAACCAGCTGCATGAAGCACAAGAGAATTCTCGGGACACACGGGCGTGCTGGCCCCTGACTGCCCACCCTTCCCTTATGTTACAGGAGGCAGTGCCTGGAATTCTGGGACCGCACTGACGCCGGCCAGGAGCCCCAGCCACCACTGAGTCAGAGACGTGACTGAGTCACCCCGCTGAGCCCCAGGACTCTCAGCTGCAAAACAGAGACCAGAGACCCCATCACAGCCTTGTCGGGCTGAGTGGGAGGTGAGCACGGATGAGCTTCACTGACTGTAAGGTGCTGCAGGAACGTTCCAGCTGTCTTATGCCTAGCAGACCCACTACCTTGACCTCAGCCAGTGACAAGAGGTTACACTCCACAAGTCCAAAGAGAACTAAACAATGATTTACAAAGGGTGAGAAGAACGGGGTTTCCAATCAACTCTATTTTTACAGGGAAAAATTAATCAAACGTGTCCTGAGGTTCCAACCATCTATAATGCTTCAGAGCACACCCCTCCCATTTTAGAATGAATCATGTCACTAATCACCAGTAGCAAAATCAAGTTCAAAGGGAGGAATGCTTGGTTGCTTCTCTCACATTTGAAAGATGAAGCACTTAATTATGTATTCTGTAATTAGCTTGTAATTCTCACAAAAGGCACATGAGGAATGTTAATGGTGCCGTGTGGAGAGCGTGCAGTATATTTGATGCTCCAGGACCATCCTGTGGAAGGGGGTTACTGGGTACAGGACTGGAATCATCACCAGCACCGTTCAACTGGGAGACATCCTAGAGGTAGTTCCCATCAGCACAGGGAAGGTGCAGTGGGGAGGGAAGGGTGGCCACGGCCATTACCTAGGAAGTTTATTTCTTAATTATATTAGCTGTAGTGCTGTTGGCCATCTGAGGAGACCGGGATTTGTGCTGAGATGACATTTTTGAGTTGGATATTCCCAGAAGTCATGGGGCTCAACTGCCTCTTCCGTATTGTTTGTTGTGGGAGCATTAAACATTCCTCCCAGAACCGGCTCCTTGGGTAGCAAGCTGAAATGAAAAGCCTTTCAAGTTCAAAGGGTGACAGAGCATGTTGAGGTTATCAGGACCAAGAAGTCTCCTCTCTGGGCCTAAGACCAAGCAGCAGGAATGTAAGAACTGGGTTATCACTGATTCACCCAGTGGGTGCCTGGCCAGACCTCAGCCCTCAGGAAGGCATTGAATTTCTGTGCAAACAACAAAGTGTGAATTACATTCCAATATGGTGGGCTCTGCCTACTCACAGAAGCTAAAGGAAAATGTGGTAGATATTTGCAAAATCTGCTCTCATTATTCCCCTCCCTGCACCCACACCTATGTGCAATGTGGCTTTTCAGTCCTCCTAGCAAATATCTTTATCCTAATCCTTTCAGTCTGATCTGGCCTCATGACTTGGTTTGCCAAAAGGCCACAGCAGAGCCATCCATGCAGCCCTCCCCTGTCATGTTCAGGGCCTGCCCACCTGGGTGATAGAAGTGCTAGCCTCTGGTCTCTGCTCTGCCTCCCTGCAAGTCCCCCAGCTTCTGCTCTAACCCCCACTCTTTGTGCTCAATGGCCTTGTTTCTTTAGCCATGTTTTTTTCTGACCACAGTTCCCCCCAGTTACCTGCCCCCATTTATCTTGAACACCTGATTGAGCTCAGCTTAATTCTGCTCTTTCACCAACTCCCTCTCACACTCATATGTTTTAGCTTGTGTCCGTGCCATGGGCAGGAACTGCTCGCCATGAAGTCACTGATGGCTCCTGAGTCCCAGTTCAGTGGCCTTGCTCCATTCTTCTTATTTAGTGTCACTGCAGTCCCTCACCTTGTTCTCTGTGACTTCCTTTCAGGAGAGTTTACTTAGGCAAGTTTCCAAAATAAACTGTATTTTACAGAATCCTTTCACTCAAGAAAGTCTCAAGGCCTGACCGTGATCATTATGAGAGACTTGCCCCTTCAGCATTGCTTCCAAGTGGGAGCAGGATTCCTGGCTCTGAGGAGGCAGCCACGACATAAGAAAGGAGGTGAAGATGTGCTTGGTGTGACCCTGCATGTCCCGGCATGTTGCAAGACTGTCTTACTCTTTCTAAAGGGTATCATCACATATGATCAGATAGACGGTAGACTAAGAAGAGCCTGAGGCCAGGTTCAGGAGTTCAGAGCAGAGCCCCAGCTCGACCCTCAGCAGCGTCCAGCCTGCACACATCCAGGTGCTGGTCAGTGGAGTGGACGCAGTGGCCAGACTGTGAACTCCTTGAAGGCAGGGTTTCTTTCTCTACTTCTTGCTACACATAGAGACTAGTATAATGTCTACAATGTAATGGATGGTCAGTAAACATTTAAATATTTGTTTACTGAATTTTGGAAGGATGAATGAAAGATCTGCAGTTTATACATGTAAAATCTAAACCCTAATGGTCCCACCACATCCCTAAATGCCAACCCATGAAAACAGGAGTCCCTCGCTGTGATTTCATCCCCGCACAGATGTGTTCTTGGTGGGAACAGAAACGCATTCCCCTGGATGTGGTGAATGGGCCGCCATGCTGAGTCGCTGCTCCCCAAACCAGGGGGCACCCTGGCCACCAGGGAGCTTGCTTTCCTAAAGCCCACGCTGTGGGGCTCCACTCTCAAGGGATCTGATCTGGAAGGACGGAGCTGGGGCTCAGGGGCCTTTTTTTATATTCAGAGCTCATGGTGGTGACTAAGTCCCTGTGAAGTTGTGAGTCAGAACGTCTCCTGGGTCTTGAAAGTGATCAGCAAAGCAGAACAGTCTTTGAAACCCGCTCTCCTCCGGAACAAAGAAATGAGCGGCATCTATTTAAGTGCAGCCCATTGTTACGGGAACCTCTTATCTAAGCAAATGACAGCAAAGCAGCACATCCTCTGCTGAAGGGGACAGAGGAGCCTGGGGGTTCTTGCTGGCTTGGACACCCGCTGAGGCCAGCCGGTGACCCTGGGTGTGTGTCTCTGAGCAGACTGAGCCCACGTCCCGGGGCCTGCCCTTCCCACTCTCACAGACCTTAGGGCTACATGGCATCCCAGACTCTGTTTAAACAGATGAGGTAGTGAGTTGTCCACCTTCTTTTCCTATAGCAAATGAGTTTTAAAAACATAAAATAATAATCCTCTTGTGCATTGTATCACCTTGGTAAAAATAATCATGGACCTCCCAGTTTGACCCCATCGTATAAAAGGAAGGAAAAGCGTTGAGGCAGGCTGCAGGTCAGCTCAGTGGGGTTCCTGGGAGGGTAACCCCTTATACCTGAAGAGCCAGAGGCAAATTTTTAAAAGAGGCATCCTTCCCAAGCTAAAATGTTCCCCTATGCTCACTTGCCCTCCTCCTACCTGCCCCCTGCCACTCTCATGTCTGGAAGCAGCCAAACACGTTCTGTTGGGGAAGACCCCTTGGGCCGCTTCTACCTCCGGGGGGTCTGCAGTGAACTTCCTCTTACAGCTCCCGCACAGCCCCTCATCTCCGCCACTGCAGCAGGGAAGCCGCCATGGACAGTATGTGAGTGAGTGTGGCTGCATGACAGGAAACGCTTGTTCACCACGACACGCAGCAGCTGCACTTGGCCCAAGACCACGTGTGCTTCAGGGGGTGTCTTGTTGCCTCATTGCCCCCCTAAGACTGAAGAATCTCAACTCCAGGAGTAGGGATTTGGAGGCTGCTTCCACAGAAGATAGCTGCCTTACCAAGCTGAGCAGTCTCCTCAGGAGCAGCCGGGTCAGGTGAGGGGCTGCAGACCCAGTCTGCCTGGCCCGGGGGAGGATGGCTCTGAAAGGCCGTCTTGTTCCCGGGCCTTGCAAGGCTTCCGAAGGCCTCTTGTGACTGCATCTCTCCCCGGTCTCCCTCCCCTCAGGCCCCCGTAGGGGTAGATTCTGAAAGCCGAGCCCAGTCAACTGTGTACAGATCTCCCAGGGAACCCTGTCCTTCCAGCGCTAGCCCCGCCCCCTCACGCTGGCCCACATGGGTGGGCTCCTGATTTCCATGCTGTGCGAGCTACATGTCCATGGCTATCATTCTGGAGCACATTTTCATCACCCTGCTCAGGCCAGCCCCACCAGCAGGCTGCTGCCATCCTTACCCACCAGGACACCTGCTCACAAACTGGTCTCAAACTAGACCTGGTACAAAATCAGAATTCCCAGGCCTCAAACCTAGGTAGTGCACAGTAGATCTGGGATGAAGCTCAGGAACCTGTATAGTAGAGCTTTAACGAGCACCACAGGCGAGTCTAAGGTCGCTGGCTTATGAAGCATCCACGGAGAAATCCTGCGCTCGGCTTCACCTGACACGGGAGCTACTTCATGGCAGTGACTCCGGGGACATTTCTAACTACCCGCTCTGCTAAGGGAGCTGTGATCTAAGACATTACTATGTATGTACAGGATATGCAGATAACAAACTAAGAATAACTAAATCACATATTCACAATCTGAATTGCACATACAACTTCGAAGGGACATCTTCCCGGAGAAGAAACATTCACATTATATAATTGGGGTGAGAACAGCATTAGAATGGTGGGACTTGGGGACAGGTTACAAACTCAAACAGGAATACTGGACAGGCTGATCAGGTAAAGGCATGATAGAGGTTATACAGTAGCAATTAATAGGGACTGATAGGGACTGTGGCACACCCCCACAAAGGGGGCCCCTGAAACTCACACCCAGCAGTTGTGAAATATGAGAAAAGGGAAACACGGTGTCAGATCATCTAAGTTTTCAAAGAATAGTCTAAAACTAATCTTATGATATAAAATCTGATATACTGTGATATAAAATCTGTAAATTTTAAATACTGGTTCCCATTTACTTTTTCTTAAGTCTGTAAATTCAATTAGGCCCCCAGGACATCCATACTGAAGTCCTCTGGGAATAGCAAACACAGTAATTACTTGCTCTAATTACAAAAAAAGAAATATTCCAGCATCCCAAGGAGCATAGTCAGAGTCCAAAGGGCCACCTGAGTGCAGAAACACCCCAGACAACCTTTAAATAGACAGAAGGGACCAGAAGTCGAGTTCCATAAGGAGACCCAGTGTCAAACCACATGCACAGGGTCCTGAGAAGGGAGTGCAAAGAGAGGCCGAAGCAAGTGACTGGAGACCAGCCCCGGCCTCCACCCCAGGGAGGGCCGGGTGCTCAGCCCACTGCAGACCTGATTCCTGCCTGAGCAGAGACGGGGCTGCAGGAGCTCCGGGACCAGGCCTGTAGGCCAGACAGGCTAGAAGTCACTGTGGCGGTCAGGACCAAGACGTCATGTGACACCAGTGCATAGGATGTGCCCACTTGCGAGGTAACACAGGTCAGGGTCTCAGAGGTCCATCAGACAGCCACAGAAGGTGCCATAGCTCCAGCTCAGACAGGCCAGCCAAGGGCCTGTTGCAACAACCCTCATTATTATTTTTTTATTGAACTACCGTTGATATACAGTATTATATTGGTTTTGAAAATACAACGCTGCGTTTCCAACAGTTACCCATATTATTAAATCCGCACCCCCTCTGGTGGCTACTCTCTGTCAACACATGACAGACGAGAAGTTACAGAATCATTGGCTGTATTCTCCATGCTGTACTACCCTCCCTGTGCCCAACTCATATCATGACTGAGAATTTTTAAGCCCCTTTATACACCGTCCTGCACCCACCACTCACTTCTCAGTGTCTATGAGTTCACTGTTGTTTTGAAAATAACTTTAAAAAAAATTTTGTTATCTTAATCTACAATTACATGAAGAACATTATGTTTACTAGGCTCCCCCCTTCACCAAGATCCCCCACATCCCCTTTACAGTCACTGTCCAACAGCATAGTAAGATGCTGTAAAATCACTACCTGTCTTCTCTGTGTTGCACAGCCCTCCCCACGACCCCCACACACTATACATGCTAATCGTAATGCCCCCTTACTTTTTCCCCACACTTATCCCTTCCTTCCCACCCATCCTCCCCAGTCCCTTTCCTTTTGGTAACTGTTAGTCCATTCTTGGGTTCTGTGATTCTGCCGCTGTTTTGTTCCTTCAGTTTTCCTTTGTTCTTATACTCCACATATGAGTGAAATCATTTGGTACTTGTCTTTCTCTGCCTGGCTTATTTCACTGAGCATAATAACCTCTAGCTCCATCCATGTTGTTGTGAATGGTAGGATCTGTTTTTTTCTTATGGCTGAGTAATATTCCACTGTGTATATGTGCCACATCATCCTTATCCATTCATCTACTGATGGACATTTAGGTTGCTTCCATATCTTGGCTATTATAAATAGTGCAGCAATAAACATAGGGGTGCATCTGTGTTTTTCAAACTGGAGTACTGAATTCTTAGGGTAAATTCCTAGAAGTGGAATTCCTGGGTCAAATGGTATTTCCATTTTGAGCATTCTGAGGAACCTCCATACTGCTTTCCACAATGGTTGTACTAATTTGCATTCCTACCAGCAGTGTAGGAGGGCTCCCCTTTCTCCACAACCTCACCAATATTTGTTGTTGTTTGTCTTTTCAATGATGGCGATCCTTACTACTGTGAGGTGATATCTCATTGTGGTTTTAATTTTCATTTCTCTGATGACAAGTGATGTGGAGCATCTTTTCATGTGTCCGTTGGCCATCTCAAATTCTTCCTTAGAGAACCATCTATTCAGCTCCTCGGCCCATTTTTTAATTGGATTATTCGCTTTTTGTTTGTTGAAGTTTGTGAGCTCTTTATATATTTTGGATGTCAATCCTTTATCAGATCTGTCATTTATGAATATATTCTCCCATACTGTAGGATACCTTTTTATTCTATTGACGGTGTCCATTGCTGTACAGAAGCTTATTAGCTTGATATGGTCCCACTTGTTCATTTTCGTTTTTGTTTCCCTTGCCTGGAGAGATATGTCCATGAAGAAGTCACTCATGTTTATGTCAATGAGATTTTTGGCTATGTTTTTTTCTAGGAGTTTTATGGTTTCATTACTTATATTCAGGTCTTTGATCCATTTTGAATTTACTTTTGTGTATGGGGTTAGACAGTGATCCAGTTTCATTCTCTTACATGTAGCTGTCCAGTTTTGCCAGCACCATCTATTGAAGAGATTGTCATTTCCCCATTGTATGTCCATGGCTCCTTTATTGTATATTAATTGGCCATATATGTTTGGAGTCTCTATTCTGTTCCACTGGTCTGTGGCTCTGTTCTTGTGCCAGTACCAAATTGTCTTGATTACTGTGGATTTGTAGTAGAGCTTGAAGTTGGGGAGCAAGATAACCCCCAGTTTATTCTACCTTCTCAGGACTGCTTTGGCTATTCAGGGTCTTTGGTGATTCCATATGAATTTTTGAACTATTTGTTCCTGCTCATTGAAGAATGCTGTTGGTAATTTGATAGGGATTGCATCGAATCTGTATATTGCTTTGGGCAGGACGGCCATTTTGATGATATTAATTCTTCCTAGCCAAGAGCATGGGATGAGTTTCCACTTGTTAGTGACCTCTTTAATTTCTCTTAAGAGTGTCTTGTAGTTTTCAGGGTATAGGTCTTTCACTTCCTTGATTAGGTTTATTCCTAGGCATTTTATTCTTTTTGATGCTATTGTGAATGGAATTGTTTTCCTGATTTCTCTTTCTATAAGTTCATTGTTAGTGTATAGGAAAGCAACAGATTTCTGTGTGTTAATTTTGTATCCTGCAACTTTGCTGAATGCCAATATTAGTTCTAGTAGATTTTCAGTGGAGTCTTTAGGGTTTTTTATGTACTATATCATGTCATCTGCAAATAGTGACAGTTTGACTTCTTCTTTACTGATCTGGATTCCTTGTATTTCTTTGTTTTGTCTGATTGCCGTGGCTAGGACCTCCAGTGCCACGTTGAATAACAGTGGGGAGAGTGGGCATCCCTGTCTTGTTCCCGATCTCAGAGGAAAAGCTTTCAGCCTCTTGCTGTTTAGTATGATGTTGGCTGTGGGTTTATCATATATGTCCTTTATTATGTTGAGGTACTTGCCCTCTATGCCCATTTTGTTGAGAGTTTTATCACGAATGGATGTTGAATTTTGTCGACTGCTTTTGCAGCATCTATGGAGATGATCATGTGATTTTTGTCCTTTTTTTTGTTGATGTGGTGGATGATGTTGATGGATTTTTGAATGTTGTACCATCCTTGCATCCCTGGGATGAATCCCACTTGGTCATGGTGTACGATCCTTTTGATGTATTTTTGAATTCGGTTTGCTAATATTTTGTTGAGTATTTTTGCATCTACGTTCATCAAGGATATTGGTCTCTAGTTTTCTTTTTTGGTTGGGTCTTTGCCTGGTTTTGGTATTAGGGTGATGTTGGCTTCATAGAATAAGTTTGGGAGTATTCTCTCCTCTGCTATATTTTGGAAAACTTTAAGGAGAATGGGTATTATTTCTTCTCTGTATGTCTGATAAAATTCCGAGGTAAATCCTTCTGGCCCGGGGGTTTTGTTCTTGGGTAGTTTTTTGATTACTGCTTCAATTTCTTTGCTGGTAATTGGTCTGTTTAGATTTTCTGTTTCTTTCTGGGTCAGTCTTGGAAGGTTGTATTTTTCTAGGAAGTTGTCCATTTCTTCTAGGTTTTCCAGCTTGTTAGCATATAGGTTTTCATAGTATTCTCTAATAATTCTTTGTATTTCTGTGGGGTCCATCGTGATTTTTCCTTTCTCTTTTCTGATTCTGTTGATGTGTGTTTACTCTCTCTTTCTCTTAATAAGTCTCGGTAGAGGCTTATCTATTTTGTCTATTTTCTCAAAGAACCAGCTCATGGTTTCATTGACTTTTTCTATTTTTTTATTCTTCTCAATTTTATTTATTTCTTCTCTGGTCTTTATTATGTCCCTCCATCTGCTGACTTTAGGCCTCACTTGTTCTTCTTTTTCCAATTTCGATAATTGTGACATTAGACTATTCATTTGGGATTGTTCTTCCTTCTTTAAATATGCCTTGATTGCTATATACTTTCCTCTTAAGACTGCTTTCATTGCACCCCACAGAAGTTGGGGCTTTGTGTTGTTGTTGTCATTTGTTTCAATATTACTGGATGTCCATTTTAATTTGGTCATTGATCCATTGATTATTTAGGAGCGTGTTGTTAAGCTTCCATGTGTATGTGAGCCTTTTTGCTTTCTTTGTACCATTTATTTCTAGTTTTATACCTTTGTGGTTGGAAAAGCTTGTTTGTAGGATTTCAATCTTTTGGAATTTACTGAGGCTCTTTTTGTGGCCTAGTATGTGGTCTATTCTGGAGATTGTTCCATGTGAACTTGAGAAGAATGTGTATCCTGTTGCTTTTGTATGTAGAGTTCTATAAATGTCTATTAGGTCCATCTGTTCTAGTGTGTTGTTCAGTGCCTCTGTGTCCTTACTAATTTTCTGTCTGGTGGATCTGCCTTTGGAGTGAGTGGTGTGTTAAAGTCTCTGAAAATGAATGCATTGCATTGTATTTCGACCTTTAATTGTGTTAGTATTTCTTTCACATATATTGGTGCTCCTCTATTGGATGCATATATGTTTATAATGGTTATATCCTCTTGTTGGACTGAGCCCTTTATCATTATGTAATGTCCTTCTTTATCTCTTGTTACTTTCTTTATTTTGAAGTCTATTTTGTCTGATACTAGTATTGCAACATCTGCTTTTTTCTCCCTGTTGTTTGCATGAAATATCTTTTTCCATCTCTTGACTTTTAATCTGTGCATGTCTTTGGGTTTAAGGTGAGTCTCTTGTAAGCAGCATATAGATGGGTCTTGCTTTTTTTATCCATTCTATTACTCTGTGTCTTTTGATTGGTGCATTAAGTCCATTTACATTTAGGTTGGTTATGGAAAGATATGTACTTATTGCCATTGCAGGCTTTAGATTCGTGTTTTCTAAAGGTTGAAGGTTAGTTTCTTTACTACCTTACTGTCTAACTAAACTCCCTTATTGAGCTATTATAAAGACAGTTTGATGATTATTTCTCTCCTGTCTTATTCTTCATCCTCCATTCTTCATATGTTGGGTGTTTTGTTCTGTGCTTTTTTTAGGAGTGCTCACATCTAGAGCAGTCTCTCTAAGTTACCCTGTAGGGTTGATTTGTGGGAGGCAAATTCCTTCAACTTTTGCTTGTCTGGGAATTGTTTAATCCCTCCTTCATATTTAAATGAAAGTCGTGCTGGATACAGTATCCTTGGTTCAAGACCCTTCTGTTTCATTGCATTAAATATATCATGCCATTCTCTTCTGGTCTGTAAGGTTTCTATTGAGAAGTCTGATGATAACCTGATGGGTTTTCCTTTATAGGTGACCTTTTTTCTCTCTGTGGCTGCCTTTAATACCCTGCCCTTGTCCTTGATCTTTGCCATTTTAATTATTATGTGTCTTGATGTTGTCCTCAGTGGGTCCCTTCTGTTGGGAGTTCTGTGTGCTTCCATAGTCTGAGCAACTATTTCCTCCCACAGTTTGGGGAAGTTCTCAGAAATTATTTCTTCAAAGACACTTTCTATCCCTTTTTCTCTCTCTTCTTCTTCTGGTACCCCTATAATGCAGATATTGTTCCTTTTGGATTGGTCACACAGTTCTCTTAATATTATTTCATTTATGGAGATCCTTTTATCTTTCTCTGCATCAGCTTCTATGCGTTCCTGTTCTCTGGTTTCTGTTCTATCAATGGCCTCTTGCATCTTATTCATTCTGCTTATAACCCTTCCAGAGATTGTTTCACTTCTGTATTGTCCCTCCGGACATCATCCCTTAGATTTTGTATATTTCTCTGCAGCTCTGTCAGCATGTTTATGAGTTTTATTTTGAATTCTTTTTCAGGGAGACTGGTTAGGCCTGTCTCTGCAGATCCTCTCTCAGGTGTTGTGTGAACTATCTTTGACTGCACTAAATTTTTTGCCTTTTCATGGTGGTAGCGGTCGCTGTAGGCAGGTTGCGGGTGTGTCAGCTGGGAGAAGAAAGTCCTTTCCTGCTTGCTAGATGCCTTGCCCTTCTCCGCTGCCTGTGTCAGTTACCCGTACTCCTGGAGCAGCCACCAGGTTAATCCCCTAAGTTGCTGTGGGTGGAGTCTCCATCAGAGCAGTTCACTCCTCCACAATAGCGGCACACCTGCCAGGCAGCTGTGTACCAGCATCAGCCTTTGGTTCTGGCCCGTGCAACTGTGTGTCAGGCTGGGATCTCGGTCGTCTGCTGGGAGCATGGCTGCTCCCTCTGGCACTGCTGCAGGTGCACACGGGCCTCTCCCATGCGGACCTCTGCCGGGGTCCTCTGGCACCACTGATGCTGGCACGTGTGGCCTGCTTCCAGGCTATTTGGTCGCCGCCACGGCAGGCTCACACGAGATGCTCCCAGTCCCCTCTGTCACCACCGGCGCATATGATCTTCGCCCGGTCCCCTCCGGCGCCACTGCCCCCAGTGCATGCTGCCACTCTCCCACTACTGGGCTGGTCTGTCAGGGTCTGCACCAGTTGGAGGAATGACTGGCTGGCTGCTTAATGCCATGAGGGGCTTCAGAGCTGCACTGCCATCCTGGGGTTTAGGGTGCCTTATGTTCCCCGGGATTTCCAGCTGCTGGCTAAGTGTGCCGGGATGACTTTGTCCAGCTGTTGGGTCCCTGTTTCTTTAAGACTTGCAGAAAGCACTCACTTTTATTTTGCCTCAGGGGTGCCAGTTGTGGGGACTGCCCATAGGTTTTGCTTTTCTGTTTCTCTAATATCCAGCACCCCATGCACCTTGTGTCTGCGCTCCCAGTTCAGATTTCTACAGCTGGTTGTTTAGCAGTCCTGGGCTATCACTCCCTCTCCATTCTGACTCCTTTCTTCCTGCCAGGTTCTGGGTTGTGGGAGTGTTCAGGTCCTGCCTGGCTGCGGCTTGTATCTTACCCCCTTCATGTGATGCTGAGTTCTTGCAGATGTAGATGTATCCTGGCTGTTGTACTGCATTCACTGGTGTCTCTTTTAGGAGTAGTATTTATTGTATTTTCTGTTGTACTGCATTCACTGGTGTCTCTTTTAGGAGTAGTTGTATTTATTGTATTTTCATAAATATATATATTTTGGGGAGGAGATTTCCACTGAACTACTCACACTGCCATCTTCCGGTGATCTCCCGACAATAATTTTTTATTATTTGTTTTAGTTGGCAGGCCAGTTGTGATTTAATCTTAGAAGATAAAAGAAAGAACTGACATCAGAACTGGCAAATTTGAATAACAGGCCACAAAAAAGATAAGCAACTGTCTTGAATGTGTTTCATGAAAACAGTTCCGGATTTTAGGGTGGGAAAGGAAAAAGCCCGGAATGCTAGACTTCCATCCACCTCAAGCCCCTGTGGCTGGGGCTGCATCAGTGCCCCACCTCTTAAAATAAGGTGCTGGAGGGGACCACCCCAGGCTCCGGTCAGCATGAGCAGCCGTCATCTAGATCTGAATATTCAGGCCTTATTTGCTTACAGTAACAAAATATGACCCAATGTGGCTTAAGCAAGAAAGGAATTTATTACCTTAAATAACTGAAAGTTCCAAGGGGGTGTCAGACGCGCTAATCATGGCTCCAACAACAGATGCTCGGTGAGCCTTCTTCCTCCTTATTTCCTGGCCCTGCCCTGTGACCGCAGAACCCAGACTCAGCGCTGCCGGAAGGGTGGCCTGGCTGCAGAGGCCCAGCTCCACCCGGTGTTCATCCAGACCCAACGGGAAGAACGCTTGCCTCTGTCCAGGTCTCAGGGGCCAGCTAAAGCTGTCTCATTGGCTTCATAAGGAACATGACTCAACTAAAGCAAATCACAGGAGCCTGAGGTCGTGCGCCCATCCACCTATCCAGGGGTCTGCCGGGCACCTCTGCAGCTGGAGCCTGGAATCACACCTGCAGAAAGGATCCCTCCAGGAGCTGGCGGTGAGTGGGATAGGCAGACTGGATGCCAGAACGAGGCAAACAGACTCTGACCTTGCGACTTCATTGTATGCAATTGTGATATTCATAGACCATCTTTAAAATGTGCGTTCTCACAGCTCAGAACATTGCACAGATGTTGCTCTCATGGAAATGTGATGCAACAAGCCATTGTAACAACTACTTCGTGCTGGCGTTTGGACAGGCTACATCTTGGTCTTCCTCGTTTTCTTATCCTGTCAGAAAGCCTCCCTTAGCACTGAAAGCAAGAACTAGTCCAGAGCATATGCAGCCCGACCTACTGCTTTGGGGTCTTTCAGAAGAAAGTTGCTCACATTCTCCTAATTGGGACTGTTACCTGTGGTTTTTCACTCTGGAAATGGCTTTGTAGACCTCAAGACGAGTAGCTGAAAAGCAGGAGCCCAGTTCCACTCATCAGGCATCAAAATGAGAAGATACAAAGACACAGGAGTGTGGGGAGTAAAGGAAACAGAAAATTATCTCATTAGATGTCACAGAGTTCAGGAAAGCTGATAGGATAGAATTTGAGATAGAGATTCATAAATTAGTGGCTAGACCTGCATTTTGGGTCCTCCCATAGAGAAACCACTTGTGTGGAACCCAGGGATGGGGTCCCAAGCCCTAGCTGCCCAGGCAAGCCTGGGAGGAGTCCATCAGTACCAACAGCAGAGAGCCAGCCCCACTCTGGCCACCCGCAGATCTCCCTCCTTGGCTCTGTCTCTGTTTCTTTAGAAAAGTTTTGGGGCTACCTGATGGGTGATGTAGCAAAGCTGGCAATTAAGTGGATCATGAGCAGCAGGAATGGCTTCTTGCGTGACTCTGTTTCAGCTTGTTCAAACACACTGCCTGTCATTATCCTATGAGCAACAGTGGTGGCACAAAACTTAGCAGATTCATGACAGGGAAGAAATCTGGGCCATGTTTTGAGGCAGTGATATTAAAGTGTCAGATGCTCCGAAATTCAGGAAGGCTATTGTGCAGATGGCGCAGGTCTCATTAGCGTGGAGCTGAACTCCTAGCTGTCCCTACTGCCCCACCACAAGACTAACAGCACTGACAGCCCTTCTGATATGCAAGCAGTATACATCGGTGACTATGTCTCCTGGTGGTTACCTCGCAAACTTAACTGGACATTTTGCAATTAACCAAGCTGTATTATTTAATTTGCCTGCAGTATAGCTCACTATTGAATGCTTTCCCAATATGCCTTTTGTAGAAAATTTGGAAGTAAATATCAAGCATCTGAAAAATAGGGGCAAAATTATTATGGGTCCAGCTTACCTCACAAGAGGATTATAAGTTTTCTTTTGCTCTGTCTGTGAAAAAGAGAAAGATGATGTCAACCCAGGATCCTCAAACCCAGCACTCTGTGTCACAGATTCATGGGCAAGATGCTTAGAGGGGAAACTCAGACACATGTATTTTCTTCTCAAGGGTTTGGTTGACTTAAAGCACAGGGATATGTTAGCTGTAAGACACATTACCAAAGGCAGAGGTCAGCAAAACATGGCCCAAGGGCCTAATTCATCCCAACACCTATTTCAAGCTTCACTGGAGCCCAGCTCCCGTCATTCATGTAAGTGCTCGGTGTGCTGCCTTCCTTCACACTATAGTGACAGAGATGACTAGTGTAATGTTGACTGTTTGGCCTGTCTGCAAAAAACTAAAATATTTACCATCTGGCTCAGGAAAAACAGGTTTTCCAATCCCTGTCTGGCAGGCTTGAAGCAAATGATCTCCTTGGCCTCCTTGCCTTAGCATCTAGGTATCCTCACTCCAAAAGCAGGGCAGGCAAGGGAAGAGAGACCCAAGAAACCTGGTACCCAGGAGACAAACGCAGCATTTATCTGTAAGACCTCTAGCCAAGCAGTCCCTGCTTCCCCATCCTAGGCCTTCTCAAGGCAGGAGGCTCCTCCCATGGGGGTGCAGCTCCAGTCAGCCCTCCTGAGAGTAAAGGGTGCACTAGAAGAACTCAGGCAGGAAACATACCCCAGAGAATAGCAGTCGTAGTTAGTAAGTGCACTGCCATACCTCATAGTTCCGACTTAACTTCTGGCACCTGGATATCTTGCCTGCCTCAGACAGCATCTAAAATAAATACCTGCTATAGATACATTAACAGCTATGGGCATAAAGTTAAGATATAGAGCAATCTCACATATTTCACCTTGCCCTTCTTCACACTCAAAACTATTCTTAACAGAACTCAACAGCCATATGAAGACACCACAATTTCCATTTGGCAATCTTTGCATGTTTTATGTAAGAGGTTTATTTTAGATAAGAATATTCTAAAACGTGTTCTAGAGAACACAAGTTTTGTGGTAGGGTGTTTCTTCTGCCCCCGCGCTTTTCGGACCTGACTGTGGTCATGGTCTGGGGACCATTCTAAAAATGCAGATTCTGACCCCTTAGGTCTGAGTGGAGCCTAAGATTCTGCATGTTAATAACTCCCAGGTGGTGCAGCAGTGGAAGCCCAGGGACCATGCCCTGAGCGAGGACATGCCAGAGTCTGGCGGCTCCCCAAGAGGCTTGCTGTCCTAGGGTGGGAAGCAAACAGGCCGTAGAGGACAAACAGAGGGCCTTCCAAAGTTTTCCTCTTCCAACCTGAGAGTTGGTAGACGGGACGAAGGTGCACCTCAGTCTCCCCTACTTGGACCAGAGTCCCAGAGAATATATTAGGACGGGGTTGAGGGGATTCCCAAAGAGGAAGACGACTGTCCAGCTATGGTTTCCAGCACTAAAATGAAAATATCCCAGTGTGAGTAGCCCTCCTCAAACAGAATCTCATGAAGAGAAATGATTAGCCAGAGGAACGGCCCCGCGACCTCTCCAGCTCTGCCTTCTGGCCCCATTCCTGGAGCCCAAGGTCCCAAACGCCCCGAGGCACAGCGCAGACACCAGCAGGCAGCCCTCTGTCGCAGCCGCGTGCACTCAGCGCTCTCTGGCACGGGAGCCCACTTCAGCCCCTCTGCCTGGACACCTGAGGGTCCTGCCTCCACCTCACCAGCCAGTGGGCCTAAGCCACACCCCTAGTGTGCCCACCATGACTTTGAAGGGCTTAGTGGGCAGGGACAGGGGAGAGTGTTTATGCAAAGAAAATAAGCATAAACTTATAGAAATGGTTTAAATTGCTGGGTTGAACTAAAACTATTCCATTGGATCAAACATTAGGATCCAGCAGGGTGGATGAGATCAATTAATTAGGAAATAATTATTCTCTGCACAGCTACAGTCCCAGCTACAGACATAGGCAACCCTCATCTGTTTTAACATGTCCTGGACTCGCTAAAGCTGGGTTCAACTGTGACTTCAGATTTGCTAATTACTTGTGACAACTCTCAGCCGTTTAGAGGTATTGAATGCCTCCAAGTGGTTAGCTTCTCACACAAGGTTTCCTTCCTTTAAAAAACGGAACCTAGCTTTAGCTCTTTTCTCTTCCTCAGATAATTTTTTATGGATGCCCTGAAACCCTGAAGAGTGTCCTAGAAAGAAATGCATTCTTAAAAGAAGGCATATCCTGATAGTGAGCATTAAGTGATTAAACACTGTATCTGAGCTCCCTCTACACTTACGCTGCCAGGAAGAAATGTGGAGCTGTCCAAGAGCCATGCCAGCATCGCTGGTACCACCGAGTGAGGGACGCACTTTGTCTGGATCCCCAAGGGGAAGTGATGTGACCCACCAAAGGGATTCAGCAAAAGGATTTATTTATCTATCTATATCTATCTATTTACTATTTTTTTTTGTAGATAATTATTTTTTATTGAAGGGTAGTTGACACACAGTATTACATTAGTTTCAGGTGTACAACACAGTGATTCAACATTTATATACATGATAATTCTAGCTACCAGCTATCACCATACCAAGTTGTTAAAATATTTTGACTATATTCCTTATGCTATACATTACATCCCAGTTACTTATTTATTTTACAAATGGAAGTCTGTACTTTTTTTTTTTTGAGAGGGCATCTCTCATATTTATTGATCAAATGGTTGTTAACGACAATAAAATTCTGTATAGGGGAGTCAATGCTCAATGCACAATCATTAATCCACCCCAAGCCTAATTTTCATCAGTCTCCAACCTTCTGAAGCATAACGAACAAGTTCTTACATGGAGAACAAATTCTTACATAGTGAATAAGTTACATGGTGAACAGTAAAAGGGCAGTCATCACAGAAGCTTTCGGTTTTGCTCATGCATTATGAACTATAAGCAATCAGTTCAAATATGAATATTCGTTTGATTTTTATACTTGATTTATATGTGGATGTCACATTTCTCTCTTTATTATTATTATTTTTAATAAAATGCTGAAGTGGTAAGTAGATGCAAAATAAAGGTAGAATCTATTTACTTTTTTACTTCTTTTTATTAAGGTGTGATTGATATACACTCTCATGAAGGTTTCACTTGAAAAACAATGTGGTTATTATATTTACCTACATTATCAAGTCCCCATAGCCCAATGCAGTTACTGTCCATCAGTGTAGTAAGATGCCATGATCCACTATGTGCCTTCTCTGTGCTACACTGTTCACCTCGTGATCCCCCACACCATGTGTACTAAACATAATACCCCTCGATCCCCTTCTCCCTCCTTCCGCACCCGCCCTCCCACACCCCTCCCCTTTGGTAACCAATAGTTCCTTCTTGGAGTCTCTGAGTCTGCTGCTGTTTTGTTCCTTCAGTTTTGCTTCATTGTTATACTCCACAAATGAGGGAAATCACTTGGCATTTGTCTTTCTCCCCCTGGCTTATTTCACTGAGCATAATGTCCTCCAACTCCATACATGTTGTTACAAATGGTAGAATCTATTTATTTCTTACTGCCAAATAGTATTCCATTGTGTATATGTACCACATCTTCTTTATCCATTCATCTACTGATGGACACTTAGGTTGCTTCTATATCTTGGCTATTGTAAAAAGTGCTGTGGTAAACATAGCGGTGCATGTCTTTTTGAATTTGAGAAGTTGTATGCTTTGGGTAAATTCCAAGGAGTGGGATTCTCGGGTCAAATGGTATTTCTATATTTGGTTTTTTGAGGAACCTCCATGTTGCTTTCCACAATGGTAGAACTAGCTCACATTACTCCCAGCAGTGCAGGAGGGATCCCCTTTCTCCGCATCCTGGCCAGTATTTGTTGCTCTTAGTCTTTTCGATGCTGGCCATCTTACTGGTGTGAGGTGATATCTCACTGTGGTTTTAATTTCAATTTCGCTGATGATTAGTGATGTGGAGCATCTTTTCATGTGTCTGTTGGCCATCTGAATTTCTTCTTCGGAGAACTGTTCATATCCTTTGCCCATTTGTTAATCGGGTTATTTGCTTTTTGGATGTTGAGGCAAGTAAGTTCTTTATATATTTTGGGTGTTAACCCCTTGTCAGATATGTCATTTACAAATATATTCCCCCATACTCTGGGATGCCTTTTTGTTCTGTTGATGGTGTCCTTTGCCATACAGAAATTTTTAGTTTGATGTAGTCCCATGAGTTCATTTTTGCTTTTGTTTCCTTTGCTCAAGGAGATGCATTCAGGAAGAAGTTGCTCATGCTTATATTCAGATGTTTACCTATGTTGCCAGAGTTTTATGGTTTCATGACTTACTTTCAAGTCTTTGATCCATTTCAAGGTTACTTTTGTGTATGGGGGTGGACAGTAATTCAGTTTCATTCTCTTGCATGTAGCTGTGTTGGATTCTCCCAGAGGAGGACGCCGCCCCAAATCACTCACGAAAGGCGTCTCTTGATGCAACAAGCAAGAGGAATTTATTCAGGAACCAGCTAGCTGGGGTCCAAGTTAGCCCGACGCAGCGGGTCTCAACAAGGACCCCGAGCACTCAAAACCAACGGTTTATATAGCATTTTCAAAGCACTTAACTCTTAGTAATTTTCCACAGCTGCACATTATCTTTGCAAGACAAGACCACTCCTCAATTGTTAGGGAGGTTCTGCACGATAAGCTTGGTAAGTAGGATTAACTGACCAAGGTTAGCTGACCGAAGGCCACAGCTGCCCCCATCCCGGTGTTCATGATTAACTTGTTTTCCAAGGCCTTACCCAGTTCCAGTTTTTTTCTTTTAAGTCACAACTTCAGAAAACTGTTTCTAGGCCCTTAAGATGGCTACTCTTATGCTAACTTATTCTCATTCTTACAGCTGTCCAGTTTTGCGAACACCAGCTGTTGAAGAGGCTGTCATTTCCCCATTGTATATCCATTGCTACTTTGTCTTATATTAATTGACCATAAATGTTTGGGGTTATATCTGGGCTCTCTAGTCTGTTCCATTGGTCTATGGGTCTGTTCTTGTGCTAGTACCAAATTGTCTTGATTACTGTGGCTTATAGTAGAGCTTGAAGTTGGGGAGCATAATGCCCCCAGTTTTATTCTTCCTTCTCGGAATTGCTTTGGCTATTCTATGTCTTTTGTGGTTCCATACAAATTTTAGGACAATTTTCTCTAGCTCATGGAAGAATGCTGTTGGTATTTTGATAGGAATTGTATTGAACCTATAGATTGCTTTAGGTAGATGGCCATTTTGACAATATTAATTCTTCCTAGCCAGGAGCACAGGATGTGTTACCATTTATTGGTATCTTCTTTAATTTCTCTTAAGAGTGTCTTGTAGTTTTCAGGGTATAGGTCTTTCACTTCCTTGGTTAGGGTTTTCATAGGTATTTTATTCTTTTTGACCTAATTGTGAATAGAATTGTTTCCTGATTTCTCTCTCTGTTAGTTCATCTTTAGTGTATAGGAATGCCACAGATTTCTGTGTATTAACTTTGTATCCTGCAACTTTGCTGAATTCAGATATTAGATCTATTAGTTTAGGGGTGGATTCTTTAGGGATTTTTATGTACAATATCATGTCATCCTCAGCAAAAGGATTTAAATACCCCACCCAAAACAACAGCAGATGCACAGCCCTGATGACTGCAAGATACACACAGCCACCCCCTCACAGGGTCTGTATCCTGAAGTTCCTGTGATGCCTCTCAGCTAAAAGAACATCAGTGGGGATGGGGGTGGTCCACAGTGGGGAGAGGGTCCACAGAGTGGGGGTAGGGTCCGCAGTGGGAGGAGGGTCAACAGTGGAGAGGTCCACAGTGCAGTTGGAGGGTCTGCAGTGGGGATGCTCCTCAGGACCTTGGTGTTGGGTGACAGTCCTTCCCTGCTTCATTCCCAAGCTGTCTCCATTCCCATGAGAATCACTGGGCAGGGTGCCATTGTTACTGATAGGAAAGTGTTTTATCTTTCAAGTGGCTCAGACCAAAAATAAATAGAAGTCGAGAAACATTTTTTGTTAGTGAAAAAAGAGCTGATGTGTGAACAGACCAGCTGTTGTGTGAAATACAGGTGAGGGCTTTACAGAGTGTATTGGAAGGACATGAAGCCTTCTCTAAAAATGAATTGAGAAAAGGTTAGTATTTTAAACAAGTATATAAGCAAAGACAAAAGACCTATCAGTGATTGGTAATAAAAAATAAGAAGCTAATGATGCCAGGGTTCTTGTTTGCAGAGCCGAAGAATGAGTTTCACAGTCAAGGTAGGAGATCAAGGTACAGGCTTTTATTTAGAGATACAGTGAAAGGACAGAGCTCCCGACTCACGCTGGGAGAGGACAAGAGAGTCCATAGAGGTGCATTGTCTAGAGGGTTTTATAGGCAGTTGAGGATTTTTTGAGAACGTGAAAAAGAGTTTAGGGGTGTGGACTTGTTGAGTGGTCCCTGAATATTTAAAATTAACATAAGGAATTTCCTGCCTTGTTTTCTCTCTGGGACACCAGCGCATGGGTCCGGGAGCATATCAAAAGGCTGCCTGCCCAGCCCCCAAAGTGGGCTGAGGTATTGTCTATTTGCTAAAGAATCTTGCCTCTTGAACTTCCTGGGTGTTAAAATGCAATCTTATCTTTAAGATGGAATTCTCCCTGCCTTTAACCATGCCGTCTACAGCTGGGTCTGCATGCCAAGTTAGTTGCTCAGTTTGCAAAATCACTTTGTCAGACCTGAAGGAGGAAAGACAGCACGTAGGCCTGGGCCTTTTAGCATGCTAAAGTGAATCTTACACATGGTTACAAATGATTAGCATAATAAAACATGTGCTACCCTTCTTTATCTGGGGAACAATAACTGATCTCACTGAAGAATGATTCTAGAGCTCAATGTTTAACACAGAGTTTTAGCAGGGGGTTTTCTTGCATGTAATTACATTGCTCTGACTGCAAATAACCATCCCTGACCCCTCCGGAGGCCCTCACCCTACTCTGACTACATCTGAGTCCCAGTCTCACTAACATCCCAGAGGGGTGACGCATGAAGGAAAGCCCACCCAACTACACCAAAATCACTCTCTAGGTTGTGACTGTAAGGGATAAGTGGCAGCCCATTGGTGGGTGGAAGATGGACAACTTGTGTCCTTATTGTATAAGCACAATTAACTGTCCCTGGTTCTCAGTACAGAATATGATTTCAGAAACCTTTTAGCATCTTAGATACCCAGACATATACTAAGCAGATCCCACCTATTCACAGATGGTGTCCCAGAAACACATCAGTGTTCATTTTCTCTAAGTGAGTGATGCACTCCCAGTGCTTAAAGAAGCTGGGCCCTGTTCATTAAACAGGTCAGAAACCATCAAACAAAACAAATCCAACAAAGGTTGAAAAAGTGTCTTCATATGCCAGCCCACCCACACTCCAGGCACCCTGGCACAGCTGGGCCACCTGCTCACAGGCCTGCAAACTGACGCAGCTTTTCCCTGGGGGCTCACTGAGGTTCTCCTTGCCTTTCTAAACCACACTCACCCATTAAAGCTCAGATGGACTCACTCCTTAAGGAAGCCTTTCCTGGTCACACAAAACTTTCACTGATTCCCCCGCCCCGAAGTCTCCTGAGCAAGTATTGATGTACCATGGTTGCAGTATTTAACCATGCACTCTCTTGTATTCCTTAAGGTTTTCTTTTTGGGTACTAAGGCATTTTCTAAAAAGAACTTGACAATCTCACTCCCAAAGTATTTCTTAAATAAGGGATTAGATTAAGAGATTTTATAAGGATTCTGATTATGAGATGTTTTTCTGACCTTACTAGGGCAGAGGCCCTAAGCTGCTGTTAATGAAAGCAAATGGCTCAGCAGAAGCTGGTGCTCCCTGACGACCTGCCATCCCACTGCGACAGAGCGCAGTTACCCTGCTCCCATACACCCGCTCACCTTTCTGACTTCAGCCCCTCACTTCCACCCTAAAGCCAGGGCACTGCCTTTTTTCATGACAGGCCTCTGCCTCAGACCCAGGTCTCCTCATTAAGGGCTAAGCCTCAGACTGGGATAGCTGCATCCTTAGCACACCCCTGGGGTAGCCCGCTTCACCCACTGCCTCTTCTGCATTGATGACTTTGGTCACATGGCCTCTAGGGCCGCTCGGCAGCTCTTTGCTGCCCCCTCATGGCAATTTGTGGCATATCAGCTCTTTCAAGCAACTCAGCCATTGCCTCAACTCTTTAAATTCTGGTAAGATCCTGTGGCTTAGGCTTTCCTGGAGACAAATGGTCATTTAATATTTATTACATGAGAGTCTTTTAAGTGTCAGTATTGCTTCATTAGTGCTTACTTGCCCGTCTCACGTTCAGCCACTCATGATCATCTAGCCCTGCTTTTACTAATACTAATCGATCTGAAAGGCTCTCTGAGAAGGCCAGCATTCCGTATCAGACTTTTTTCTTATATATCACATATATGTGTATATATATGAAATGGGAAATGCTACTAAATGTGGGGTAAGTCATTGTACTGCTCTGTTTTTCTGATCCTTCATGTAGGTAGTAAGGGTCAGGTCCAATAGGACACTGACAGCAACGCTCACATATTAGTTTATGTAGGAAATGCCTGGCACGTGAATTAAAAATTTTCATTTCTGGATATCACTCTTAGTGGCTAATTTTCCAGGTGGCCCAAAGATGTATATTTTTGACCAGCACCTATTATTTTCACAAGATTTCTAATGCAAATGGTTCACAAAGTGCTAGTCTGCTAACCATCTTCTCTTTCTATTTATTCCATTCCTTGATTCAGCCCAAAGTGCACACTCTAAGGTTAGAGAGAGCACCAGCCTCCCAAGGACCCAGGATAAAGACAAGTTTCTGTGGGTAAGCATCTTTTACAGGCACAACAATCATGATCCTCTACTTGCTGTGTGATGATCGCAGTGCCCAAAATATGCCCAGACCTGCACCCGATGTGAGAGACAGTGGCGTTATTCGATAACTCTCTTCCATGATGTGTCGCCCCGGACCCTGCCACACACAGATAAACAACTGAGTCCGCAAGTATCTGATCCCCAGGAGACAGGCATGTGCTGTTTAGAGTGCGTGGTGCTGTCCTTCTACAGGCCTGGGCATGAGAACTCGCAGAGGTTTTTTTCTTTAATTCTTGTTTGCTTGCTCAAAAAAGACTTAGACTATCTGGGCTGTAATGTTGGAGCAAACACAGAAGAGATTGGGGTCTCGGCCAGCGTCCACAGGTGCTGACAGTGTAGGGCCCCGGCAGTTCGATGAGGGCTCAGTGGCCATGCTTCTCACTCTGTCCGGCATTTGACTCACAGAGGCTCTTGTTAAAATGCAGATTCTGGCTTGGTATTGGGCGGAGCCTGGGCGTCTGCATTTTTAATGAGTTCTCCGTGATTCCAACGCTAGTCTGCAGCCTCGGGAGCCAGGCTTTCTTTCGGTTCTGCTCTGCAGGCAGGCTGCCTACCTGCAATTCTGGGGTTAGTTCCTGATAGTCTGTGGCTCTGGGCAAAGGGAACTTTGAGCCATAGATTTTCTTCACATATGAAACAGTACCCCTCTAAGGGTTACTGTGAAAGTTAAAGGACAAGCAATATGGAGGTTCCTCAAAAAACTAAAAATAGAAATACCTTTTGACCCAGGAATCCCACTCCTAGGAATTTACCCAAAGAAAACAAGTTCTCAGATTCATTAGGACATATGCACCCCTATGTTTATTGTGGCACGATTTACAATAGCCAAGATAATGGAAGCAACCTAAGTGTCCATCAGGAGATGAATGGATAAGGAAGAGGTGGTACATATACAAATAGAATACTATTCAGCCATAAGAAACAAATCCTACCATTTGCAACAACATGGATGGAGCTGGAAGGTATTATGTTCAATGAAATAAGCCAGGCGGAGAAAGACAAGTATCAAATGATTTCCCTCATTTGTAGAGTATAACAACGAAGCAAAACTGAAGGAACAAAACAGCAGCAGACTCAGAGACTCCAGGAAGGAACTAGCAGTTAGCAAAGGGGAGGGGTCGGGGAGGTCGGGTGGGGAGGGAGGGAGAAAGGGATTGAGGGGTATTATGATTGGCACACATGGTGTGGGGGGATCATGGGGAAGACAGCATAACACAGAGAAGACAAGTAGTAACTGTGTGGCATGTTACTGCACTGAAGGACAGTGACTGCATTGGGGTGTGGGGGGAGACTTGATAATATGGGTAAATGTAGTAACCACATTGTTTTTTTCATGTGAAACCTTCATAAGAGTGTATATCAATAATACCTTAATAAAATAAAGAAAGTTAAAGGACAGATGCTTGTAAACCCCTGTACGTGGGAGCCTCGCAACAGATGTGCTCATTGCTGCTGCTCGGCCACAGCTCCCGGAGCACCAGCGGCCGGCTGCAGCCCATGTGTTCCGACACTGCTTCCCAGCCTCGGATCGTCTCCCACCTTGCATCTGTGTTCTCCCCTGCCCCAAACCCCCTTTAGTTACTGATACAATTGGAGGAGAAGGTGAGATGATGGGAGAGAGATAAGATACCATGCTGCTGGCCTTGAAGATGGAGAGGGGTACCTGAGCCAAGGCACGCAGCTCTAAGAGCAGGGAAAGACAAGGAGACCGTCTGCCCTGCAGCCTCCCGAGAGCATCACCCCGCCAGCATCCCCTTGCCTTTAGCCCAGGAACTCCTGGCCTCCAGGACGGAGAGAATAATGAAAACTATTATTTGACTCCTCACTGTAATTTCCTATTTCATTAGGGCCCCACCAAGATTGTCGCCTTTTGCTCACCTTACTAGAACACACAGCCTCTAAGGACAAGGACACCGCCGCCTGCCTTCCGCAGCTGGAGGGGGGCCGTGCGTAGTAGGTCTCCGCCACTGCCTGCGTGTCTCTGTCTGCCCCAGGAGCCTGGGCCCAGCGCCAGGCTGGCAAACCCCACACCCTGCACCACAGGCTCAGCAGGATTCTGAGGGCAAACACTGACAAACCACTTCCCACCAGCACTGACAAAGCAGGAAGCAGGGGGCTCTTGCTCCTTTAAAAGCAATGAGTCAGTGCTGGAAGAAGTAAGGGAATGAGCATTTGATGGTCTCAGAAAGGGAACCAAAATCTGAGCGGTCAGGTCACCTGCCCAGAGTCCCTGTGCTGGCTTTCTTGTCAGGTTATGTAGCAGAAAGTTCTCATAGACCGGTGTTCCCCACCTGCGCTCCCAGGACTCCAGCACCTCGGCCCTGGGAGCTCATGGAAATGCACATTCTCAGTCCCCACCCACAGACCTGCTGAGTCAGAGTCCTTGTGAGTGACTCTCAGGTCCCTGTGTTGTAAACGCCCCCAGGAGGCCCTGGGCCGCTGCAGTTCAAGAACCACTCTCCTCTACCATGCTGCTCTGAGTGCCTGCAAACCTGCTCTTAGGGATGTTTAGATGCTGAAGCAAAGAGCCCAATAGTTACCCGCAAAAGTATAGATTTGCATGATGCATGCAGCTAGGAGTACAGAACAGATCTGTATTTCTCATAGAAAGGAAGTTTGAGAGACAGCCAAAAAAGGATAAGCTCCACCCCTCCTCACACGCTCAGCTCCTACCGACCACCCGGCACAACAGAGCAGATCCCCCAAGGCTGAACAGTTAGCAGAGTATGGGGAGAGGCATGAACTGCCCAGTGCTCTGAGGAGGAAAGGGGGGAGTATGAGAGAAAGCCCTCATCTCTTAGTTACTATTTCATATGAAGGGAGACAGGTGGAGAGTGGGATCCTGGCAATATTAAACAGTTGATACAGTTAAGGACAGGGAGTGCGGACTTGTGTAAGTTTTCTGGACTTGAGAGACCCACTTTCCTTTTTCTGTAATCAGCTCCTGAGCTGGACCAGAAGCAGCAATTTTATTTTATAAACAATTGATCATAAAGCTCCACAGAACAACTGTCATTCATATGCTAAAACCATTGGTAAGAACTTCCTGAAGACATAACAGCTAACTAACGCATACCAAGGATAGTTTTGATTGATGACAAAAATAAAATAGTCTGTCTGCAGAGCAAACTCAGGCAGCTTGATGAGGTAGCACCAGTCAGCATGTCCTTCTCTTCCTTACCTAGGTTGTCACTGACCCCCGTCCGTTTCTCAAAACACCCCTTGCTTTCCCCACACAGTGGGACACATCTCTAGGTGCTCCAAAGATTTGTGCTCCCCAGTTGCAATTCTGAGACCCCAAATAAAAGGCCTTTTCTGCTTCTCAGTTTCACCTTCCCTTGGTTGACAAAAGGAAACACAAAATTTAAAAAGAAACACAGTATCCAAGGGTGACATGAAATTTGCAGTTTTCTTTAAAATATTCCTGCAAAATAAGGGGAGCAGAGGGAAACAAATGAAACAAGATTGGCAAAACGAACACGAAGGACCAATGGATGAGTAGAAATAATGCACCATGGCAGACCTAAGGCCTCAGAGTAATGCAGAAATGTGGGGTCAAAATCAGAGCTAAGAAGGTGTGCAAAACTGAGACAGAACAAATAGCAGCCTCTCAGGATGAAGGCTGAGGAGGACCTGAACCAGGGAGGATGGCCCCTGGGGCAGATGGGGGAGGCCCTGCCAGGCAGGCTGGGCTGAAGGCTCAAGGATGGCAGTTTCCAGGCCTTAATGTGCATCAGCAGCTTTCAAAACACAGAGTAACGAGCCCCACCCAGAAATTCTGATTCTAATGTCAAAGGAGGGACCTGGTGATTTACATTTCCAGCCAGTTCCAGGTGTTCCCGAAACCCCTGGTGTACTTCCGACAAGCACCAAGCCAGGTGGGATGGCTGGAAGCGTGATGCTTGTAGAACCATTCACGTCTCTGAATCTATTTAGATGTCTGCAAATCTCGCACCCAGGCCCCTTCATAGTTCTTAAGCCCCACACTCTGCTTGGTGCTCCTCCTTTTTCACCACTGAAAATGGAATCACTGGAGAATAATTGCCATCATTTACTGAGTAGTTCATATGCACTCATTGATATTATATCATATGATTTTGACACCAAACTTTGTAAGGGGATTACTAGCAGTATCCCCAGCATACAGATAAGAAGAGGTTAGCTGGCTCCTAATCACTCAGGGAGCTGCCACAAAACTAACTGCAGAAGCCACCCTAACTGCATGAAAATGAGAGAGCTCTGACCCCTCAGAAGCAGGAATTCCGATTTGCCCCTTGGTAAAACAAAATCCATTAGGTAGCAAAGTACCACATATCAAGCTTTAATTTAGCTGTGAGGTCTTTTCAAAGAGAAACTAGACAGAGATGGTTCCATCTTTAATGAAAGCTTGGATGTGACTCATTTCCTTTTAAAGGAGAATTTAATTGAGATGCCTCCTAGTTTTCTCTAAGAAGCTTTGGGACAATCTTCAGAAAACATCAGATAGAAATTGGAGGGGAGTTCTCCGTTGATCATTTGCTCCCTATGATATGCACGGATGACCCACCCGTGGCAAGCCTGCTTGCTTGCAGCTCTGACCCTAGAGACAAAGCCTGTCTAGGTTCAGTGCTGGGCTAGTTCAGTTGGATAGAAAAGTTGGAAACAACTGATGTGCCCCACATATTATTTATATAATCCATATGTTAAATACCATGCAGCACTTACATCTCATATAGCTTAGAAAAATTTTAGAATATTTAACCTCATGTACAGGATATGTTCTTAAATGAAAAAAAAATCAGTTTAAAACAATTTAAAAATTTGTTGTCTGAAGCTGACATCTTGGTTTGGGTTCCCACAGCAGCGGACTGCAAGTCAGGAGTTCCAGTTCCAGCAGCTTGTTTGGGAGGCACGACAGATGCACCGGCAGATGAGACAGGCAGTGCACTGGGAGAGGCGGACATCTCACGCAGGGCACCGTGGTGGGCACACGCCTCAGTCCCTCCAGGAACTGAGGGCAGAGGCGTCCCAGCCCTGAGTTATCCCATGGAAGGGTAAGGAGCTGGGAGCAGTTAAACTCAATGCCGGTCAGCTTTTCTTTGAAGGCTCTTCCTAGGGGCCACTGAGTATCCGGCACTGCTAGCTTGCCAAAAACAGATGTAGAATAGGCTCTGCAACCCGCCCCTCTTGGAGAACCGTCAGGGAAGAGACGCTTGTGTGGCATCTGGACTCAGGCCACGGTGACTATTGTGGTAAAGGCTGAAGGGAATCTGCAGAGCCCCCAGGCCTTCCGCTGTGCCTGGATGGAGCTCCTGGCAGAAGCTTAGTGCTCCTCATTGTCAGAAATGCAGCCCAGGGAGCAGGAGTGAGGCAGGGAACCGAGGTTCACGGCAGCGCAAAGGTTCATGTCCACACTGGCCATCACTGGGTAGCAAGCGCAGTTGTCACCTGTCTGAACTACTGCATCCCAGGACAGTCTGACCCAGGGAAGGAAGCACCAGCCCTCAGCTTCCACATCTCACTGTGGAGAGTTTTTCCCAGGGTGCACCAGCCCCTCATCACTTCCAGAGTCTGCATGTGGGGTGCCAAGGGAGTCTCATGGCCTTTCAGACCTCAAAATAAGAGGGAAACCAAGAGCAGGAGGCAAGAGGCCCCCTGCATGGGCAGGAGGACCGGCACGGCAGGCTGGCACAGGGTAAAGCTGGTGGGGTCCACAGCCTTGGCTGCCCCAGGGCGGAAGAGCAGCCGGGAGCCTCAGAGACAGGCCAGGCTGGGCGCCTGAGATGCTGCCTGAGACATGCCGGACACATCTTTGTTTAATAAATATGTATACACAATGCACATAAAATACACACTCACATGTATAAACGGGCACACATAAAAAGACAATTAAAAAAAAACAACAAGTGATGGAAATCCAGCCAAAATTTATTCCCTCCTGTACTCTTTAATATATGACATACATTTAAGCTTTATACAATAAAGGTATTTTGATTTTATAGTAGGTAAATTCATGTGAATAGTTTTAGAAAGGAAAACAGAGTAGTAAATGTTTATTTT
Source organism: Manis pentadactyla (assembly GCF_030020395.1). Taxonomy (NCBI): domain Eukaryota; kingdom Metazoa; phylum Chordata; class Mammalia; order Pholidota; family Manidae; genus Manis; species Manis pentadactyla. The sequence goes on along the minus strand of NC_080036.1, from coordinate 923,023 downwards.
CAAGTTAAACCGGGGTAAAAAAAGGATTATTCCATGTTTTACTTGATGGGCATAGACAGAGTTGTCTCCTTCAATAAAGGTTTAGTCTCTTAGGAGATTGTTTAAAAACCAACAAAAAATTGTTTTTCAAATGTGAGTTTAACTCCTGCCTTATAATCGAATCATTTTCCAAGTAACTTGAAAACACTCTTGTTTGTATACCTTGCATCATTCATTTATTCCCTCGCTGGATTCGCTAAGAGCTGTTATTCACCAAACGCCTTCTGAGCCCCACTCCGAGGAAGGTGCTGGCCAGCCGCTGGTGGTAACGAGGGTCAGGAAGACCTGCCCGCACCTGGGGCCGCCCCGGGGTGGGCGAGGCAGCTGGCAGAGGAAGCAGGTGCCCCCCGGGCGTCCCCGCGCTTCCTCTCCTCTCCCGGCTTCCGCTGGGGCGGAGTTGGGGCCGTGTGACCAGGTCTTCCCAGTGAGCTGTGACCAGAAGTGATGCGTGTCCCTCTGGGCCTAGGGCAGCTGTGGACGGGGGACCCCTCCACCTTCCTCTTCTCCTGAGCACACTTTGCTGGACGATGAGCGAAAGAGGGACAGGGACACAGCCCTGCCCCCAACCGGGCATAAGGTGCAGATCTTGAGTGTGCTACGCTCCTGAGATTTGGGGGTTGTGACCACGGTGTAGCCATGTTTAGCCTGATTAACACATAGATGTATAAACAATTACAGTACACCGCGTAATACCGTAACAGAGGTGAATTCAGCGTGCTGCTGAAACAAGGAAAAGGTGCACCAATAAAGCTGGAGTCGCCGCTTATGCCTCCAGTACTGTCCCGAGTCCCCGCGCAGGAGCAGCTTTCCCCGCAGCCTGCACTGAACGCACGCCCTGTCCTCGCTCTGGGGGCCCCGGGACGGACGGGCGTGTGGGTCACTGCTGTGCAGTGAATGTGTGGCAGAAGCACATCCAAACACTTTGCCACCGAAACCCAAGGACGCCCCCGCGTGACGCCCTTGTTCTGCGGTGCCTCTCGCCTCAGGAGGGCTGTCCTAGCAGCCCCCGGCGGGGCCCGCAGCCATCTGACCACGCAGCCCCCCGAAATCCCCGCAGCGCTGCTCCTCCACCCCGAACAGGACCGCGCGACAGGGGCCCCGGCGTCCGTGAGACCCTGCCCCGGATCCGCAGCCTCAGCCTGACTGTAAGAAGACGGACAGACCACAGTGAGCGGCATTTTCCACAAAATATCTGACCAGGACTTCTCAAAAGTGTTCAAATTAAAAAAAAAAAAAACACATGGAAAGACTAAGCAGCTGCCAGATTCTGAAGGAAACCAAGGCGACATTATTACTCTGGGCAACATTTTATCCTGATGGAATCCTGAAACAGAAACAAACCTCTTTACTCGGAAAACTGGTGCCATGGGAATGAAGCCTGGGGTCCGGTTCAGTGTTGCACCACGTACTCACGGTTTTGATAAGTATGCTGTGGTGCACAAGACGTTAGCATTAGGGGAAGCCGAGGAAAGTGTCCAAAGTGTCCACCGGACCTCTGGGTACTAATTTTGTAAATCTTCCATAAATCCAAAATTATTAAAAAAGAAAAATGTTGAAGAAAGGAAGATGGAAAGTTGTTAATGAAATTGACTATAGAGAAAAGGATAAATAAAGCTACCTGTGAGAAAGCTCATATGTGTGTATGGGGTGAACTTTATCTACTGGGATGTCTGTGACAGGGGAGCATCTGGCCTGTGGGCGCGTATGCACGTCTGCGGGTATGTGTGTGCTGGAGGAGGGCTTTGGCACACAGCTCTACTGCGAAGGAACCCATGAGCCAGGTGAGCATGACCAAAGGGGTGAACACCTTGAGGCTTGGCCCTTATGCACCTCGCTCACCTAGGCTGGGGGGTCCACTTTCCAAAGAAGGCACAGGAGGCACCTGGACTCGAACCAGAGACATCTTGATCTGCAGTTAAATGCTCTACCACTGAGCTATTGCCCCAGATTACAAAGGGTCTCATAAAAACACTCCAGTTTTATGAACTATACTATACTTCAGAAATGCCTTCTGTAGTCAGGTCCCTCACAGATTTACATTCACCCCTCATTCCCTTTCTAACCACACTGCCCCCAGCTTTTCCCAGAGCTTGCACACACATGGTGCTCCCTGCCGCTGAAGCTCAGTGCTGTATTCCCCAGCTCTTAGCATGCACTGACTGCCCACCAATCCCGGGGCCCATCAGTGAATGTGTTACAGACCACCAGCAAATACTAGACATGAAGGGAATCTTAACCAGGTGGCCACAAATGGTCTTCCGAGGTTCATGTACAAATCTGAAATCAGAGGCAAAAGGTTGTGTATGTGTGGGCATGTGTGATACGGCATGCATGTTTTCATCAGATTTTCAAAGGGGACCTCACCAGGATGAACTTTCTCATTTTACAGTTAAAAAAACTCTGGATGTTCTGAAGTCCAAAATTCCCCTTGAACACCTCTGATTCCCATTTCCTTGAGTTCCAATCTAAGGACTTTTAACCTCATGGGTCTCTGAGATTAAGAAGAAAGGGCATGGAAATCTCGGTCATTGCAAAGCACTCTCCCTGATGAGACCTGTCAGCTGCCCTGAACCCGAGGAGTGAACAGCAGCTAAATGTCCAGAGCAGAGGCTCTGAAGACCTGAGACACACACTCCCAGCCTCTCCACTTCAAGACCTCAAGTTTCAAACCCAGGATGCTCAAGAATAAACTTGTCACCCTCCTGTCCAAACCTTCATCTCCTATTTTTGCTTTGCTGAAATATAGTGGCTCCTATTTGCTGGACACTTGATATCTGCCAGGCATGGTACTAAAAACTCTGTGTGAATCATCACAGAAATCCCGTAAAATAGGTATTAATTAGCACACTGATTTTGCAGGTAAGAAGACAAGACACAGAGTGTTCCCACAGCCTGGGGGTGGCTGGCTGGTCTTAGGACTGTGGCCAAAACGGTGCGAGGGCCCACAGTGTTGTGCCTACCCAATCTTGGTTGCTGACACCACTGTGCCCTCTGTCATTTGGCCAAAACACTTAGAGCCCTGGGCCTCGGCCTCCCCTCTGTGTTCCTGTTGACCACTGAGCTCTGGCGTCTGTCCCCACCCTGCCCTGCAGTGTCACCACCTCCAGAACAGCTTCCCAGCCTCCTCCCTGCACATCGTCCCTCCGAGCAGCCTGTGTTAACACAGAACCTGTCCATCCCTTTTTAATTCCTTCATGAAAACTGCAAGTCTGAGCACAACAAGCAAAGTTCTTTCATTCTGAATCCTGCTCTGTCTCTTCAGCTCAGGCTTCAGCTTCACGCTGAACACCCTCCCCACGTTCTGTGCTCCAACTGCCTCCAGCTGCATCCTTCTGGCTGCAGCCCCTGCCTGCCCAGTTTCCTCTGCCGGGAACTCGACTGTGTTCCCCACACCCCTGTCTTCTGCCCAGTGCGACATCGTTCATCTTACAAACTCTGGCCTGCCATCAGCCCCTCCCGGAGGCCTCCTGCAGCCCCTCTCCTCCAGGCACAGTGACTGCTGCCTCCTCTGTGTCCCCAGGGTTCGCTCAGCTCAGCGCAGCTCACACCACTCTGATGTGAGCCACAGGCCTGCGTCCTGGCCGAGAGCACACCGAGACCAGGGCACACAGTTGGCACAGTTCTGGCACATAGTCGGTGCTCACGGTATGTTGTTCAAGCTGATCTCAAGACTCAGCAGCACCTGCACTACTGGCAGGATGCAGACCTGGGCTAAGGGGTGACCCCTGCACCATGCCTCGCCTGGAATGGAGGCACCCACACTGGGGATGCCCAGCTGCACAGGGGAACTGGGGCTGGAAAGGTAATAGGAATTCCTTGACTTTAGAGCAATTCCCTAAACTTTTGGCCAGGTCAATCTTAGCCCTAGGAATTTTGGGAACAGACTGTGCCCTGACTGTCCCCATGACACAGACAGTCACTGAGTTGCTGAGTTGGCCTTGCAGCTGAAAGGACCTAAAACTCCAGGGACAGTCCTAGCACCTTGGGAGCATTGTGAAATTTCATCCTAGTGCTTTTAACACTAGGAGAACTGTATGAGTGGTAGAATGAAGTGCAATGAGTGTGTGCTCTGAGTTCAAATCCTGCACCTGCTCTCAGCCTCTTCACGTAAAATGGGGATACTGATAGTATGAATATTTCAAAATTTTGGCAAGAAATGGAGAAGACAATCAATGTAAAGAACCCAGACTTGTGCCTGGTGTACACACAGGGACATTAGTATTATTTTTCAAGTGGCTCTGAGCTACAGAAGACTATAAAGTCAATATCAATCCATGTCCCCCTGAGGCAAAGATAGTCACTGTAGGAGGAGCTCCTAGATTTGAACCACAGACTTCCTGATCTGCAGTCAAGTGCTCTACCCCTGACGCATGCGCTCTGTTGGGTAAGCTGCTCTTATAGTCTCTTCATATTCTGGGTCTGAAAACCTCCAGTGACTCATGGGAGCTGTAATTAGAGAGAAGGTTGCTGGGAAGAGTGTGGGTGTCACAAGTCCTAGAAGAAGTGCATTATGAGAAAGACCAGGCTCCTGAGAACCACATTCTCCGAGCCGAGAACTTAGGCTTTCCAACACCCAAAGCCTCTCCTGTACTCCAGTCTCACAAAGAGTGAACCTCAGTTCCACATAATACCATCAGCTCTTCCACAAACAGCAGAACCAGTGTAAAGAGGCTGACTGGCTTCCCACCATGCTTCCCTTAGCCATGGCTCCTAGCCGCTGAGATTCTCATTCCTCTTCAGGACTCCACAGAACTGCGCTAGTAACTGGCACTCAATAGATATTTGTTGCATTAAATTGATTCTGGAAAAAATATGTATGCATATGATTTGTGTGAGATCATTTTTCTAAGCCATAACTGTAAGATGATTTCAGCCACACAGAAACAGATGGGCAGTGAGGTGTGCTCTTATGTAACGAAACTTGCCTGGAACTTGGAAGATTGTAGACTCCAAAAGGTCATTTGATGAAGAGAATCAGGCTCCAAACAAGAGCCTCTTAATCAATTAAATAAGTTATTTATTTATCCTCACCGTACCCACCACCAAAGACACCTTTTCAACTTCCAAACATGGCCACAACTGGGGCCGCTGCACCTCTCGGCTTCACGGACATCTCCTCTCGTCCTGTAAACCATTCAGCAGTTTCTTAGGGAAACCTTGTGCGTGTGTGTGTGTGTGTGTGTGTGTGTGTGTGTGTGTGTGTGTGCGCGTGCGCGCGCACCTGGTGGGAAGCCTCCCTCCTGCCGGGCTCCCAGATCACACGCATCAATTAGGTCTCCAAAGGACCCTGAGCTGGGTGGCCGGTGTGTGCCTGGGCCACGGTGGCTGGGAGCCCAGAGGGCGGGAGGGCCCCTGCTCTGTTTCTCGCCTGCCTCGGGCTGGGATGGAGGCTGCAAAGTGAATCACAGTGCACACTCTGCTCCTCGTTCTTTTCTCACCCTGGACACCAAAGGGGGCTGAGACTCCAGCAGTAACAGATGTGCTGTGTCCCTGCTGAAGAACCCCAGAGGTGGAAGGGATTTACAGATCATGTATTCCAACCACTAATTTTGCAGACCAAGAAACACAGATGGAGGGAAGCTGAGCAGCCTCATTTAAAATCACAGACCTACCAGCAGTAGGAACTGAGCCATGGTCCACCCCACCACCAGCTCCTTAGAGGCAGGGCCCTTCAGAAGCACCCAGTGCCTGGAATAGTGCAGGTATTCAGTGCATGTGTGTTTGATAAATGTCAAAGTGCGGTCTTACACAGGTAGGCCAGACACCCAGGTTCTGACCCTGAAGGCCCCGTAGCCCAGCAGCTCCCCAGAAGGTGGGGCTGGGTTTAGTCAGCCATCACCTTCTTTTTCTCACTCACAGTATTTCTCAAGCCTCATCGTTCACTTTCCAGTGGTCACAGTTTTTACCATATTCGAGTGTCTCCTACAATAGTATTTAGTTACTGTTTGTCTTCAAAACAACCCACTGCTTTTATTCTCATCCTAAGCAATAATAGCCTCAAAGATGCCAATTTTGTTCCATTCTACTGCACCCTGAAATACCTACATCACTGTTGAAATATGCTAGAATTGTATTTATCGCATGTTGCTCTTGCAACTTGCCATACATGATTCTACACACTTTACAAATTCATTTAATCCTTAAAACAACCCACAGAGAGAGGAGCTTTCATTATTGTCTTTAGAATGAGGAAGCCAAAGCACAGGGAAGTTAAACAACTTACCCAAGGCCGCATGTCTGGTAATAAGTGCAGGCCCCAGAGTCACCTTTGAACCCCTCAGTGGTAACTACAGTGCCATGGTCAATTTTGTGTCAACTTGACTGGGCCACAGGATACGCAGGCATTTGGCCACATATTATTCTGGGCATATAAGGATGAGAGTAAGGTCTGAATGGTAGGCTAATAATGCAGACTGATCCTCCCTTTCTGGGTGGCCCGCTTATAATCCAGTGAAGCTCTGAATCAAACAACAACAAAAACAAGTGAGAAGCCCCCTCCCCGCCTGACTGCTCTGCGCTGGCCGTCAGCATTCTCCCCCGTTCAGGACCACACTGGAATGTCTGCTTTCCTGGGGCCTGCAGCCTGCCCTCTTCCAGACTGACCTGCCACCCATCAGCTCTCCTGGGTCTCAGCGCTTTGGTCTCAGACTGGAGCTGCTCACCTGCTCTTCTGGGTCTCTGCCTGCTTCCTTCAGATCTTGGGACTTTTCGGCTTCCCTAATAAATCTACTTATTATACATACATGCATCCTTCTGATTCTGTTTCTCAGGGGAACCCTGACATCCACAGCAAACTCTGGGAAGAATAACGGCCTGCACTGGCCACGAGGAAACTGTCCAGATTTGTTGAGATTTTGTGATCTTCAATAGGCCCAGAGTGACACCTGCCTCAAGACTGGGGTTCAGGCTGATGGTCACTGACCTGCTGTTGCACCCCTAATTTCTGTTCCCTTCACCAACTACATGTCACACATAGGAATTTGCTCTCATTGGCAAAACATAGGCAAAAAAATAAGTGTTTTAATTACAAGGTTTTACAATCCAAACAATCTAGTCCAAGTTCCAAAGTGTATCAGTCAAAGATTTATATCAGAGCTACAGAAAGGAGGTGATTACAGCACAGCCGTCTTGCAGATACCCCAGAAAATCTGTGGCAATTATTCAAAATTATGCTCAACCACAGATTTTAAGAATTGAATCTTCCTAATATTGCCAGATTCCCTAGGACTATTTCATAATAGAATTAAATTAGAGTTTAGGTTTCAATAATTAGACTGTTCCATTTATATTAAGAAATTCCTTCTCAGTTGAATTCTTTTTCACTTTTAATCCTCCATTTCCCCAACTGTAAAATGGGAATGTGGTAATTAGAAGATCTCCTAAATCCTTTCCAATCCCAAAATGTTGGCTCACAAATTCAAAAGTTAGCTTCTAGGCAGGGACTAAGTCAAAAAGTCCAAGTGTGCCCAGAAAACAGCAGGAAAAAAAGGGATCAAACTGAGTGGGAGATTTCAAGTACAGCACCACATAAAAAAGCAAGGGGATGTTGCCATGGCCACAAGGCTAACCATCAGCCCTGCTGCCCTGATTTTCCCACATTGTATTCCACACAGGATTTTTTAAATAAACATTTATGCTCAACATCATTAATCACAAGATAAATGCAAATCAAAACCACCACTAGACACCACTTCCAACCCATTATGATGGCCATTTTCAAAAGAACAGAAAATGACAAGTGTTGGCAAGGATGTGGAGAAAAGGGACCCCTCCTGCACTGCCGGTGGGAATGCAAATTGGTGCAGCCGCTATGGAAAGCAATACGGAGGTTCCTCAAAAAATTAAAAACAGAAATACCATATGATCCTGCCGTTCTACTTCTGGTATATATTCCAGAAGAATTCAAAGCAGAATCTCCAGTGATATTTGCACACCCATGTTCACTGTGGCATTATTCACAATAGCCAGGAGGTGGAAGCAACCCAGACGTACATTGACAGATAAATGGGTAAAGAAAATGTGTTATATACATAAGATGGAATATTATTCAGCCTTTAACATGGAGGAAATCCTGCCGTTTGTGACCAGAAAGATGGGTGTGGAGGACATTAAGCTAAGTGAAACCAGATGCAGAAAGGTAGATGCAGCATGATCCCACTTTTATGAGGAATTTGACATAGTCAAACTTATAGAAGTACAGGGGTACAGGGAACAGTGGGGACCAGGGGCTGGGTGGAGGCGCAAACCCAGAGGTGTTGGGCAGAGGGTGCAAAGTTCCGGTTAAGCCAGGTGAACGGATTCTGGAGACTTACCGTACAACATAGGGCCATAGGTGGCAGTACTGTGTTGTGCACTTAGAAGCTTGTTGAGAGAGCAGATCTTTTGTTAAGTGCTCTTAACAAAATTAATGAAATTAATTAATTAAAAAAATAAAGGGGGTGGGAGGGAACTTTTGGAGGTGAGGTGATGAATCAGTTTGTGGCCTTGAATGTGGTGATGGCTTCATGAGAGTATACTTATTCCCAAACTCATAAGTCATTGTGTGCACTATAGGTGTTCACTTCTTTTTGATGTCAGTCATACCTCAGTATAGTGTTTTTTAAAAAAAGAAGAAGAAAAGGTCATTGTCAAGGGCTTGGGGGAGGAAAGAATAATATTTAATGGGTATAGAGTTGCAGTTTTGAAATGTAAAAAAGTTCTAGTGATCCACTGCACAACAATGTAAATGTACTGAACGCCAATGAGCAGTGCACTTAAAAATGATTAGGATGTTGAATTTAATGTTATATGTACTTTACCAAAATATGTATGTTCTAACATTAGAAAGAACTTGAGTAAGAAACAAGAAACCAAAAACATGCCTGTTGCAGGAAAGACAGGCACATGTAATGACCCTCGCACATGACGGTAAGCTACTCAGCAAGGCATACCACCAGCTGGCGTCTTCATTTCCCAGACGGTCACTGTGCCATTTATTTCAGCCCCTTTACATTACCCACATCACAAAAATGCAAAAAGAAGCTTTAATTGTAGTCTTTTCTCCTGTTCTTGGAGAAGCAACCTCTAGGTTTCTCCTGAGGTTCACACACACAAAGCCCACCTGTCCGGGCCCGGGTTTTCCACTCTGTCAGCACGTCATCCAGGGGGTCTTTGTTAAGCCTTCAGCCAGGTGGAAGTTGGGGCTGGTGCATGTTAGCCTTACTGAAATGGGGGAGGGGAAGGAAAAGAATGTTCCCATCTCAGGGCACGCAAATGACTTGCCATGAGGGAATTGGACGAATGGTGTCTTCTGTAATTGCTCTGCAGTTCACATCTCAAAAGGCTTCCAGGGACCGCTGTCTGCACTGCTATAGCCCCGAGGTCACAGTAATGTCATATTTTACTGTAAAACCCACAGTCACTGTCCCTTTCCTCTTGTCCCTTCCCTCTTTCTTTCTCTTTCTTTCTTTCTTTCTTTCTCTTTCTTTTTCTTTCTTTCTTTCTTTCTTTCTTTCTTTCTTTCTTTCTTTCTTTCTTTCTTTCTTTCTTTCTTTCTTTCTTTCTTTCTTTCTTTCTCTCTCTCTTTCTTTCTTTCTTTCTTTCTTTCTTTCTTTCTCTCTCTCTTTCTTTCTCTCTTTCTCTCTCCCTCTCTCTCTCTCTCTCTCTCTCTTTCTTTCTTTCTCTCAAATCAATATGGGTTCTCCCAAGGTTCAATTTAGTCTCCAAATGAAACAACAGCCCTTTTACAAGGTACGTTCCAGCTACTCAGATTGCAGCATTATCCTTCGGAGTTACAATTTCAGACAGCTTTGTGCCTTTATTGGAAAGTATGTTCCTTAAAAGTTACTACATAACAATCACACCAGCCTGTCCTTCCATGAACACCTCTGCTTATTTTCAGCTTAACTTTCACAAAATACTGTCTTTGCTGACATATATGTTCCCCTGCTAAGCTTTCCAAAATAGCCAAGCTGCCAGCCTCTTGGTTCCAGCACTGAATATTAGGGCACTGGGAGACCGAGGAGAATAACTTCATTCATAGATGCAGTAGCGAGTATGACATCAACCTGTATGACATCGGGGTAACCATGTGTCCAGAATCCCATCCCACATGGTTCTGGAGAGTCTGTACCCACACCTGTGTGCAGGAACTGGGAAAGTAGAAGGGAAGTGCAAGCTGAAATAGAGGGTTTGGGGTGCAGGGGCCATTCAGTCCCCCTCCTTAATGAACCCTGAGTTCCCCTTCCATCCAGTTCCTGCTGCTGTCCTCCACTCCTCTGGATTCTGCACTATGTCTATGAGCAGCTTTGGGGTAAAATGTGCCAGTGCATCCCCCACAACATGGCAGTTGTAAGCTTGGAGGTATTGAGAGACTGGTGTGGGGTTCAGTTCACCCTTTCTCTCCCCACTTCATGCCCCCCTTCCCCTGGAGGCTGCTGGCTTCACTGACTCCAGGCCCAGCACCAGACCCACAGCAGCCCAGTGTATGTACTGCTTGGCCAGCTCCCACGTTTGCATGAGACCTCAGTCCTGTAACAAACCCTTCATATCATGTATGTGGCTCTGCTCCTCTGGTGTATTCTAACGAATCACTGGAGGAACTAAGTCAGCAAACCACATCTGAAAGCTGAGATGCTTTGACCTGACCGAGTTCTGCCTCACAGCGGCACACCTCCCGCTGGGTAGTGAAGAAAAGGGTGGTAGCATCCGGACTTAATCCCTCACTTTCCCTGGAGCAGCGATCAGGAGAACAGCTCCTGGCCTCCTTTGGGGTCCCTCCATGACCCAGCCACTTGGCCTGTCTGTTCCTTTCCCCCTGTCCACTGGGGCTCACTGGGGTCCAGCATGAACCTGCTGGCTCCCGTCTGCTTAGACTCACTTCAGATCTGAAAACAGACCTGTGTGCACCAAATATAACTTCTTACTGAAAATACCTACTTGTTCACTCCGCATTAAGCCTATCCACCAGCACCTGAGAACTCAGACCTAGGAGCCACCCCTCTGGTGGAGCAGGGGGGACGCTCTGCCAGCACCAGCCCGGGCTCCCAGCCAGGCCGACATGGGGGTGAGCCTCCGGGTCTCTCTGAGCCTTCTGCCTCCCCTGCAGAAAGAGGTGGGCTGGCGGTCCCTCAGGGCCCCTCCAGCTTCAAGCACTCCATTCAAAGGAAGTCTCCCAAGGGACACTCTAGCTACACTAAGAGAAGCTTCATCTTTAAAGGAATTGGAGGTAAATATTTCCAGAAGCAAATATTTAGGTTTTTGTTCCTTTTCAGATATGTTAAGCCATACACACAGCTGTATAAAAGTATATTCTGGAATAAATGTAACAATCACTTTTACTAAATTAATTTTTAGTGTACTTATTTATATAGCTTTTGATCCTTTATTTTGATCATCTTGTTTTTAAAATATATACTGGCTCAGTCTTATTTGGAATAAAAACTGTAAGGAAATAATTTAAATATTCTAAATTAGCTCTGAAGGAAAACTACTCCAGGCTGAAACTCCTTTCTTATGTCACCTGGGACGGCAGGCTAATGCGGCATGTCAGTGTCGCTGGGCAGAACACATTTCGCAAAGGGCCCGACTTGACTGCCAGGAGTGAGTTACTTTGGCTTGGGAAAAAAATAAGCTTAGTTTTTTCTGCCTTGACCAAGTTCACATTGGAGTAAAATAGCTTCAGCCTTTGCTTCATAAAGAAAGGGCCTCATCTTCCGGGCCCTCAGGGCCCCTCTTTGTGTGAGGAGCACCAGGCATTAACTTCTGACTCATTCCCCTGCAAGGACCAGGGCTGCTCATCTTGCTTTACCACCTGCCTCTATGCCCAGGGAGGCCAGGCCCCTGCTGCAGCGCCGAACCATGGAGCTGCAGCTCTGTCCTCCGAGCAGCCCCGACACCGGCAGCCTCCCCTCCCAAACCCCCTGGCATGACCTTTGAGTCCATTTCTTGTGGACGAGGAGGATAACTCAGAGGGCAAAGCTAAGAGCTCAAGGGCAGAGTCCCAAGCACGGGAAATCCTGAGAGCAGCACGGAGCCTGGGAGGGAACTGGTCTCATGTGCCTTGCTGGGCTTCAGGGCTGCTATGGACCAGCAGCTGCTGTGTGCCTCCTGTTTCCTCTCTGCTTGAATGGGAAGTGTCTCCTGTAGTGACCCCAGGCCTGTCCCACATGGTGGAGAACATGACCAGGTTTCGGTTCACAGATCTTCGTGTTGAGAGGGACGGTGCTCAAGGAGACGGACGTGAGGAACCGCACCTGGACTCTCAAACTGCACCTGGATCTCGTGGATGCGCCTGGTTTCATAACAGGATGATACTTTTGTAGGGACCTGGATGCACCGAATGTATTTTGCATGTATGGGAAAGGAATGTAAACAATTGTGGTCAGAGGATAGATATGTTTTAAAGCATAACTCCAGCTTCTTTACCACTTCCTCCGTGGAAAGTGGCCCTCTCCATGTGATTCTGACCAGAAGCTTGGGACACCTACAGCCAGTAAAGTATGCAGAAGTAACGAACACCTTCTGAGGAGAGGTCAGAAAGGGACACGTGACCAGCGTGCGCTTGGATCACTCCAGTCCTAGCTGTCAAGTCACCTCTGGCCTCCGAGTCTTCTCAGCCAGGCCCCAGACAGCGTGAGGCAGAGACCAACCACCTCCACCATGCCTATTCCAAACTCCTGACACACGGAATTCATGAGTATAATACCGTGGGTTTCATAGCAGCAGCCAGAACTGGGACTGCCCACCTGTTCTCACTGTCACGCCAGCTGCTGGGACATTCCCCAGCTCTGTGCCTCAGGCAGGACTGGAGCCCGCAGGCTGCCCGGCTCCTGCTCCTCTTCTGCCTCGCCGACTGTCCCCCCACAGCAGTGCATGAGGCGCAGAGGCAGACCGTGTCCCTCCCCTCTGCCTGCTCTCATCTGCCGCGGTCCCTACCTTAGGGATGAAATCAAGGTAGCACAGCAAATGATAAGTGACATGATTATGACAAGGCAGTAAACCAGGGAAAGGAGATCGCAGTCCAGAGGCTGACACCTGGCAACATGGCCCAGTGAGCCAAGCTGGAGACCTCTGGATTTCTGTTTAGTTTCCCATTGGTCTTAGTCAAGAACCAATGACCAGAGGACAGTGAGCTTCTGGCAGATATGCAGCTGCAGCTGCCTGGCTGCAGGCCCGAGCAGGAAGTAAGGGTTCCCCGGGAGAGAGTACAGCGGGCAGTGCGCACCTCACCCGGGCCAGTCTGCCGCCGGCACTTCCACTCGGCCTGCGCGCCCTGCCGCCGCCACCTTTGGGCCTGACATCGCAGGGCCTTAAGGAGCCAAGCATCCTCCTTCCCCCAGAGAGGCCTCTGGCACACAGCCCCTGCACCTCCGTCCGCTGCCTCACCCTGCCAGCAGTGCCACCAGCACCCCTCTTACTGAAAAGCCATGCTGCACATGTGTCACGATGATCCTCAGAACAGTGGCCATGCCAACGGGGGGCCCTGGGGCAGGTGCGGCAGGCTGTAGGGCTAGGCGAGATGACACGAGGCTCCCTAGGCTCCAGCTGATGAGCGGTGTGGCAGTGACTCCTTCTCTCTGGCCTAAGACCTTGGATGTCACATCCTAGAATCAGGTGACAAGGTGTTTGTGGAGGGCGACATGGCAGCCTGGGCAGTGGGTGGTGAGATTGGGAAGAAAAAGTGGAAATTGGCAAATGGTGGGTACTGCAGGCAAGAACCGATCCTGCCTTCTGACATGGTGGGTATACACATTTGAAGTGGAACATGGTGAAGGTCAGGTTACTTTACCGTAGTCCAAGCCCTTGGTCTCCATAAGGTCTTGAATCTTTCCTTGCTTTGCTTTCGCTAATGTTCCCTGACTCGCTGGGAACTTCAGAAGAAAGTGAGGTGTTGGGGACTAAGGGAGAGTGGCAGATCAGGGAGAATTTAAGTCTAAACTGGAATCTTAAAATATTTTCAGTTATAAAAACATGTCCCACTTTCAGAACTCAGTTCTGTAAGTAGTTTTCATAAGTCAGGAGACTTGCAGAGACTTAATTAAGCTGGCAAAATCTTCCATACTTCACAGTGCCACCCTCCATCATTTTCTATCTTTAAATTCTAAATTAATGTGGACATCTGCTCCCAGCAAATATAGGTAGAGCTGTCCTCACACCACTGGTTTGTAATCATAAACCAAAGGAAGAAAAAGAAGTAAAAAAGAACATCTAGGCACAGGGACCAGGACCTGCCCCTGCTTGTCCCCGTCCTCCACCAGGACCCCCACCTCTTTCCATTCTCAGTCCAGTGTCATAACTCAACTGCCACATACATGCCACAGGAAACACCAGCCCCAATTCCGTGTGTCCTGTAATCATCCAAAATCAGAATTCTTTTGAGAATGTTTTTGTCTGAATAAATAGAAATAAAAACAATGAAACTTTGTGAACACATACTGCATTCAGGGATTCTGTACACTCCCAACCATATCAGCCACAACATGCTAATACTGAGGAAAAACTAACTCCTTCTGGGCAGGCTGGCACCTGTCTCCTAGCCTGATGACCACCAGGTCTCCCTGAGTTGGCTTCAGCTCTAGGTCAGCACTGTCCCTTGGAAATGCAGTGTGTACTACAAATGTGAGCTATATATCTAGTTTTTAATTTTCTATCAGCCACATTTAAAAAGTGGGGAAAAAACAAGTTAAATTAAATGTAAGACTATATTTTAAACCTAATGTATGAAAAGTTATCATTTGAATGTATAATTCATATTTTAAAATTGAGATATTTTATATTCTGTTTACTAAACCTTCAAAATTGGGCATGTGTTCACACAATTCCGACTACCCCCATTTCCAGTCCTCAGCAGCAACATGCAGCTAGTGGCTTCCTTACGAGACAGTGCCACTGCGCGCAGGTAAGCCTGTCATTGTTTCTGACAGGAATATGACTAAGTATATTCCTTTCTAGAGGAAAGTGCCTCCCCTGCATTGGGCAACCAAAACAAGAATCCCATCCCCTGAAAATAAGCTTGCTGAGATAAAACACAGGACTTATAAATAAATTTGTATTTCAGATTTAAGAAAAATGTATTTTTACTATAATATGTCCCATGCAATACTTGGTAAATGGGGAAGATGGACTCTATATAGGCCAATCACAGTGAGATGTGGTGAGGTTTTCAGCCCTTATGAAATTAATTTCCATTTCCAAGCCTTTATCTCAATCAGTCCATCATGCCTTCCTGGCAGGCTTCTGGAAGCCAGTCTGTTCTCCATTCCTCTTCAACAATTTTGTCCCCATTGACTCCACTCCAGGACCTCCAGCCTAACTAGGTCACCCCTGCCCATGACTCTTATAAGGAACAGACATTACTCATTAAGGACCTAATACCAAATTTAATGGAGTTATAAAGGATGTCCTAGATTAGACACAAATAAGCCAAGAGGTTCAAACACCTCACACCACTCTCCTTGCCTTTGTCCCTGTTCTGTCCCAAGAGCAGAGACATCCTCTCTGCTCTGTTATCCCCAAGGATAAATAACATTAAACCATTCCATCAATCTCAGGCCCTTCTTTTGTCCAGGGGAGCCACTCTCCCATGAAGATCCTTTGATTCACAGCCCTTCTTTTGGCCAGAAAAAAAAATTAGAATAAAAATTAGCAGAAAGTGAAATCAGGAGAACAGTTCCACTTACAGTTGCATCAAAAATAATAAATTACCTAGGAACAAACCTAACAAAATAGGTGAAAGACCTATACTGTGAAAACTAAGACATTGAGAAACAAATGGAAGAAAACACTAATAAATGGAAATCTATCCCATGCTCAGGAACTGGAAGAACTAATATTGTCAAAATGGCCAAACTGCCTGAAGCAATTTATAGATTCAGTGCAATCCCCATCAAAACACCAATGGCATCTTTCACTGAATTATGGCAAATAATCCTAAAATTTATATAGAATCTCAAAAGACCCTGAGTAGCCAGAGCTATCCTTAAAAAGAACAAAGCTGTGGGTATCATGCTTCCTGATTTCAAGTTATACTACAAAGCTTCAGTAATCAAAACAGTATGGTACTGGTAAAAGATCAGACCCATAGATGAATGGAACAGAATATAGAGCCCAGATATATAGAGACTGCTGACAAATATATAGGCAATTAATATATGGTCAAGGAGGCAAGAATATACAATGGGGGAAAAACAATCTCTTCAATAACTGGTGTTGGGAAACTCGACAGCTATATACAAAAGAATGAAACCGGATCACTGTCTTACCCCATATACAAAAGTAAACTCAAAATGGATTAAAGACCTAAATGTAAGAAATGAAACCATAAAACTCTTAGAAGAAAACATAGGCAGGAATCCCTTCAACATCAGCATGAGTAAACTTTTTTCTAGATATGTCTTCCCAGGCAAGGGAAACAAGTGCAAAAATAAACAATTGAGACTACATCAAACTAAAAATCTTCTTTATAGCAAAGGAAACCATTAACAAAACAAAAAGGCAACTTACTAAAAGGGAGAATATATTATCCAATGATATATCTGATAAGGGGTTAATATCCAAAAGTATAAAGAACTCATACAACTCAACACCAAAAAAGTAACCCATTTGAAAAATGGGCAAAGGACTTGAATAGACATTTTTTCAAAGAACACATACAGATTGCCAACAGACCCATGAAAAATGCTCCACATCACTAATCATCATGGAAATGCAAATCAAAGTCACAAAGAGATATCACCTCAAGCCAATCAGAATGGCCGCTATCCAAAAGATAAGAAATGACAATTATTGGTGAGGACGTGGAGAAAAGGGAAGCCTTCTATACTGTTGGTGGGAATGTTAATGGTGCAGCCACTGTGGAAAGCAGTATGGAGGTTCTTCAAAAAACTAAAAATAGAAATACCATATGACCCAGCCACCCACTTCTGGGAATTTACTCAACAAAATATTTTATTTGAAAAGATATATGCACCCCTATATTTATTGCCACATTATTTATAATAGCCAAGATATGGAAGTAACCAAAGTGTCCATCAATAGATGAATGGTTAAAGAAGAGGTGGTACATATATACAATAGAATATTACTCAGCCCTAAAAAGGAAAGAAATCTTGCTATTTGCAATAAAATGGATGGACCTAAAGGGTATTATGCTAAATGAGGTAAGCCAGGCAGACAAAGACAAATACCATATGATTTCACTGCAATTGAACCTAACAAAACAAAGCAAGTGAACAAAACAGAGGTAGACTCAGAGACACAGAGAATAGACTGGTGGTTACCATGCAGGAAGGAAGGGTGGGGAGTGGGTGAAAGGGATAAAAAGACACAAAATCTCAATTATACTATAAATTAATCAGGGGGATGAAAGTACCGCATAGTGAATATAGTCAATAATACTGTAATATCTTTCTATATCAACAGATAGAAACCACTTATTGAGGTGAGCATTTTAAAATGTAGATAACTCTTGAATCACTAAGTTGTACACTTGAAATGAATATAATATTGTACATCAACTATACTTCAATTTTAAAAAAGGAAGTTTAGGACAGATCAGTACTGGGGACCTGGAAGGACACTGAACTGCCTCCTCATCACAGGGGGGAAACATCCAGCAGGGGAGCCTGAGGAGGGTCTGTGAGAACCGCTGGGGAGGCAGCATATGGTTGCCACAAAGACCCTGATCTCCCCTCAGTCTCTGCTTTGCGTCTGCACAGAGCTGTGGCCAGATGAGCTCTACCCTTGTGTCCAGTTACAGAATGCAACAAATTACTGCTAATAAATACGTGCTACAAACTAAATCAATCTTAGAGTGAAGCAATCATTTCCCTCTTAGCTAGTATTCTTAGAGTTAAGTTGACCCATTTCCACATGTAATAACTAATTTGTGGAATCCATTTGCCATTTGCTTTAGATGCAAATTTCTCTGGATTTGGAAATCAAAAGTAATATTCACTTTGTATATTCTTTTACTTCTCTTGAAAGGGAAGTGACCAGGAAATCTTCCTATAGCCTGAATTCTTCCCTCCCCATTTCATTGTTCCAATAAACCAGTATTTCTTAAACTGCAGTCAATAGGATCACCTAAATCAGAAATACCTGGGACACTTATTAAAAAAACAAATTATCAGTCTCATCCTAAACTTACTAGGGTGAGTGAGGTGAGGACTTGCCCAGGGAATCTTTGATCTGTGACAACTCCTTAGGAGATTCTTACACTCACAAAATTGTGATACTACAATTTATGCAGTTCATATTTATAAATATGCAGTAAATACACTACAATCAATACAGTTCATATCATCCTACAAGTGTTTTATGGACACTAATGTACTAGAATGCAGTGTTGAAGTTTTGACAAAATTACATTTCTGGGGCACCAGTTCCTCTGCAAACAGCCCTAGCTTTGTTCTAGATCAGATTTGGCTTTGTTCTAGGTCAGATTCCACACTGGGGCAAAGAAGGCCCCTCTGTTCTTTTCTAATATGCTTTGCCCTTTACTGCTCCTTCCCCACTTCCCTGCCTTAGTGTGAATTATCCCCGATTCATTCAACACCTCTTTACCCTTTCATGTCTTAATTCGATATTCATGTTACTTTCCTGTTACCAAACTTGTGTCTTTTCTAAACAATAGCTTTCACAAAATACACAGGCTCTGTGACATTAACTCTGTTTACATTCCTAATCCCACCAACCTAACTCATTTTCCAATCTGGTAGTAGCAATGCTTGAAGTAGTAGGGACACAGCTCACCATTTTCCCCAAAGACCAGAAACCATTTGATTATTCCCTTCACAACGGCCTGGACTAATTGATCCTTGTGAGTAGGTCACCCTGGACTTTCATTCCTCCCATTACATTAGCGTGTTGCCCTTCCCCCCCAACCCCCATGCTCTGTGTGCCAACTTTCTCCCACTTTCAAAGTGGAGATAGTTTAGGAAAGCTTCCTTTGTGCTAACTCTACACTTTAAACACACTTCAATCATTACACATATCATACTTCAAAATATCTGTTCACCTATATGTTTCCTCTACTAATGATGAACCCTTCTGAGGCAGGAATCCTAGTAATTACTTTGCTGTCTCCAGTATTTAACACGGTTGTAGCACATCATGGGTATACAGTAATATTTTTATTGAACTGAACTATTCTCAAACTTTTATGGGCAAAGACATATTTCATTTAAAACAACTCCCAAATGCTGGTTTGTTATACCATTGTTTTCATTTCAGAAATATTATTATACATAATACTGTCTACTGTATATATTATAAGTGAATAGTGTACAGTCGGTTTGTTTCCATATGGCTTGAGAGCTGGTCGAGTCTAGAGCAACGCTATCTAATAGAACTTGTGATGAGAATACTCTACATCTATGCTGTCCAGTTTGGTAGCTACTAGTTACATGAAGCTGGTGAACCCTTAGATGTGGCTAGCAGGACTAAGGAAATGAATTTTAAATATTACTTAATTTTCAGTGACTTAAATGTAAATAGCCTACTGGACAGTGCAGATCTACTGTACCTTCTTGAATGTTCTCCTTCCAGAAGGCATCAACGCCCCAAATGGGGCATCCTTCACTGCATGAAATTCTTGGCAATCCGACGTCTGCCAGGCAGTGGAGTTCCAGGTGGGGGTGAGTGGGAATGGTTCGCAGAAGCACATAGAAGGATTTTCTGACTGACATTGTTTAGAATTGATGGAGCTTGGTGGTATTAAAAAAGCACACCGACTTTTAACCTCATGATTATTTACTTATTTATTTATTTATTTATATTTTATCATTAATCTACAATTACATGAAGAACATTATGTTTACTAGGCTCCCCACTTCACCAAGTACCCCCACACATACCCCATAACAGTCACCATCTATTAGCGTAGAATCACTACTTGTCTTCCCTGCAGCCCTCCCCATGACACCCCACATGCTAATTATACATGCTAATCATAATACCCCCTTTCTTTTATGCCCCCTTATCCCTCCCTTCCCACCCATCCTCCTCAGTCCCTTTTTCTTTGGTAACTGTTAGTCTACTCTTGGGTTCTGTAAGTCTGCTGCTGTTTTGTTCCTTCAGTTTTTCTTTATTTTTATACTCCACATATGAATGAAATCATTTGATACTTGTTTTTCTCTGCCTGGCTTATTTCACTGAGCATAATACCCTCTGGCTCCATCCATGTTGTTGCAAATGGTAGGATTTGTTTTCTTCTTATGGCTGAATAATATTCCATTGTGTATATGTACCACATCTTCTTTATCCATTCATCTACTGATGGACATTAAGGCTGCTTCCATTTCTTGGCTATTGTAAATAGTGCTGGGAGAAACATAGGGGTGCATGTGTCTTTTACAAATCAGCCTACTGCATTCTTAGGGTAAATTCCTAGAATTGGAATTCCTGGGTCAAATGGTGTGTCTATTTTGAGCTTTTTGAGGAACCTCCATACTGCTTTCCACAATGCTTGAACTAATTTACATTCCCACCAGCAGTGTAGGAGGGTTCCCCTTTCTCCATAACCTCACAAACATTTGTTGTTGTTTGTCTTTTGGATGGTAGCAGTCATTCCTGGTGTGAGGTGATATCTCATTGTGGTTTTAATTTGCATTTCTCTGATGACTAGCAATGTGGAGCATGTTTTCATGTGTCTGTTGGCCATCTGAATTTCTTCTTTGGTGAACTGTCTATTCAGCTCCTCTGCCCATTTTTTAATTGGATTATTTACTTTTTGTTGGTTGAGGTGCATGAGCTCTTTATATATTTTGGATGTCAACCCTTTATTGGATCTGTCATTTATGAATATATTCTCCCATACTATAGGGTACCTTTTTGTTCTATTGATGGTGTCCTTTGCTGTACAGAAGCTTTTCAGCTTGATATAAACCCACTTGTTCATTTTTGCTTTTGTTTCCCTTGCCTGTGGAGATATGTTCATGAAGAAGTCACTCATGTTTATGGCCAAGAGATTTTTGCCTCTGTTTTTTTCTAAGAGTTTTATGGTTTCATGACTTACATTCAGGTCTTTGATCCATTTCGAATTTACTTTTGTGTATGGAGTTAGACAATGATCCAGTTTCATTCTCTTCCATGTAGCTGTCCAGTTTTGCCAGCACCATCTGTTGAAGAGACTGTCATCTCCGCATTGTATGTCCATGGCCCCTTTATCATATATTAATTGACCATATATGTTTGGTTAATGTCTGGAGTCTCTTTTCTATTCCACTGGTCTGTCTCTCTGTTCTTGTGCCAGTACCAAATTGTCTTGATTACTATGGCTTTGTAGTAGAACTTGAAGTTGGGGAGTGACATCTCACCTCCCTTTACCCTTCCTTCTCAATATTGCTTTGGCTATTCGCGGTCTTTGGTGCTTCCATATGAATTTTTAAACTATTTGTTCCAGTTTGTTGAAGAATGTTGTTGGTAATTTGATAGGGATTGCATCAAATCTGTACATTGCTTTGGGCAGGATGGCCATTTTGACGATATTAATTCTTCCTAGCCAAGAGCATGGGATGAGTTTCCATTTGCTAGTGTCCTCTTTAATATCTCTTAAGAGTGCCTTATAGTTTTCATTGTATAGGTCTTTCAATTCTTAGGTTAGGTTTATTCCTAGGTAATTTATTCTTTTTGATGCAATTGTGAATGGAATTATTTCCTGATTTCTCTTTCTATTAGTTCATTGTTAGTGTATAGGAAAGCCACAGATTTCAGTGGGCTAATTTTGTGTCCTGCAACATTGCTGTGTTTCAAAATCAGTTCCAGTAGTTTTGGAGTGGAGTCTTTAGGGATTTTTATGTACAGTATAATGTCATCTGCAAATAGTGACAGCTTAACTTCTTTACCAATTTGGATTGGTTGTATTTCTTTGTTTTGTCTAATTGCCATTGCTAGGACCTCCAGTACTATGTTAAATAACAGTGGGGAGAGTGGGCATCCCTGTCTAGTTCCCATTCTCAGAGGAAAAGCTTTCAGCTTCTCGCTGTTCAATATAATGTTGGCTGTGGGTTTATCATAGATGGCCTTTATTACATTGAGGTACTTGCCCTCTATTCCCATTTTGCTGAGAGTTTTTATCATGAATGGATGTTGAACTTTGTCAAATGCTTTTTCAGCTTCTATGGAGATGATCATGTGGTTTTTGTCTTTCTTTTTGTTGATGTGGTGGATGATGTTGATGGACTTTCGAATGTTGTACCATCCTTGCATCCCTGGGATGAATCCCACTTCGTCATGGTGTACGATCCTTTTGATGTATTTTTGAATTCGGTTTGCTAATATTTTGTTGAGTATTTTTGCATCTACGTTCATCAGGGATATTGGTCTGTAGTTTTCTTTTTTGGTGGGGTCTTTGCCTGGTTTTGGTATTAGGGTGATGTTGGTTTCATAGAATGAGTTTGGGAGTATTCCCTCCTTTTCCTTTTTTTGGAAAACTTTAAGGAGAATGGGTATTATGCCTTCCCTGTATGTCTGATAAAAATCTGAGGTAAATCCATCTGGCCCAGAGGTTTTGTTCTTTGGTAGTTTTTTGATTGATTACTGCTTCAATTTCGTTGCTGGTAATTGGTCTGTTTAGATTTTCTGTTTCTTTCTGGGTCAGTCTTGGAAGGTTGTATTTTTCTAGGAAGTTGTCCATTTCTCCTAGGTTTCCCAGCTTGTTAGCATATAGGTTTTCATAGTATCCTCTAATAATTCTTTGTATATCTGTGAGGTCTGTTGTGATTTTTCCTTTCTCATTTCTGATACTGTGGATTTGTGTTGACTCTCTTTTCTTCTTAATAAGTCTGGCTAGAGACTTATCTATTTTGTTTACTTTCTCGAAGAACCAGCTCTTGGTTTCATTGATTTTTGCTATTGTTTCATTCTTCTCAATTTTATTAATTTCTTCTCTGATCTTTATTATGTCCCTCCTTCTGCTGACCTTAGGCCCCATTTGTTCTTCTTTTTCCAATTTCGATACTTGTGACATTAGACCATTCATTTGGGATTGTTCTTCCTTTTTTAAATATACTTGGATTGCTATATACTTTCCTCTTAAGACTGCTTTTGCTGCGTTCCACAGAACTTGGGGCTTTGTGTTGTTGTTGTTTGTTTCCATATATTGCTGGATCTCCATTTTGATTTGGTCATTGATCCATTGATTATTTAGGAGCGTGTTGTTAAGCCTCCATGTGTTTGTGAGCCTTTTTGCTTTCTTTGTACAGTTTATTTCTAGTTTTATGCCTTTGTGGTCTGAAAAGTTGGTTGGTAGGATTTCAATCTTTTGGAATTTACTGAGGCTCTTTTTGTGAGCTAGTATTTGGTCTATTCTGGAGAATGTTCCATGTGCACCTGAGAAGAATGTATATCCTGTTGCTTTTGGATGTAGAGTTCTGTAGATGTCTATTAGGTCCATCTGTTCTAGTGTGTTGTTCAGTGCCTCTGTGTCCTTACTTATTTTCTGTCTGGTGGATCTATCCTTTGGGGTGAGTGGTGTGTTGAAGTCTCCTAGAATGAATGCATTGCATTCTATTTCCTCCTTTAGTTCTGGTAGTATTTGTTTCAGGTATGTTGGTGCTCCTGTACTGGGTGCATATATGTTTATAATGGTTATATCCTCTTGTTGGACTGAGCCCTTTTTCATTATGTAATGTCCTTCTTTGTCTTTTGTTACTCTCTTTATTTTGAAGTCGGTTTTGTCTGATAACAGAATTGTAATACCTGCTTTCTTCTCTCTGTTGTTTCCGTGAAATATCTTTTTCCATCCCTTGACTTTAAGTGTGTGCATGTCTTTGGGTTTGAGGTGAGTCTCTTGTAAGCAGCATATAGATGGATCTTGCTTTTTTATCCATTCTATTACTCTGTGTCTTTTGATTGGTGCATTCAGTCCATTTACATTTAGGGTGATTATTGAAAGGTATGAATTTATTGCATTGCAGGCTTTAAGTTTGTGTTTACCAAAGGTTCAGGGTGAGCCTCTTTACTATCTTACTGTCTAACTTAACTCGCTTGTTGAGCTATTATAAATGCGGTCTGACAATTCTTTATTTTTCTCCGTTCGTAATCCTCCTCCTTCCTTCTTCATATGTTGGGTGTTTTGTTCTGATCTTTTTAGGAGTGCTCCCATCTAGAGCTGTCCCTGTAGGATGCCCTGTAGAGGTGGTTTGTGGGAGGCAGATTCCCTCAACTTTTGCTTGTCTGGGAATTGTTTAATCCCTCCTTCATATTTAAATGATATTTGTGCTGGATATAGTAGTCTTGGTTCGAGGCCCTTCTGTTTCATTGCATTAAGTATATCATGCCATTCTCTTCTGGCCTGTAGGGTTTCTGTTGAGAAGTCTGATGATAGCCTGATGGGTTTTCCTTTGTAGGTGGCCTTTTTTTTCTCTCTGGCTGCCTTTAATACTTTGTCCTTGTCTTTGATCTTTGGCATTTTAATTATTATGCGTCTTGGTGTTGCCTTCCTTGGATCCCTTGTCATGGGAGTTCTGTGTACCTCTGTGGTCTGAGAGGCATTTCTTCCCCTAGTTTGGGGAAGTTTTTGGCAATTACTTCTTCAAAGACACTTTCTATCCCTTTTTATCTCTCTTCTTCTTCTGGTACCCCTATAATGCGGATATTGTTCCATTTCGATTGGTCGCTCAGCTCTCTTAAAATTCTTTCATTCCTGGAGATCCTTTTATCTCTCTCTGCATCAGCTTCTCTGCATTCCTGTTCTCTGTTTTCTATCCCATTAATGGTCTCTTGCATCTCGTCCATTCTGTTTGGAAGTCCTTCCAGAGCTTGTTTTATTTCTGTATTCTCCTTCCTTAGTTCTTGCATATTTCTCTGCAAGTCCATCAGCATGGTTATGACTTTTGTTTTGAATTCTTTTTCAGGAAGACTGGTTAAATCTATCTCCCCAAGTTCCTTCTCTGGGGAAGATGTAGCAGATGCAGAAGGTGTCTGGGTTATTCTTGTCTGGATCATATTTTTTTGCCTTTTCATGTTGACAGGTGCTATTGACTGTCAGCTGGGAGGTCCAAACTTTTCACTTGCTACTGGTCTTTCTTTACTGGGACAACTGCGACCCCTAGTGGCTTGTGTTGGGTAATTGGGTGTAGGCTGGGTCTTTCTGTTTTACTCAGTGGATATGGATGGATCTCCCTTTCTGTGGGCGTGGTTTGCCTTAGGCTCTTTCTCTGCTTTCGCAGTGCCCGGAGGGCTAATTGGCAGGGGGGCTGTTTGGTTGTTTACCTCCGTGAATGTTCTCAGAGCTGTTCCCCAGGGGATTAGTGCACTTAGTTTTCCCTGTAGTTTCCAGCCACTGGGCTGTGGCCTGTGTTGTTTCCATCTAGCTGTTAAGTCCCTGTCCCTTTAAGACTTTCAAAAAGCACTCGCTTTAGTTTGTCACAGGGCATCAGCTTCGGAACCCACTCAGAGGTCTTGCTGCCCTATTTCCCTAGTTTCCAGCCCTCCATGCATGCACTGTGTCTGTGCTCTGGTGCGGGTGGCTGGGGCTTGGTGTTTAGCAGTCCTGGGCTCCCTCTCCCTCCCACTGGGAGTTGGCGGGGAGGTGTGCTCAGGTCCTGGCAGGCCGGGGATTGTATCTTACCCCTTTCACCAGTCACTGGTTTCTCGCTGGTGTAGTTGTAGTCTGGCTGTTGTCCTGTGTATTCTGGTCTTTCTTTTAGGATTAGTTGTATTTGTTGTATTTTCAAAAATAAAAATGTTTTTGGGAGGAGATTCCCGCTGTCCTACTCACACAGCCATGTTGGCTTTGCCTCTAAAGAAGAAATTTTAGCAGAATCTACAAAATAGCAAGAACAGAAATGAATATACCTCACTTTATGGTTTATGAGATGTCGCTTAAATACAACGCAGAGGGAAAAGCACAGTCTTAAATACACAAATCAGCAAGGACGGGGAGGGCTGGCACGCATGAGCCATAGTCCCTCTGCCAACCCCCTCAGCTTGCCCCTCTCTCAGCCACCCTCTTGTCCTTATTCTGTGCCCCAATTCTCACCTGCATGGACACCTCTCAGCTGGCTCCTAGTTGGCTGAGCCCAGTGGGTGGCCCGGCATCGGGGGGAGGAGGAGAGGTCAGGTTATTTGTTCTCTGCTCCCCTCACTGAGCCGTGGTAGTGGAGAGTCTACACTGCCTGCAGTCAGAGCTCTTAGGAAGCTCCTCTATGAGGCTACAGGTCTCTCCCAAGGTCTGAAAACACTACACCTTCCCTCACAACTGCAGGCTGAGCAGCAGCTCTGGCTTCCTGTGGGCCCGGGGTGTGTCCTGGCTCCCGGTCTCCCCTGTCCCGCACATCAGCATGAACGCTGTCCTTGTTCGACTCTCCCTGGTTCACTCCCCCTTTGAGAGTTCACCTGCTTCCTGCCACTGTCCTGGCTGACACAGCTTCCAACCGAAGAAGTTAACAAAAAAGTAGCACAAGCCCAAACCAGTTAAGTGTAAGAAAAAGCAAAGATAAGTAGAAGTGAATACAATATAAAACAAGCATTCAGCACAGAGGACTGACGAAGACAAAGTGGACCAACTGTCAGCATGATTGATCAAGGAGCAGCCCCCACTGATGTGGAAGGATGGAAAATACGTGATTAGATGTGACATAGGGATTCAAAACATGCCAAGATAATATTATGAATAATTTTATGCTAATAAATTTTGAAATAGATGAAATGGACAAATTTTTAGAAAAATATTGTATGATTTCAATTAAATCCCAAAAGATATAGCCCTATAAACAAGAGGCCACCTCCTACAAGAATCCAGGAGCCAATTATTAAGTATTAAGGAATTTTGTGAGTAAATTGTTAACTGATGAAAGCTTTGTATTAGCCATGTTGAGAGTGTTTACACTATAGAAATCACTGAACACTACAGTTGGTACAGAATTTAAATTATTGTTAAAAATCTACCAAAAATAAAAACCAGAGCCTCTAATAATTTCACCATCAAGTTCTATTAAACAGTCAAGAAACAATTTCCAGTCTTCAAACTCTTTCAGGAAATAGGTAAACAGAACAATTTAGTGAGTTTCATATGACCTTTTGATGTCCAAACTGATAAGCATGGATAAGAAAAGTCACAGGACAATCTTTCTCTTTTGTTATACAAGTAGCTAGCAAAGCAACCCTAATAGTGTACAAAAAAATAACAAAATGGATTCTTCCCCAGAAATGCAAGGATGGTTTAATGTTAGATAATCCTTTATTGCAATTCTCCACCTTAAGAGCTTTGTGAGGAAAATGTCATCCCAATAAATTTTTTAAAAACCACCTTTGATGAACATCAATAATATTCATAATTTTTTTTTTTTAGATAATTATTTTTTATTGAAGGGTAGTTGACACACAGTATTACATTACATTAGTTTCAGGTGTACAACACAGTGATTCAACATTTATATACATGATAATTCTAAGTACCAGCTATCACCATACCAAGTTGTTACAATATTTTGACTATATTCCTTATGCTATACATTACATCCCGGTTGCTTATTTATTTTACAATTGGAAGTGTGTACTTTTTCTTGGTTGTTGTTGTTAGGGCATCTCTCATATTTATTGATCAAATGGTTGTTAACAACAATAAAATTCTGTATAGGGGAGTCAATGCTCAATGCACAATCATTAATCCACCCCAAGCCTAATTTTCGTCAGTCTCCAATCTTCTGAAGCATAACGAACAAGTTCTTACATGGAGAACAAATTCTTACATAGTGAATAAGTTACATGGTGAACAGTACAAGGGCAGTCATCACAGAAACTTTTGGTTTTGCTCATGCATTATGAACTATAAACAGTCAGTTCAAATATGAATACACATTTGATTTTTATACTTGATTTATATGTGGATACCACATTTCTCTCTTTATTATTTTTAATAAGATGCTGAAGTGGTAGGTAGATACAACATAAAGGTAGAAAACATAGTTTAGTGTTGTAAGAGAGCAAATGTAGATGATCAGGTGTGTGCCTGTAGACTATGTGTTAATCCAAGCTAGACAAGGGCAATAAAACATCGACATATGCAGAAGATTTCTCTCAGAACAGGGGGGGTGAGGTTCTAAGCCTCACCTCTGTTGATCCCCAATTTCTCACCTGATGACCCCCCTGCGACTGTGCCTGTCTTAGGTTGTTCCTCCCTTGAGGAATCTTACCCGTCTCTGGCTAACCAGTCATCTTCCGGGGCCATACAGGGAAATGTTAAGTTGGTAAGTGAGAGAGAAGCCTTATTGTTTGAAATGGTTAGCTTTTTATTTCTTTGCATATTTATGCCCTGTGGCTTCTATGCCCAGCATTTGTCTTGAGGTATCTTTACCACTTGGAGGAGTTATGATACTCGGTAAATTTGATATGAGGCACGAATTCTATTTAAGAATTCGTTGTAATTAGGAAGGAAGAAGAAAAGCTATAGAAGTAGCAGGCGGGAGAAAACATGGGAAGATTGATTATTTCTTTGACATATCTTCTTGTAGAGTAACTTCAGCATGTATAGATTTTAGGCTACTACTTAAATTGCGCACACACATTAACATAATAGGAGTATAGTTACATAACCAAAGCATACCTGTAATTACCAGCCATCTCCAGTGAAACCAAGAAAACCAGTTAGGCACCCTAGGCATTTGTGAAAACTTATCAATGATATGATGGTTATTATCTAACTGAATTTGAATAGTTTGAGAAAAATCAGACAAATTAAAACAACCCATTCCTGGGCACTGTTCACATCCCATATGTTCTTTTAACAGTAAATAGTCTGTAGTTGTAAGATTTTGGAGCGCTACAATTTGCACTTCTCCTAATTCTTGGTTGAGTTCCAACAGTATAGATCCAGTCAAATTTGTTGTTTTACTGTATGCACAGGCCAGCTTAGATATCTCCTTCATTCCCATGGCAAGTCCAGGAGCTGGTGGGATGAGTGCATCTGCAGCTGTAGCAGTGCGTGGATCTTTGTTGGGGTTTTTTTTTTTTTTTTTTTTTTTTTAGATAATTATTTTTTATTGAAGGGTAGTTGACACACAGTATTACATTACATTAGTTTCAGGTGTACAACACAGTGATTCAACATTTATATACATGATAATTCTAAGTACCAGCTATCACCATACCAAGTTGTTACAATATTTTGACTATATTCCTTATGCTATACATTACATCCCGGTTGCTTATTTATTTTACAATTGGAAGTGTGTACTTTTTCTTGGTTGTTGTTGTTAGGGCATCTCTCATTTTTATTGATCAAATGGTTGTTAACAACAATAAAATTCTGTATAGGGGAGTCAATGCTCAATGCACAATCATTAATCCACCCCAAGCCTAATTTTCGTCAGTCTCCAATCTTCTGAAGCATAACGAACAAGTTCTTACATGGAGAACAAATTCTTACATAGTGAATAAGTTACATGGTGAACAGTACAAGGGCAGTCATCACAGAAACTTTTGGTTTTGCTCATGCATTATGAACTATAAACAGTCAGTTCAAATATGAATACACATTTGATTTTTATACTTGATTTATATGTGGATACCACATTTCTCTCTTTATTATTTTTAATAAGATGCTGAGGTGGTAGGTAGATACAACATAAAGGTAGAAAACATAGTTTAGTGTTGTAAGAGAGCAAATGTAGATGATCAGGTGTGTGCCTGTAGACTATGTGTTAATCCAAGCTAGACAAGGGCAATAAAACATCGACATATGCAGAAGATTTCTCTCAGAACAGGGGGGGTGAGGTTCTAAGCCTCACCTCTGTTGATCCCCAATTTCTCACCTGATGACCCCCCTGCGACTGTGCCTGTCTTAGGTTGTTCCTCCCTTGAGGAATCTTACCCGTCTCTGGCTAACCAGTCATCTTCCGGGGCCATACAGGGAAATGTTAAGTTGGTAAGTGAGAGAGAAGCCTTATTGTTTGAAATGGTTAGCTTTTTATTTCTTTGCATATTTATGCCCTGTGGCTTCTATGCCCAGCATTTGTCTTGAGGTATCTTTACCACTTGGAGGAGTTATGATACTCGGTAAATTTGATATGAGGCACGAATTCTATTTAAGAATTCGTTGTAATTAGGAAGGAAGAAGAAAAGCTATAGAAGTAGCAGGCGGGAGAAAACATGGGAAGATTGATTATTTCTTTGACATATCTTCTTGTAGAGTAACTTCAGCATGTATAGATTTTAGGCTACTACTTAAATTGCGCACACACATTAACATAATAGGAGTATAGTTACATAACCAAAGCATACCTGTAATTACCAGCCATCTCCAGTGAAACCAAGAAAACCAGTTAGGCACCCTAGGCATTTGTGAAAACTTATCAATGATATGATGGTTATTATCTAACTGAATTTGAATAGTTTGAGAAAAATCAGACAAATTAAAACAACCCATTCCTGGGCACTGTTCACATCCCATATGTTCTTTTAACAGTAAATAGTCTGTAGTTGTAAGATTTTGGAGCG
Source organism: Manis pentadactyla (assembly GCF_030020395.1). NCBI lineage: Eukaryota > Metazoa > Chordata > Mammalia > Pholidota > Manidae > Manis > Manis pentadactyla. Next base: position 892,564 of record NC_080036.1, on the reverse strand, counting down.
CTACAATTTGCACTTCTCCTAATTCTTGGTTGAGTTCCAACAGTATAGATCCAGTCAAATTTGTTGTTTTACTGTATGCACAGGCCAGCTTAGATATCTCCTTCATTCCCATGGCAAGTCCAGGAGCTGGTGGGATGAGTGCATCTGCAGCTGTAGCAGTGCGTGGATCTTTGTTGGGGTTTTTTGATGATCATCTTCTGGCATGAGTCTTCCCGAGAGTGCTGATGTTGGGAGTTCTCTTTCATATCGTTTCTTAGTTCATTTTCGGGGTAGCCAAACTAGGCTTTGATCCTCTGTATAAACACAAACAGACCCTTTGCCTACACTTTTATATGTCCTTTATATCATTGTGTAGACCCCATTAGAGGTCACCACATAGGAACTGCATTTTTTTTTAATCATTAATCTACACTTACATGATGAATAATTACGAATACTTTGTTTACTAGGCTCTCCCCTATTCCAGGTCCCCCCTATATACTCCTTTACAGTCACTGTCCATCAGCGTAGCAACCTGTTGTAGAATCACTACTTGTCTTCTCTGTGTTGTACAGCCCTCCCCTTTCTCCCACCCCGCTATGGATGCTAATCTTAATACCCCCCTACTTCTCCCCCCCTTATCCCTCCCTACCCACCCATCCTCCCCAGTCCCTTTCCCTTTGGTACCTGTTAGTCCATTCTTGAGTTCTGTGATTCTGCTGCTGTTTTGTTCCTTCAGTTTTTCCTTTGTTCTTATATTCCACAGATGAGTGAAATCATTTGGTATTTCTCTTTCTCTGCTTGGCTTGTTTCACTGAGCAAAATACCCTCCAGCTCCATCCATGTTGCTGCAAATGGTTGGATTTGCCCTTTTCTTATGGCTGAGTAGTATTCCATTGTGTATATGTACCACATCTTCTTTATCCATTCATCTATCGATGGACATTTAGGTTGCTTCCAATTCTTGGCTATTGTAAATAGTGCTGCGATAAACATAGGGGTGCACTGATCTTTCTCATACTTGATTGCTGCATTCTTAGGGTAAATTCCTAGGATTGCAATTCCTGGGTCAAATGGTAAGTCTCTTTTGAGCATTTTGATGTACCGCCATACTGCTTTCCACAATGGTTGAACAAGTTTACATTCCCACCAGCAGTGTAGGAGGGTTCCCCTTTCTCCACAGCCTCGCCAACATTTGTTGTTGTTTGTCTTTTGGATGGCAGCCATCCTTACTGGTGTGAGGTGATACCTCATTGTAGTTTTAATTTGCATTTCTCTGATAATTAGCGATGTGGAGCATCTTTTCATGTGTCTGTTGGCCATCTGTATTTCTTTTTTGGAGAACCGACTGTTCAGTTCCTTTGCCCATTTTTTAATTGGGTTATTTGTTTTTTGTTTGTTGAGGCATGTGAGCTCTTTATATATTCTGGAAGTCAAGCCTTTATCGGATGTGTCATTTTCAAAGATATTCTCCCATACTGTAGGGTTTCTTTTTGTTCTATTGATGGTGTCTTTTGCTGTACAGAAGCTTTTCAGCTTAATATAGTCCCACTTGTTCATTTTTGCTGTTGTTTTCCTTGCCCGGGGAGATATGTTCAAGAAGAGGTCACTCATGTTTATGTCTAAGAGGTTTGTGCCTATGTTTTCTTCCAAGAGTTTAATGGTTTCATGACTTACATTCAGGTCTTTGATCCATTTTGAGTTTACTCTTGTATATGGGGTTAGACAATGGTCCAGTTTCATTCTCCTACATGTAGCTGTCCAGTTTTGCCAGCACCATCTGTTGAAGAGACTGTCATTTCGCCATTTTATGTCCATGGCTCCTTTATCAAATATTAATTGACCATATATGTCTGAGTTAATGTCTGGATTCTCTAGTCTGTTCCATTGGTCTGTGACTCTGTTCTTGTGCCAGTACCAAATTGTCTTGATTACTTTGGCTTTATAATAGAGCTTGAAGTTGGGGAGTGAGATCCCCCCTACTTTATTCTTCTTTCTCAGGATTGCTTTGGCTATTCGGGGTCTTTGGTGTTTCCATATGAATTTTTGAATTATTTGATCCAGTTCATTGAAGAATGTTGCTGGTAGTTTCATAGGGATTGCATCAAATCTGTATATTGCTTTGGGCAGGATGGCCATTTTGACGATATTAATTCTTCCTAGCCATGAGCATGGGATGCGTTTCCATCTGTTAGTGTCCCCTTTAATTTCTTTTAAGAGTGACTTGTAGTTTTCAGAATATAAGTCTTTCACTTCTTTGGTTAGGTTTATTCCTAGGTATTTTATTTTTTTTGATGCAATTGTGAATGGAGTTGTTTTCCTGATTTCTCTTTCTTTTGGTTCATTGTTGGTATATAGGAAAGCCACAGATTTCTGTGTGTTGATTTTGTATCCTGCAACTTTGCTGTATTCCGATATCAGTTCTAGTAGTTCTGGGGTGGAGTCTTTAGGGTTTTTTATGTACAGTATCATGTCATCTGCAAATAGTGACAGTTTGACTTCTTCTTTGCCAATCTGGATTCCTTGTATTTTTTTGTTTTGTCTGATTGCCGTGGCTAGGACCTCTAGTACAATGTTAAATAACAGTGGGGAGAGTGGGCATCCCTGTCTAGTTCCCGATCTCAGCGGAAATGCTTTCAGCTTCTCGCTATTCAATATAATGTTGGCTGTGGGTTTTTCATAGATGGCCTTTATTATGTTGAGGTACTTGCCCTCTATTCCCATTTTGCTGAGAGTTTTTATCATGAATGGATGTTGAACTTTGTCAAATGCTTTTTCAGCATCTATGGAGATGATCATGTGGTTTTTGTCTCTCTTTTTGTTGATGTGGTGGATGATATTGATGGACTTTCGAATGTTGTGCCATCCTTGCATCCCTGGGATGAATCCCACTTGGTCATGGTGTACGATGGTTTTGATGTATTTTTGAGTTCGGTTTGCTAAAATTTTGTTTACTAATTTTGCGTCTACGTTCATCAGGGATATTGGTCTATAGTTTTCTTTTTTGGTGGTGTCTTTGCCTGGTTTTGTTATTAGGGTGATGTTAGCTTCATAGAATGAGTTTGGGAGTATCCCCTCCTCTTCTATTTCTTGGAAAACTTTAAGGAGAATGGGTATTATGTCTTCCCTGTATGTCTGATAAAATTCCGAGGTAAATCCATCTGGCCCGGGGGTTTTGTTCTTTGGTAGTTTTTTGATTACCGCTTCAATTTCGTTGCTGGTAATTGGTCTGTTTAGATTTTCTGTTTCTTTTTCGGTCAGTCTTGGAAGGTTGTATTTTTCTAGGAAGTTGTCCATTTCTCCTAGGTTTCCCAGCTTGTTAGCATATAGGTTTTCATAGTAGTCTCTAATAATTCTTTGTATTTCTGCGGGATCTGTTGTGATTTTTCCTTTCTCATTTCTGATACTGTGGATTTGTGTTGACTCTCTTTTCTTCTTAATAAGTCTGGCTAGAGGCTTATCTATTTTGTTTATTTTCTCGAAGAACCAGCTCTTGGTTTCATTGATTTTTGCTATTGTTTTATTCTTCTCAATTTTATTTATTTCTTCTCTGATCTTTATTATGTCCCTCCTTCTGCTGACCTTAGGCCTCATTTGTTCTTCTTTTTCCAATTTTGATAGTTGTGACATTAGACCGTTCATTTGGGATTGCTCTTCCTTTTTTAAATATGCTTGGAGTGCTATATACTTTCCTCTTAAGACTGCTTTTGCTGTGTCCCACAGAAGTTGGGGCTTAGTGTTGTTGTTGTCATTTGTTTCCATATATTGCTGGATCTCCATTTTGATTTGGTCATTGATCCATTGATTATTTAGGAGCGTGTTGTTTAGCCTCCATGTGTTTGTGAGCCTTTTTGCTTTCTTTGAACAGTTTATTTCTAGTTTAATGCCTTGTGGTCTGAAAAGTTGGTTGGTAGGATTTCAATCTTTTGGAATTTACTGAGGCTCTTTTTGTGTCCTAGTATGTGGTCTATTCTGGAGAATGTTCCATGTGCACTTGAGAAGAACGTGTATCCTGTTGCTTTTGGATGTAGAGTTCTGTAGATGTCTATTAGGTCCATCTGTTCTAGTGTGTTGTTCAGTGCCTCTGTGTCCTTACTTATTTTCTGTCTGGTGGATCTGTCCTTTGGAGTGAGTGGTGTGTTGAAGTCTCCTAGAATGAATGCATTGCATTCTATTTCCTCCTTTAGTTCTATTAATATTTGTTTCAGGTATGTTGGTGCTCCTGTATTGGGTGCATATATATTTATAATGGTTATATCCTCTTGATGGACTGAGCCCTTTATCATTATGTAATGTCCTTCTTTGTCTTTTGTTACTTTCTTTATTTTGAAGTCTGTTTTGTCTGATACCAGAATTGCAACACCTGCTTTCTTCTCTCTGTTGTTTGCTTGAAATATCTTTTTCCATCCCTTGACTTTAAGTCTGTGCGCGTCTTTGGGTTTGAGGTGAGTCTCTTGTAAGCAGCATATGGATGGATCTTGCTTTTTTATCCATTCTATTACTCTGTGTCTTTTGATTGGTGCATTCAGTCCATTTACATTTAGGGTGATTATTGAAAGGTATGAATTTATTGCCATTGCAGGCTTTAAGTTTGTGGTTACCAAAGGTTTAGGGTTAGCTTCTTTACTGTCTTACTGTCTAACTTAACTCTCTTGTTGAGCTATTATAAACACAATCTGATGATTCTTTATTTCTCTCCCTTCTTATTCCTCCTCCTCCCTTCTTCATATGTTGGGTGTTTTGTTGTGTGCTCTTTTTAGGAGTGCTCCCATCTAGAGCAGTCCCTGTAGGATGCCCTGTAGAGGTGGTTTGTGGGAGGCAAATTCCCTCAACTTTTGCTTGTCTGGGAATTGTTTAATCCCTCCTTCATATTTAAATGATATTCGTGCTGGATACAGTAGTCTTGGTTCGAGGCCCTTCTGTTTCATTGCATTAAGTATATCATGCCATTCTCTTCTGGCCTGTAGGGTTTCTGTTGAGAAGTCTGATGATAGCCTGATGGGTTTTCCTTTGTAGGTAACCTTTTTTTTCTCTCTGGCTGCTTGTAATACTTTGTCCTTGTCTTTGATCTTTGCCATTTTAATTATTATGTGTCTTGGTGTTGCCCTCCTTGGATCCCTTGTCATGGGAGTTCTGTGTACCTCTGTGGTCTGAGAGGCCATTTCTTCCCCTAGTTTGGGGAAATTTTCAGCAATTATTTCTTCAAAGACATTTTCTATCCCCTTTTCTCTCTCTACTTCTTCTGGAATGCCTATGATTCTTATATTATTTCTTTTATATTGATCACTCAGCTCTCTTAAAATTCTTTCATTCCTGGAGATCCTTTTATCTCTCTCTGCATCAGCTTCTCTGCGTTCCTGTTCTCTGTTTTCTAGTCCATTAATGGTCTCTTGCATCTCGTCCATTCTGTTTTGAAGTCCTTCCAGAGCTTGTTTTATTTCTGAATTCTCCTTCCTTAGTTCTTGCATATTTCTCTGCAAGTCCATCAGCATGGTTATGACTTTTGTTTTGAATTCTTTTTCAGGTAGACTGGCTAAATCTATCTCCCCAGATTCCTTCTCAGGGGAGGATGTAGCAGATGCTGAAGCTGTCTGGGTTAGTCTTGTCTGGATCATATTTTTTTGCCTTTTCATGTTGACAGGTGCTATTGACTGTCAGCTGGGAGGGCCAAAATTTTCACTTACTACTGGCCTTTCTTTACTGGGGCAACTGCGGCCCCTAGTGGCTTGTGTTGGGTAATTGCGTGTAGAGTGGGTCTTTGTGTCTTGCCTGGCCGGGAGGGAGAAATTTCCCTTTCTGTGGGCGGAATTTGTCTCAGGCTGCTTCTCTGCTTTCGCAGCGCCCGGTGGGGTGATGGATGGGGGGGCTGCTTGACTGTTTGCCTCCGTGAGGGGTCTCAGAGCTGTTGCCCAGGGGGTTAGTGCACCCGGTTTTCCCTGTAATTTCCAGCTGCTGTACTGTGACCTGGGTTGTTTCCGTCAAGCTGTTAAGTCCCTGTCCCTTTAAGACTTTCAAAAAGCCCCCGCTTTTCTTTGTCACAAGTGCATCAGCTTCAGCACCCGCTCTGAGGTCTTACCCCCTGTTCTCCCAGTATCCAGGGCCCCCTGGGCATATACTGTGTCTGCGCTCTGGCCCGGATGGCTGGGGCTGGGTGCTCGGCAGTCCTGGGCTCCGTCTCCCTCCCGCTCTGCCTATTGTTCTCCCGCCGGGAGCTGGGGGGAGGGGCGCTCGGGTCCCGCAGGGCCGGGGCTTGTATCTTACCCCTTTCACCAGTCGCTGGGTTCTCGCTGGTGTAGCTGCAGTCTGGCCACTGTCCTGCGTCTTCTGGTCTCTCTTTTAGGGCTAGTTGTGTTTGTTGTATTTTCAAAAGTATATATGTTTTTGGGAGGAGATTCCCACTGTCCTACTCACGCCGCCATGTTGGCTCCGCCCCTAATATTCATAATTTTTAACAGAAATAGGCTCATAGACACAAATGAGAGGCTGGTGGGTACCATGGGGGAGGGGTTGGGGTGGGTGCATGAAATAGGCGAAGGGGATAAAGAGGCACCAAATCTCAATTATAATAGAAATTAGTCACAGGGATGAAAGGACAGCATACAGAATATAATCAATAATACTATAATATCTTTCTATGCTGACAAATAACTACACTTACTGCGGTGAGCATTTAATAGTGTAGATAACTGTCAAATTCTATGTTGTATATTTAAAACCAATATAATATTGTATATCAACTGCACTTCAATAAAAATAAGTAAATAAATAACTTAAAAAAATACATTCAAAAAAATTTCTTAACGAAATAAAAAGTCCTAACACCAAGAATAGAAGAAATTTCTTTAACCTAATAAACCTAAAAATAACAATAAAAAGTAGCCCTTCCCTTCCAGAAATAAGAGCCAATGTGGTAATACCTTGAAATTATTTCTTACAAAATTAGGAACAGCTCAAGGGTAATCAATTGCTCTCACCATTCCTATGCACCACAGTACGGGGGACCCTAGCTAGCACCTCAAGGAATGGGAAAGAAGCCACATGTGTGAAATGACAAGGCTTGTCACATTGTGGGAGAAGGTAGCTGGTGCCATTCTCAGGGAGGAAGGTCAAAACAAATATCATAAGAAGGCAAGGAGAAGTCAAGGGGGCGACCCAAGAAGCTCGGAATATGGTTTCCTTCCTGCTCTCCTGGAATAATCTGGCTGACAGGGGACACCCTCACCACCAGGAATTATTAGAGTCACAGGATGTCCCCGACCTGCTGGGGCTGCAGGCTCTGGGGACACAGCAAGCAGGGCCGCCCACTGCCACCCGGCATGGCTGCTGGCTCCAGATTCCAGTATCATCAAGTGAAATTTTAAAAACAATACACACATAAACACCTGGTCATTCACCTGGGATACTTTTTAAGTTCTCACTGCCCAGGCCACACCCTAAACTTAAGTCAGTCTCGGATTCATACCAGACATCAGTTTTGGGGGCTTTGTTTCCTTAGCCCCAGGTCATTCCAGTGTGCACACAGTTGCAGCCTGTCCCGGCAGTGTGCCTGTGGGCCCGCAGCACTGCAGCCCCGGGGCGCTCTCCCTAGACCTGCGGAGCTCCGACCACACGCAGCCCCACTGAATCAGAATGTATGTCTCAGTGAGATTTCTAAGCCCACTCAAGCCTGAAAAGGTTCAGTTTACAGAAACAGAGCATAGGTAAGAAGCACCCAGGGCAGAGATATTTCCTGGATAGGCAGGTTGAGCTGGGTTACACAGGCCTGAGAGGAGCACAGAGTTCCCCATTCCCACCATCTTCCCATTGCTGCCAAAGTGAGCTTCTAACCTCAGATCTTGTTCTGCTCTCTTCTGGCCTCCTGTGTAAAGTGCAAACCCCTGGTGGTGGAGTCTGCCCACCACTCCTCTCCCATCCCTAGCATTCTGTCCTGGCTTATCGGCTCAAAGTACTACCCCCTGCCCACACACACACAGGCCCTGGACGCAAGCATGCCTCCTGCTCCTTCTGCCTAGAATCCTCCCCGCTCCCAGCCTCTGTCCGCCTCCCCCTCTGGCCTACCTAAAGAGCTCTCTCTACCAGAATCAGCTAAACTGTCTCCTTCTCCATGAAACTCTCTAGAAAAATCAAGCATTTCCTCCTCCAGTTTCCCATAGCTTTTCCTACAACAGTTCTAATACGGCCATGATTACAGAGTAGGAATTATTTGTTGACATGCCTTTCTTGCTGTGGCTTTGTGCTCATAGGGCAGGGAACATGTTCTCTTGGTCACTGCCTCTGGCCTCTCACATCCACTCTGTAGATAAAGAAATCATGAATTTTTCAAGGGTCATTGGCCAGGGCACCAATTTTGATCACTATTCCTCCTCACAGTTTCATCACCAGCTCATGAATTTCCCCTTTAGGAATCATAGTCAATGAAACATATACTGGAAACGTTTAGTAAATGCTGCCTTGAGAATACAAAGATGAAGGCATACACCTGTTTTTTCAGAAAATGTGTCTGCAAAAGTTGGTTGTTCTGTGCTCCATTCCCACCCAGCAAGCACTTTGTGTGAAGGCAGGGTGATAGCACTCTGTACATTTACAGCAAAGCTATCAAAAGCAAAGAATTAGATTAAAACACTTATAAACCACACAGTTAGTGATACTCTAAATACAGGTAGTTCTTGTTATTCACAGCAGTAATGCTATATACAAATTACAAATGATTACTTCCAGGGAAAATACAGTAAGGTTCCTGCAAGCTTCTGGTCACAAGATCTTTATCAGTTTATCAATATATAACCTTGTTTCATGTGTGTTTCTGCTTAAAGACACCTTATTTAATAAATATTGATGATTTATTAACACTGAACTCATGGCCAGCAGGTCTGTGACACACACCTGAGGCGGGATATCTAACACACATATTTTCTCTGTAAGGCACAGCACAGGTTTCTCTGGCTTAGGAACAACAGACAGCTCATCAGCATTAGGCTTGGGGGAGTCACCAGTAAAAGGCACAAAAACGTAAACAATCCAGGTGCTAAAGGGGCTGTGAAAAGCCCCGTTGTTCACAGCAGGAGAGGGAAGTCAGCCTACAGGAGGCAGGGCAGCCCTATGCTCATCAGCTGGGGTCACACATGTCATGTCAGTCAAATTTTTCACCACTTCACACATGTCCACAAATAAATGACTGCAAAGGTACTGTGAGTCTTGACTTGGGGGCTACAAATAATTTGTAGCAAATGCACATAGTCATAAATGTAGAATCTGAAAACAACGAGGACTGCCTGTATCTAATAAGTGGTCGAGTTGGAGCACCAAGAAATCAGAAGCAATGCGATACATTGTTCAGGGCTCAGGGCCCCTGACATGCTGGGAGAAATCCACAGGAGCCTGAGGGAAAGCCCAGAGGAGGGCTGGGCAGGAGTGGCAGGGGACAACAGCTAATTACCCACTTCTTATGGAAGAATTGCAGTATCTTATTAATCAGATTGGCTCTATTGGCCTTGACATACTAGTCAAGGTAATACAGGCTGAGAAATCCCAGATTCTTCCTATTACTCATTATTTTGAAAGTCTATCTGACCCACTTATGTTGGAAATTTTATGACCCTTGCTTCAGACAAAAAATTAATTGTATCTTAAGAAAAAGGAAAATTGATCAACAATTTTAATAGCAGTCTGTTGGCAAATCGATAATATTCCATGTGGCACCACCCTCAGTCTCTGTGGACAGGTACTGAGCCTGCTCTGCAAGGAACCTCGTGCTGTCCGAGTTTGCAAAGCGCCAGCTCCCCGTAGCATCACACAAGTGCCGAGGGGAGCAGTGGAGTGCGCTGGCGTGCTGCGGCGACGGCGTGAGGAGGTGGGAGGAGCTGCAGCCGGGCCCTGGCTCAGTGCCCGTCCCGGCGCCATCTGGGCTGAAGCTGGGCTTCACAGACCTACTGTGCTTTCGAATCGCCTGGGAATTTTGTGGACGTGCAGACACTGGTTTAACAGGTCAGAGTAGGGCCCAACTTGCCTTTCCAGCCAGTTCCCAGAGATGCTGAAGCTGCTGGTGAGTGGACCACACCGTGGTTCCCCATCACACCTGAACCTGCTCGGGATGGTGGAGAGGCTGGTGAAGCTTAGATTGCCACTGCACCCCACTCCACCCCCAGAGTTTCAGGCTCAGTAGCCCTGACTTAAAGCCTAAGAATTTGCCTTTTTAACAGTTCCCAAGTGACAATAATGTGCTCGTCTGGGGTTCACACTTTCAATAGTGGTTTAGACTCAGCTAGTCAAACTCTTAGAACCTGGTGTCCTCCAGCTCCTGTACTGACGCAGTGATGACAGCTTTTCATCACATTGGCAAAGAACTTCAGATTCCCATTAAAGGTATCACTCCACTTATGACGTTCCCAAGATCAGGGGCCACATCTTATATTCACTTGATATAATGTGGTATAGTAAGGACAAATTAAGACAATCTAGATTTATGGCAATTAAATGATGAGTTCGGATGTCTGATGGGAACTTTTACCCTTCAAAATGCTTTGGGCCAACTCATACAAAGCTAATCTCTGGCTGCTAGCTCTTCCTCTCAATTCATTTTCACAAATTCTAAATTCCAGTTTTTACAAATTCCTTTTTTCTTTCTCTTTTCACAAAAGAAAATCCCTAGAAAGAAAGCAACTGGGGTGGAATGAGGGTGGTAGGGGACTAGGATTCCTTCACTTTGTATCTTCTATGCCTAAAACATGATCTGTTTTAGATCATGTATGTGCTCAATAAATACTGAGGAAGATGAAGGAAGGAAGGAGAGGGTAAAGGAGAAAGAAAGAGGGAGGGACGAGCTGCACACCCCTAGTTTCACAGGTAGGTTTCTATTGGCATGCCTTTAGAATAACTAAACTGAAAATCTTTCCAAAGACAGAATTTCATGTTTACTTTTAGCTGGGTCTTTACTCCAGATGTTCTGTTTACTCCAGAGGTTCTCTGGTAATAAAATTTCAAACAATTTCCTAATAATGATGATGATGATAAGGGTTAGAAGATGGTATGTTACAACACTTACAAAGTTATACAAAGTTACACAAAGTTATACAAAGTGTTACAAAGTGTTACAAAGCTTATACAAAGCAGTTGGCAACTAGGTCACTGGGAAGGCATGACTATGGTCTGTTCATCAGACAAGGAGATCATTATCTTTCTCCTAACTGGGTTGATTGACAAGCAGAACAGTCTGTCCTGGGTAGGATGGAGGCCGCCTACCAGGCACAGTCATGGCCTGCTCACCCAGCTAAACGGTACAACCAGGCACCATCCACAGTGGATTTGCTGAGGTGTTCCTAATACTGGGGAGGCCTGCCTGCTGCCCCTGGCTACTACACTGATGTTTGCAAATATTTGCAAGGTGCCTCCTAGGCTCTGGGATCAATAAAATTTGGGAAGGTTAAAGGGGAATCAGGTGCAGGCTATGCCTAAAGTAGTTCCCAGTGCATCAGAGGGAAGAGAAGAGGAATAAGTAGGTTTACGTTGCTCAGAGAGGTAGACAAAGGCTGTGAGACAGTGGAGGCATGAAAGTACATGCCCTCGGGGAAGTCAGGTAAGACTTTGAGAAGATTGTCATGCCAGATCTCACAGATGCGTAGAAGCACATCAGCGACCCTGGGGCCGCAGGTAGAGGGCAGCGTGCAGGTGGAGTGTGAAGTCTCCCATAGAGAAAAACAGGCATTGTTGTGACAGTGAGGGTGGGGAGGTGTATCTGGTGTTCCGGCATTGCACACCTGTCACTTGGGTCCACCCAGGCCAAGTAGCTATTTATAACAATACTTGTAGATATTGTTTCATTCTGGGTTTGATGACAAAAGCAAATAATTAGTTAAGAATGAAGGACCCCTGACAACAGAAGAAGAAACACATGGTTTACCACACAACTCCAGCAGTGTGTCCACTGAGAAAGGCCTGGCATTAATTTCCAATTTCTCATCACAAAGGAAATGTTAAAGTCCTAGGCCATTGGGACTCTGTTACCTCAGATCTCTTTTCTTTTCCTGTTCGAGATCTGCTGGCCCCCATCTGAGTCTCCCACTGCCTTCGCCCTAGTGCCTGGCACTGTTCTGTGGGCCGAGTTCACACCTCCAGGCCTGCCACGGTCTACTTCCAACGTGCCTTCCCATTACTGACCCTTCAGCAGAAGTTCTGCCATGAACAGTGCTGCCTACTGTGTGGGTTATTGACCAATAAAAATGGTTTCTGTCTTTGGAGACAGGGTCCTCCAGCTTCATGTCCTCTGTCTCATTTGGGTCTTTAATTTCCAGAGGAGCAGCCGTGTGTTCTCGGAGATTAACAGCCTCCTCTGGTGGGATGAGAAGAGACTACAGTATGTCCTGTTCCTTGGGCTCCGAAAGCAGCTTCCTGAATGGATTTGAGCTGAAAAGATTTTGCCCTTTGAGATGGAGTTTCCCTTGGGGGAAAACACAGGTCAGATTCACTTACTCAGCTGTGTTTGTGGAGCATGTTCTGTGTACTGGTGTTAACCCAGGTGTGGGAATACTGTGATAACAGCAGATGTCATCCATATCCATCTGCCCTTCATCACGTACCTGTGTAATTCTGCAGAAGTTTAAACTCCCACCTTAAATCACTCCATGATGGTCATCGTGTAGGTCACACAAAGGGCGAAATCCAAGAGCAGAATATATGCAAGCAGCTGTGAGAAATCATGTCTGCTGTTAAGTGCTCTGCACACCTGACACAAGTGCCTGGTACATTCTTACTATTTTATTCACTAAACATTTATTAAGCATCTACTATTTACCAAGGATTTGTGTCCCTGCACAGTTGTCCTCAAACTGTAATATACATGTGAGATACTGGGAAATCTTGTAATAATGCAGATTCTGATTCATTTTGGTGGGGTGATGGGGGTTGAATAGGCTCATAGCTGGTCCATGGACCACACTTTCACTTATACTCTAGTGGAAGACAGACACACTGACAATTAGAGAACAGTGGATTGGTATGCAGGAATCACAGGGTAACAGAAGAACAGGATGGGGAAATATCATGAGACTGGTCTTGTGAAAATATATTTCTGGCTGTGGGGAGGTGAGAGACTGAGGACACAGTGTAACAATCTCACCGTGGCTCACACCATAGGGCACGTACATCAGGCGGAGCCCCGTGCAAAGTGCTCCCTGGGCTTCCTTCCCTGAGTCCCTGCCGCGGCCCTGTGAGGTGGGCCCGTGTGCCGGGCAGAGCAATGTCCCCCTGAGATCCTGGTTCCCAGAGCCTGTGGGTGCGCTAAGGGAGACTGATCGGATGGACTTCAGGTTACTTAGCACCCGACCTTAAAGCAGGGATAACAGAGTATCCTGGATCACTCAGGCAGGTCCAGTGTGATCACAGGGTTCCTTAAACAGGATGCGGAAGGGTCAGGGCCAGACTGGTGCCCTGGGCAGAGCCCACAGAGAGACGGAATGGCCCCGAGCCGAGGAAGGTGGGAGCACAGAGGGACGCGGCAGCCCTTCGAGCCGGGGGGACCCAGCTTCAGAAGCACCTTGCTTTCAGCCCAGGGGGACCTGGAAGATAATAAATTTATGTTGTTTTAAGCCACCAAAAAGTAAGGTAATTTGTTACAGAACCCACAGGAAACTAAAATAGGATCCTTTAAAGAAAAGAAAATGGAGACACAGAGAAGTTCATTAACTTTCTAGTAAAGCTAGATCGTGGTCTGAGCCCTAGACCTGTGTCACCTGCATTACAGTGAGGTCCAGGGCTTGGCCCACAATACCTGGCAGGATGTGTCAGCTGATGTGAAAGGATTTAAGAGGTGAAGGAATCCAGGGCGGCACTAGGGTTTCTGACTTCAGCACTCTTGGGGAAGTGATACCACTCACTGACAGGGCTGTAACAACTGAATGAGCAACAGGCAATTACGGAAAGGCCTAAAATATATTTGTATTTAATTTGTATACTCAGATGTAGGCTATGCCAATAGTCAAGCTGAGCTATGATAGTTCCTCCTAGGGAATGACACCCTCCATAGGAAACCCTGTGGCTTCTCATCCGAGGGCAGGGAACTCGGAGGTGCGCAGGGAGATGGAAGACACAGTGTGGGAGCTCGTCAACCCGGGTCGGGCCCTCATTCAAAAGAGGACTTCTCTGTGGTGTGAGAATTGTTATTGGATTGGCACTTCCCTTCAAGGTCATGAACGTCCCTCAAAATCAATTAACAAAATATCAGAATCAACTTGTTATTAGCTGCCTATCATTCTTAACTCACTCTTCTTCAATCCTCAAAACCATGAGGATCTGAGGAAGAACCTCCTTTGGGAGAAGTTGTTCAAAGTTCAGAGGAAAATGTCCCTGGGCAGCATGGCTGGCAGCACATGTCTTAGGGAGGCAGTGGTGCATCGGGGCAAGTCCCCAGGATTTGGCCCCAGTGACTTGGGCTTCGGATGCTGGTTCTGTGGCTTACTATTGACATGACCTTTGGAAAATCACTTAGCCTCTCTGGGCCTTCTTTCCTCATTTGTAAAATAAGGATATGCATCCTGTCTCTTGAGATTATTGTATTAAATGAGTCACATATATACAGTGTCTAGAACATGAAAGGTGCTTAATCAACATTGACTTTTAAAATCAGGAAGGCCTATATTAAAAAAAAAATTATGCCGAGTACAGAGCCAAGATGGCAGCATGAGTAGAGCAGCAGAAATCTCCTCCCAAAACCACATATATTTATGAAAATATAACAAAGAGACCAGAGGACACAGGACAACATCCAGATCATATACAAACCTGCGAGAACCCAGTGCCTTGCGAAGGGGGTAAGATAAAAGCCCCAGCCCAGCAAGACCCGAGCGGCTCTCACCCCAGCTCACGGCGGGAGGAGAGGAGTCGGAGCGGGGACGGAGAGGGAGCCCAGGACTGCTAAACACCCAGCCCCAGCCATCAGGACCAGAGCACAGATACAGTGCATGTGTGGGGTCCTGGATAATAGGGAAACAGGACAGCAAGACCAGTGAGTGGTTCCCTGAGGCCAGTGCCCGGGGGCAAAGGAAAGCAACTGACTTTTTAAAAAAAATTATTATAATTTTTTTTTTGCAAGTGCTTTTTGGAAGTCTTAAAGGGACAGGGACCTCAAAACTGGATGGAAGCGTCCTGGGACACTTAGTCTAGAAGCAGGGAATTGGGGGAACTCTGGGAACTCTAACCCCCTGGGCAGCAGGGAGCACAAAGGCCACTCATGGAGATAAATAGCCTCCCGGCCGCTCCCCCTCCAACGCAGCTCCACCATATCATAGGGGCAGCCCCAGGTAAGCCACACCCACAGCAACAACGGAGATAAACTCCATAGCAGCCGGGCAGGAATCAGAAGCCCTGTCTGTGTGCAGCTGCCCAGCACAAGCCACTAGAGGTCGCTGTTCTCCCAGGAGAGGAAGGCCACAAACCAACAAGAAGGAAAGTTCTTCCAGCTGTCACTCATGCCAGCTCTGCAAACTATCTCTATCACCATGAAAAGGAAAAATTATAGGCAGACAAAGATCACAGAGTCAACATCTGAGGAGACAGACCTAATCAGTCTTCCTGAAAAAGAATTCAAAATAAAAATCATAAACATGCTGACAGAGATGCAGAGAAATATACAAGAGCTAAAGGATGAAGTCTGGAGGGAGATTTCAGAAGCCCGGAAGGAGACTACAGAAGTGAAACAAACTCTGGAAGGATTTATGAGCAGAATGGATAAGATGCAAGAGGCCATTGATGGAATAAAAAGCAGAGAACAGGAACGCATAGAAGCTGACACAGAGAGAGATAAAAGGATCTCCAGGAATGAAACAATATTAAGAGAACTGTGTGACCAATCCAAAAGGAACAATATCAGTATTATAGGGGTACCAGAGGAAGAAGAGAGAGAAAAATGGATAGAAAGTGTCTTTGAAGAAATAATTGCTGAAAACTTCACCAAACTGGGGGAGGAAATAATCGAACAGACCACGGAAACACACAGAACTCTCAACAGAAAGGACCCAAGGAGGACAACACCAAGACACATAATAATTAAAATGGCAAAGATCAAGGATAAGGAAAGAGTTTTAAAGGAAAAAAGAGTGAAAAAGTTCACCTATAAAGGAAAATCCATCAGGCTATCATCAGACTTCTCAACAGAAACCTTACAGGACCGAAGAGAATGGCATGATATATTTAATGCAATGACACAGAAGGGCCTTGAACCAAGGATACTGTATCTAGCACAACTATCATTTAAGTATGATGGAGGGATTAAAGAATTCCCAGACAAGCAAAAGTTGAAGGAATTTGCCTCCCACAAACCACCTCTACAGGGTATTTTAGAGGAAATGTTCTAGACGGGAGCACTCCTAAAACTAAATAGATGTCACAAGAGAAAATAAAAACACAGCAAAGAAAGCAGACCAACCAAATACTAACTAAAGGCAAAAAAATAAAATCAATTACCCACTAAAAGCAGTTAAAGGAAACACGAAAGAGCACAGAATAAAACACCCAACATATAAAGAATGGAGGAGGAGGAATAAGAAGGGAGAGAAGAAAAGAATCTCCAGATAGTGTATATAACAGCTCAATATGCGAGCTAAGTTAGGCAGTAAGATACTAAAGAGGCTAACCTTGAACCTTTGGTAACAACGAATCTAAAGCCTGCAATGGCAATAAGTACATATCTTCAATAGTCACCCTAAATGTAAAGGGACTGAATGCACCAATCAAAAGATACAGATTAATAGAATGGATAAAAAAGCAAGACCCATCTATATGCTGCTTACAAGAAACTCACCTCAAACCCAAAGACATGCACAGACTAAAGTCAAGGGATGGAAAAACATATTTCAGGCAAACAACAGAGAGAAGAAACCAGGGATTGCAGTAGTAGTATCAGACAAAATAGACTTCAAAACAAAGAAAGTAACAAGAGATAAAGAAGGACATTACATAATGATAAAGGGCTCCGTCCAGCAAGAGGATATAACCATTCTAAACATATATGTACCCAACACAGGAACACCAGCATATGTGAAACAAATCTAACAGAACTAAAGGGGGAAATAGACTGCAATACATTCATTTTAGGAGACTTCAACAAGCCACACACCTCAATGGATATATCCACTGGGCAGAAAATAAGTAAGTACACGGAGGCACTGAACAACACACTAGAACAGATGGACCTAATAGACATCTATAGAACTCTACATCCAAAAGCAACAGGATATAAATTCTTCTCAAGTGCACATGGAACATTCTCCAGAATAGACCACATACTTGCTCACAAAAAGATCCACAGTAAATTCCAAAATATCGAAATCCTACCAGCCAACTTTTCAGACCGCAAAGGTATAAAACTAGAAATAAATTCTACAAAGAAAAAAAAAGGCTCACAAACACATGGAGGCTTAACAAAATGCTCCTAAATAATCAATGGATCAACGAACAAATTAAAATAGAGATCAAGGAATATATGGAAACAAATGACAACAACAACACAAAGCCCCAACTTGTGTCGGATGCTGCGAAAGCAGTCTTAAGAGGAAAGTATATAGCGATCCAGGCACACTTGAAGAAGGAAGAACAATCCCAAATGAATAGTCTAACATCACAATTATCGAAACTGGAAAAGGAACAAATGAGGCCTAAAGTCAGCAGAAGAAGGGACATAATAAAGATCACAGAAGAAATCAATAAAATTGAGAAGAATGAAACAATAGCAAATTCAATGAAACTAAGAGCTTGTTCTTTGAGAAAATAAACAAAAAAGATAAGCCTCTACCAAACTTATTAAGAGAAAAAGAGAATCAACACAAATCAAGAGAATCAGAAATGAGAATGGAAAAATCACGACAGACTCCACAGAAATACAAAGAATTATTAAAGACTACTATGAAAACCTATATGCCAACAAGCTGGAAAACCTAGAAGAAATGGACAACTTCCTAGAAAATTACAGCCTTCCAAGACTGACCAAGGAAGAAACACAAAAGTTAAACAAACCAATTACGAGCAAAGAAATTGAAATGGTAATCAAAAAACTACCCAGGAACAAAACCCCCGGGCTGGACGGATTTACCTCGGAATTTTATCGGACACACAGAGAAGACATAATACCCATTCTCCTTAAAGTTTTCCAAAAAATAGAAGAGGAGGGAATACTCCCAAACTCATTCTATGAAGCCAACATCACCCTAATACCAAAACCAGACAAGACACCACCAAAAAAGAAAATTACAGACCAATATCCCTGATGAATGTAGATGCAAAAATACTCAATAAAATATTAGCAAACCGAATTCAAAAATATATCAAAAGGATCATGTACCATGACCAAGAGGGATTCATCCCAGTGATGCAAGGATGGTACAACATTCAAAAATCCATCAACATCATCCACCACATCAACAAAAAGAAAGACAAAAACCACATGATCATCTCTATAGATGCTGAAAAAGCATTTGACAAAGTTCAACATCCATTCATGATAAAAACTCTCAGCAAAATGGGTATAGAGGGCAAGTACCTCAACATAATAAAGGCCATATATGATAAACCCACAGCCAACATCATACTGAACAGCGAGAAGCTGAAAGCATTTCCTCTGAGATCGGGAACTAGACAGGGATGCCGACTCTCCCCACTGTTTTTTAACATAGTACTGGAGGTCCTAGCCATGGCAATCAGACAAAACAAAGAAATACAAGGAATCCAGATTGGTAAAGAAGAAGTTAAACTGTCACTATCTGCAGATGACATGATATTGTACATAAAAAACCCTAAAGGCTCCACTCTAAAACTGCTAGAACTGGTATCAGAATACAACAAAGTTGCAGGATAGAAAATTAACGCCCATAAATCTGTCGCTTTCTTATACACTAACAATAAACCAATAGAAAGAGAAATCAGGAAAACTCCATTCACAATTGCATCAGAAAGAATAAAATACCTAGGAATAAACCTAACCAAAGAAGTGAAAGGCCTATAACCTGAAAACTACAAGTCACTCTTAAGAGAAATTAAAGGGGACACTAACAAATGGAAACTCATCCCATGCTCTTTGCTAGGAAGAATTAATATCGTCAAAATGGCCATCCTGCCCAAAGCAACATACAGATTTGATGCAATCCCTATCAAATTACCAGCAACATTCTTCAACGAACTGAAACAAATAGTTCAAAAATTCATATGGAAACACCAAAGACCCCGATTAGCCAAAGCAATTCTGAGAAAGAAGAATAAAGTAGGGTGGATCTCACTCTCCAACTTCAAGCTCTACTACAAAGCCATAGTAATCAAGACAATTTGGTACTGGCACAAGAACAGAGTCACAGACCACTGGAACAGAATAGAGACTCCAGACATTAACAGAAACATATACGGTCAATTAATATTTTATAAAGGAGCCATGGACATACAATGACGAAATGACAGTCTCTTCAACAGATGGTGCTGGCAAAACTGGACAGCTACATGTAGGAGAATTAAACTGTACCATTGTCTAACCCCATACACAAAAGTAAATTCAAAATGGATCAAAGACCTGAATGTAAGTCATGAAATCATAAAACTCTTAGAAAAAAACATAGGCAAAAATCTCTTAGACATAAACATGAGTGACCTCTTCTTGAACATATCTCCCCGGGCAAGGAAAACAATAGCAAAAATGAACAAGTGGGACTATATTAAGCTGAAAAGCTTCTGTACAGCAAAAGACACCATCAATAGAAGAAAAAGGTACCCTACAGTATGGGAGAATATATTTGTAAATGATATATCTGATAAAGGCTTGACATCCTAAATATATAAAGAGCTCACCCACCTCAACAAACAAAAAACAAACAATCCAATTAAAAAATGCACAGAGGAACTGAACAGACAGTTCTCCAAAAAAGAAATACAGATGGCCAATAGACACATGAAAAGATGCTCCACATTGCTAATTATCAGAGAAATGCAAATTAAAACCACAGTGAGATATCACCTAACACCAGTAAGGATGGCTACCATCCAGAAGACAAACAACAACAAATGTTGGTGCGGTTGTGGAGAAAGGGGAACCCTTGTACACTGCTGGTGGGAATGTAAATTATTTCAACCATTGTGGAAAGCAGTATGGAGGTTCCTCAAAATGCTCAAAATAGACTTACCATTTGACCCAGGAATTGCACTCCTAGGAATTTACCCTTGACGCCGTCCAGCCGCGCTGAGTCGAGCAGGTCCTGAAGTGCAGAAGTGGGGTGAAGAAAATAAAGAAAGACAGAAAGAACTGGGAGGGCTTACACTCCTGCGCATCGCCAGCAAAGTTTTATTAGAGTCCAGAGTATTTATACAGCAAAGAAGCACACTATCCCAGGAAATAGCATTATCCAATAGACAATCAAGCACAGTATTGACATCAGCGGTAGCCGGGCTAAGGTAGACACAGCAGGGCTCCTTCAGTTGTTCATGGAATGCATAAACAGGATGTTCTTTGTTGTCCATTCCCACCACATCAGCAAGTGGCGGAAAGGGCATAGGCCGCTCCCCACATACCCCCCTTTTTTATTTTATAATATGAAGTCAGTGCCTGTCTTAGGTGCCCCAAGGCAGCATCTCTGATCTTACCCATCATTGGTACTCCCACTCCAATGTGGAAGACCTGTCTTAGGTTGTCAGAGGCTCCAGGGTGCTTACCCGTCATTGGCTATCCTGTCTTTCTTCGATAGTACCATACAGGGTGTGTCATTTCACGTGAAACATATGAATTTCCGAACCCAGCTTTAAGAGGGATTTTAACCCAAGCTTGATAACACAAGGTATCAATAATATCACTATAAGAAGACATAGCAGAGCAGTCACAATGGATAACAGAAAATGGGGCAAGTCTCCCAACTTGCCAAAAGGAGAGGCTGCGTGCTTGAGGGTGTCTAGGATATCTTGAGCGGTTTTAACAGGATCAAACCACAGTTTGGTCAAACCATTGACATAGATTGCAGTTTGTACATTCTCAGTTAATGCTACAGCTGCTGCAGTAGAAGATACAATAAAGGAAATTAAAGATAACAACCCTACAATAATGAGGTCCACAGCTCTCTTGGGACGGTCTAGAGCTTTCTTCAATTCTATCAACACTTACAGGCCCTTATCATCATACCAAGGTCCCGTGTGGTTCACAGGAATCAAAAGGAAAGGGGGTTGCTTAAGTAAAAGAACCATGGTATTGTTGAACACAGAAGAGATGCAGCTAGTGAGACTGCAATTTTTACAGGCAATGTGAAACATATTTTTCTGATAAGTCATATTAATAGAAATAGACTCTACCAACAGTGCATGGGGGGGCAATGCAAGCCGCCACATGTGTGTCATTGTTTACATTAATGCTTGCACTATTATCCCAATCTAACCCTCCCATAGCCACCCCTATTTTCCACCAAGAAGTTTGAGGGTACCCATCTGGAGTGTACCAAAGTCCCATAGAGAGTCCTCTGTATTGGGGGGCTGGCGTCTTTGAATTTGGTCCTAAAGACCAGTCCACAATGTAAAGTTCTTTAGTGATGTTCATCTGCTGTGGCGATTCACCACCTGCACCTGCAAGTGAAGGGGAGCCCTTGCACTTTGTCCAGGGTAGTGGCAACGTGTCATTTTTAAGTGAAGATGAAGATGCAAGCACACTGCACATGGGGTGGTCAGAAGGCAAGGTGCAGTTGCTCCTATTGCTAGGTGTTCTGATGGGCCTCCCAAAATGTCAGAATCATTGGAGTAAATCTGTACCTCGGGAGATTTCCAACTGACTGGATGGAGCAGAAGAGGGTCAGGAACATACGCCCAATATATGCGCTGAACTGCTTGCTCCGCTGCTTGCTCTTCAGCTGGGGTCCTCCAGGCTGGAGCAAGATCAGAAGTAATATGGTCTGCAAGACGCACCAGCCTTTCTGGCAACCACCTCGGGCCCTCAGCATCCTGTGGAAAGACACAAGCATGTCCTCACCCCCAAAGAAGGACGGGATCTGGACCTTGCCACACCCCGGTCAGAGGATCTTTCCATCGCACCTGTGCGAGGGGCGGACGACCGCCAGAGCATCAAAAGCGCTCTGCGGAACTGCGTCCTGCAAAGTCTAGAGTTAAAAAATTTTTAATATAGAGTGCATGGGATAAATAATTCAAAGGTGTAACGGGGTATAACTCTCCCTTCTTAATTTTATTGAGCTGGGCTTTCAAAGTGCCATGGGCTCTTTCAACAATGCCCTGGCCCTGGGCTCTTTCAACAATACCCCATTGCGCACAAAATGTGCAAAAGCGGCTACTGGTATACCCAGATCCATTGTCCATTTTAATCAGCTTGGGAATGTCCATAACAGCAAAGCAAGAGAGGCAATGGCGAATAACTTGTGAAGTGGATTCTCCAGAGAGAGCGGTAGCATGCAAGAAACCTGAATAGGTGTCAATGGTAACATGAACATATTGTAATTTTACAAATTCAGGGATGTGCGTGACATCAATCTGCCACAGGTGATTTGGCAGGAGGCCACAAGGGTTGACACCAAGTTATGGAAGGTTGAAATGCTCAGGACAGGTTAAGCATCATTTAACAATTTGTCTCGCAGCTTCTCTAGTGATGTGAAAATATTTGTGAAGACTATGACTGTTTTGATGATGTAATGAGTTCTGAACATAAGAGAATGTAATCTGATAAGGTGGCTTTTTCCGGAATCGCCTCAAGACAGTTTGGCAGGCACTGTTGGCGTTCTCATAGGCCAACTGTGTGACTAGGGTGGTACTAGCCTCTGATTCGCCAAATGTTCTCCCAGCTGTCTTTAATAGGCGAGCCACAAATTCTTGAAATGGCTCATCAGGCCCTTGACTGATCTTAGAGACCTCCTCTGTTCTATTAGTATTTTCTGGGAGAGCCTTCCATGCTCTTCTAGCTGCCGCATTTGTTTGAGCATATACTGCTAACTGAAAGACCAACTGTTGATCTACCTCAGCATATTGGCCCTCTCCTGCCAACATGTCAAAAACAATGGGTATTTGCTGAGCAGCGTTAGTCCTAGCTGTTTTCTGACAATTCTCATAAAATTCTGATTTCCATAGCAGATAATCACCCCCTGGAAGACATGCATGTGCTGAGGACTTCCAGTCTCCTGCAGGCAAAGCCTCTGTAGTCACAGCTTCTAAGATGGTTAATGTAAACGGAGCCGTGGGGCCATATTTATTGCAGGCTTCTTTCAGCTCTTTCAACTGTTTGAAAGGAAATTGCACATGTTGCCTGAATACCTCTCCGTTGTCACCTGGCCATTCTAACACTGCATAGGCAAAAAATTCTTCTGCGTCCTCTCCCTGATCTTGAGCTTGTTGTAGTACTGCCTCAAGAGGAGTAACCTTTCTCTGTTTCTTCTGCATATTAACTGGGAGCACACGCGGCTTTTCTTCCTTAGACTCTACGGGCTGTTTTTCTTTCTGTTCTAAACCCTTCTCTGTCTTTTGTTCCACTGTTTTCTCTTTAGTTTGTTCTGAGGACATAGGCTGAACAGGATCAAAATCTGCCCTTTCAAGGGGAGCTGTTTCAGCCTTACTCACAGGGGAGTCTCTTCTCTCGGGGTGCAGCTGTCCCATCTTTTGCTGCGCTTCTAAGGCTAAAGTAAGCCGCTTCAGGGTGCCCTGAATTTCATTCCACCGCTCTTCGAAAGGCATTCTGGATGGGTCTGAGGCGACTGTCCGCATTGCTGTGAGCAGGGATGGATAAACTTTCTTGCTAGAGCCTATGGAGGCTATCTCTATTGTTTGTATCTCCTTATCACAAAGTTGAACTAACACTTCCTCCACTAGAGGGCTCTGTTCCGCCTCCATCTCCTCATCCAAGCCGCTGTCCGGTTCGTGATAAGATGGCTCCCACCTTTCCGGCGCCTCTAATGGTGGAGCAGACGGGAAGTTGCCTGGAGAAGCAAGATTGGTTTTTTTTTCCTTAGTGGCTTGACCCGTACCAAGGGCATGCTCTTTCACATTTTCTATCTTAAATTCTTCATGCCTAAGATCTAAAGAATCTCTAATCAAGGTCCACAGTCCAAAAGTATCTAATGGAACTTTTTTTTTTGGTCCGTGGGCAGAATAATAAGTTTGTAATCCCTCTCCTACCTTATTCCATAAATCTATATCTACTGTCCCTTCTCCTGGATACCACAGGCAGACTTCCTTAATAAAGTCTAAAAATCTTTCTAATTGGTGCTTCCCTACTATAATTCCCCTAATAGCTAATAATTTCTTCAACCCACAGACATAAAGCTGTTTGCTTTCTGCCTGTCCCATATTGGACCCCCAGAAAAATCACTTACCACGTCCACGTTGCTTGCGTGCCTCTTCTCTCGTGCATTTTCTCTAGTTACCCTGGCCAGGGCTTTGTCTTCTTGACGTGGTGGCCCTCACCTTCTCCCTCTCCTTCAGGTCCCTGTTTGGGCACCAATTGACACGGTCCAGCCGCGCGGAGTCAAGTAGGTCCTGAAGTGCGGAAGGAGGGTGAAGAAAATAAAGACTGAAAGAACTGGGAGGGCTGATGCTCCTGCGCATCGCCAGCAAAGCTTTATTAGAGTCCAGAGTATTTATACAGCAAAGAAGCACACTATCCCAGGAAATAGCATTATCCAATAGATAATCAAGCACAGTATTGATGTCAGCGGTAGCTGGGAAAAGGTAGGCACAGCAGGGCTCCTTCAGTTGCTCATGGAATGCGTAAACAGGATGTTCTTTGTTCTCCATTCCTGCCACATCAGCAAGTGGGGGAAAGGGCGTAGCCCGCTCCCCACATACCCTAAGAATGCAGCACTCAAGTTTGGAAAAGACAGATGCACCCCTATGTTTATTTCAGCACTATCTACAGTTGCCAAGAATTGGAAGCAACCTAAGTGTCCATCAGTAGATGAATGGATAAAGAAGATGTGGTACATATACACAATGGAATATTATTCAGCCATAAGAAGAAAACAAATCCTACCATTTCCAACAACATGGATGGAGCTAGAGGGTATAATGCTCAGTGAAGTAAGCCAAGTAGAGAAAGAGAAATACCAAATAATTTCACTCATCTGTGGAGTATAAGAACAAAGGAAAAACTGAAGGAACAAAACAGCAGCAGAATCACAGAACTCAAGAATGGACTAACAGGTACCAAAGGGAAAGGGACTTGGGAGGATGGGTAGGTAGGGAGGGATAAGGGGGGGAGAAGAAAGGGGGTATTATGATTAGCATGCATATTGGGGTTGTGAGAGAAAGGGGAGGGCTGTACAACACAGAGAAGACAAGTAGTGATTCTACAACATTTTGCTATGCTGATGGACAGTGACTGTAAAGGGGTTTGTGGGGGGGATCTGGTACAGGGGAGAGCCTAGTAAACATAATATTCTTCATGTAATTGTAGATTACTGATAACAAAAAAAAGAAAAGAAAAGTGGGATTACTCCCTGATTGGATAAAACTAACTGCAAATCACCAATTAATTCATGCTTTAAATATCCTTAATTTTGATCATTTAAAGGGTGTCAGATGATCAGCTATGGAAGTACATTTTTCTGATAATATTCCTTTCTCTTAAAAAAAAAACCAGTTCCTGTGTGGTGATCTCCAATAAGTTCTTCACAATGGTATAAAGGGCATATCAAAGTGTGGGCAAAGGGTTTGTTTGTGTTTATACAGAGGATCAAAGCCTGATTTGGCTACCCAGAAAATGAATTAAGATACGATATGAAGAAGAACTTCCAACATCAACATTCTCTGGAAGAGTCATTCCAGAAGATGATCATCAAAAAACTTCAACAAAGATCCTGGCGCTGTTGCAGTTGTAGCTGCATTCATCCCACCGGTTCATGGACTTGCCATTGGAATGAAGAAGGAGATATCTAAGCTGGCCTGTGCATACAGTAAAACAACAAATTTGACTGGATCTATACTGTTGGAACTCAACCAAGAATTAGGAGAAGTGCAAGTTGCAGCGCTCCAAAATCTTGCGACTATAGACTATCTACTGTTAAAAGAACATATGGGATGTGAACAGTTCTCAGGAATGTGTTGTTTTAATTTGTGTGATTTTTCTCAAACTATTCAAATTCAGTTAGACAATATCCATCATATCATTGATAAGTTTTCACAAATGCCTAGGGTGCCTAAATGGTTTTCTTGGTTTCACTGGATATGGCTGGTAATTGTAGGTCTGCTTTGGTTATGTAGCTGTATTCCTATTATGTTAATGTGTGCACACAATTTAATTAGTAGTTTAAAACCTATACATGCTTATGTTACACTACAAGAAGATATGTCAAAGAAATAATCAATCTTCCCATGTTTTTTTCTGTCTGCTACTTCTATAGCTTTTCTTCTTCCTTCCTAATTACAACCCTTAAGTGGAATTCGTGCCTCATATCGAAATTACCGAGTATCATAATTCTTCCAAGTGGTAAAGAGACCTCAAGACAAATGCTGGGAATAGAAGCCACAGGGCATAAATCTGCAAAGAAGTAAAAAGCTAACCTTTTCAAACAATATTGCTTCTCTCTCACTTACCAACTTTACATCTCCCTGTATGGCCCCAGAAGATGACTGGTTAGCCAGAGACGGGTAAGATTCCTCAAGGGAGGAACAACCTAAGACAGGCACAGTCGCAGGGGGGCCATCAGGTGAGAAATTGGGGATCAACAGAGGTGAGGCTTAGGACCTCACCCCCGTTTTGAGAGAAATCTTCTGCATCCGTGGATGTTTTGTGCCCCTTGTCTAGCTTGGATTAATACTTAGTCTATAGGCACACACCTGATCATCCACATTTGCCCTCTTACAGCACTAAACTATGTTTTCTACCTTTATCTTGCATCTACCGACCACTTCAGCATTTTATTAAAAATAATAATAATAATAAGGGAGAAATGTGGGATTCACATATAAATCAAGTATAAAAATCAAACGAATAATCATATTTGACCTGATTGTTTATAGTTCATGATGCATGATCAAAACCGAAAGTTTCTGTGATGACACTGTTCACCATGTAAGAACTTAGTCACTATGTACGAACTTGTTCGTTATGCTTCAGAAGATTGGAGACTATTGAGAATTAAGCTTGGGGTTGATGAATGATTGTGCATTGAGTCCCATATACAGAATTTTATTGTTGTTAAAAACCATATGATCAATAAATCAATAAATTTTTGAGAGATGCCCTCTCAAAAAAACAAAAAAATTCTGCTTACTATGTGTTTTACCTATTGTAGGCAGTCACTTTTACATAGCACATTGTTTTCATCTCAGACATGTGGCTCAGTCTTGGCAACTACTTGTCAAGTAAAACGGAAATCTTTCTCAGCTGTCACATAGCTGAGTCCCCACACAGGTGCCAACTCTGGGCTCGGAGGCTCTGCTGAGCCTGCCAGAGTGAGTGACAGCTACGCTTACACCAGTAGAGCAGAGACCAAATCCCACTGCTCTCCCAGCGTCCCTCACCCCAACCACCTCGCCAGCAAGCATAACCCATTTAAAACAAGTGCCCAGGAGGTCCAGTCTTACAACAGTTGTACTCAAAGAAGTAAGTTCAACAGAAAACATAAAGTGGAAAAATTAAATCTTCCTCTCCACCCTTGGAGACACGCAGATTGCATGTTGTGGGACCAGGATAAAACCTGCCCCTTGTCTAAGTTCCTTCACCACATTGCTGTCTGTAGAGGAAGTCCGGGTGGGGAGGGTGTGGGGTAAAAAAGAAATTAATGAGCACTTAAGGTCACTTCCAAATCTGTGGTGATTGGAAAACAGGATGCTATACAATGTTATAAAAAAGTCAAAACATTTTAACTGTCAGGAAGTTAAATTTGCCAGCCCCTCCCTGGAGTCTCTGTAGGAAGTGTATAGCAAGTTGTCTTTACAAGTTGTCTTTCCAATGGGTTTCAGCCCCAGGCAAATTCACTATGGGTTCAATGTGACCAAAGAAATGACAGTAGAACATTCTTGGGGTGAAAGGGTTAAACCCAACTTTATTCCCATAGTGGCCAGTCAGTCACTAGAATCCCGTCCTCTCAGAGCGCGTCTGCATGCAGCAAGCCAGTCTCTGCCTCTGGGCCTCCCTGCCCCCACAGCCATCTCAGTCTCTGTCCTCGGCATGCCACCACTCCAGCCTCTGCTCTGCTCTCCTGCAGCCGTGCCACTGTGTCACCCAGAGCACTGGGAAGAGCTCTTTTATATAGAGTCGGTAACAACGTGTTGCCCACACGTGTGTAGTGAGCTAGCCGATCAGGGCCAGGGAGAATCCTGGCCACAGGAACCTTCACTTTATCCACAAACTCAAGTAAACAGACAAGAATAAAGCGTGTTCTAAAAGGGGCAGCCTTCTTTTACCTCCACCAATGAGCCTCCGCAGATTGACTTTATAAACGTCCATTTGGGAACATGAGAAACACCCTCTACTCCAAACCACTCATTTGCCCAAGACGCACAGCAGATTTATTGCTCAGAAAAGCTTGTACAGAGTTTGCACTGAGAACAGAGGGAGTAGAGAACTAACAATAGTTTATGCGAGATTGAGGAATAAGTGGCTGGGTCTGTATAGACTTAAAAACAAATTCATCCCAGCAAATTTAAAGATATAATTGGCTTTATTAAGTGATTTGTGAATTGCAGCATCCCCTCCTGCATATAGAAAGTTACTCTGAGGAATTGTACAGAATGGAAGTTTTTATAGACAGGAGGGTAGGGGAAAGTTATTAACAAAAGAAAAGAAGGGATTGTTTAAGGCAAAGTCACCTTCTCTTAGGGGGACATGCAAGGGGTCCTACAACACAGATGACCTAATCTTTTAGGGCAGATGAGGAAGGCTCTATGACACCTTATTCTATCAGTGACACTGACCAGAAAATTCTTGACTGTGTTTCTGGGGGAGGTTGAAATGGTACTTGGGTTTAAGGACTAGGCCCTGGTTTGGTGACTCCATGATGGGCCTGTGTCTTTTTTAACAAGACTTTTGGTCATGTGATGAAGATAACTTCATGTTTTGTGGTCACTTTACTTATGAATGACCTAGGTTTTTAGAGAATAATGAAAGAATGTGACACATGCATACAGAGGTCAATTCCACTCTTTTCCAAGCACTATATGCCCACGTTTAAGTAATTATTTATTTATGATTTCACACGCCTCACTTGGAAATACCTCTCAAAAGTGAATATGCTTTGTTTGTTTCTGTATGACCAGCATCTACCAACCAAAGTGCTCAGTAAAGTTTAGATTTAAATCAATATTTGTTAAATAAATGCATGAAAGAAAAACAATACTTCTTGCTAAGTTAAATATCAAGATAATACTTGAAAAAATTATCATGACTTTAAACTTCTGGATCTATATACCTTTCAGTAGCAATATGGCAGAATGACTAAAAATGCCAGCTTTATATTCAAGAAATCCTGGGTTTAACCCTGACCCTTAGAAACCCTGTCCTGAGAAAATATGTTAACCTCTGAACTCTCTTCTTTCATCCATACACTGGGGATGACACAGCCACTGTTCTGTCACAGGAGGTCATCAGAAGGATGTGACTGCTACTGACCCTTGAGCTGGCCCCAGGCAATGGAGGCTTCCAGCCCCTCCGTGCCCTTGAAATGTGCCTTCTGCCCACCTTTACCAGGGTGGGGGCTACTTCAAGGACACAGTCTTGAGAGAGCAATATGTTGTTGAGACACTCTAGAAGGCAGACATGCCTAAAGCCAGGTAAGGCTTCTATATAAACGGAGATTCTGTTTGGCTGATGCAGGAATGTCCTATCTTGGGGTGCTCAGGACAAGCCTCCCCTTGCTTATTATTACACTTACCACCCACCCTTCTGGAGCCTGCTTCTTCAGTCTCTCCCTGCCCTCCCAGTGCCTTTCAGACCCCCGCCCCCAAACCCCAGGACTCCCAAAGTTGTAAACCAGTCCTTTTAGTGTTGTTGTAAGGATGATGTGAAGCCCTGGCCCCAAGGCCGGGCAATAAAAGCTTTCAGAAGGTGCTGCGTATTGTTCTCTGGACTGTTTTCATTTAATTGTCTGAATTTAGTCTCCACAGATGGGCCTTATTGGAGCTCTGGTGAGAAATTGACTAACCATTTTCTGTGGTTTAAAAAGTAAGAAAAAATATGATGTAATGACTATACAATAATGTAATACTCTAGTGTGTCAAAAATATCAACAAAATTTAAACAAACTAGAAAAAGTATTTGTAATACATAAAGTATTTAATATTTAATGATATGAATCAATCAACATGAAAAATGTTTAAATCCTGTAAAAGTGCTAAGCAACATTAACAAAAAATTTACCAAAGAAGAAATTTAAAGTAAACCTTTTCTATTTGCCTGTGTTACCAAACCCCCAAATCCAAATTTGCCCCATTCACAACACAGCCAGCCAGCTTCTGAGCCATGGGTTTAATGCAGAGAAAGCTTTCTTATCAGATGGGCAGCCCGACAACAAGGCGGGGGACCTTTCTCAAGTCTGCCTTGTCTCCTTGGGCTGAAGAGCGGGTTCACATATGATGGCAAGGGAGTGTGGAGGTCAGGGCAAAACTGGAGGAGGCTTGTAGTTTCTCAGGATTATGGGCCATTCCTAGCACCCTGGCACTGCCTGAGGGCTCTCGGCATGGTGCATGTTGACTCCATGTCTGGAATGAGCTCTGCAACTGAACCCAACATCTGCCCCCTCTCCCCACCGCCACCTTCCTACAACCACCTTCAGAGAAAAGGGCAAAGGACAAGACAAGGTTAATGATTCTTGCAAGGTCCTGCAGCTGTAAGATCACTATGGAGGCAGAACCTAGTGAAGGTGAAAGTGAATAAAGAAATACATGTTTGGGTTTGCCAATAACTGCAGGAATACCTAACAAAATAACAAAATCCTATCTTTTATATATCATATTATCAAGCAAGAAAGAGAGAGATAGGGAGAGAAAGGGAAAAGGGTAAGGGAAAGAAGTGCGGGATAAATGGAAGTTTGCACCCAGAATTTCCCTCCCTATTTGCGTATCAGTAGGTCATGGCAGGGCCAGAGCCAGGGCAAGGGGTGGAGGGCAAACAGCCTTCCCTCCTCCACTCTGCTCCTGGTATATGACTGGCCTGCTGCCTGCCCATGGGGTTCCTCTCAGAAGGGGTTGGCATGGGAAGCAAGTGGCCAGCAGCGGGGGGGGAGGGGTAGGTGGCTGGTTCGTAAACCCAAGAGAGCTGTGGGCAGTACAAACCCTTTCTCACGACCTGCCTATCCCCTTCCTCCTTCAGCGTCAGCAAACTCATAGGGAACTTGCCCCAGGTGGAGACCTGCCCTCCCCACTGAAGCTCCAGGAAGGAAGGATGGCTCCAGAGAGGGAGGGAGGGAGGGAAGAAAATATTAAGGTTTAGAAATAATACACTTTCAACTGGAGTGACCTATGGCAATACAAATTGAAAGAAATTTCCTAAAACAATTTTGCAATTCTATGAACAGCTTTATAAAAATTCATACCTTTTAATTAAGTAGGTGCAATTGTGCAGGAAAAATTCATTAGTCACCTTGAAATAAAGATGAGCTTTATTTGAGTCAGAGCAAGGACTTAGAAGCATGGGAACAGGAACTCCTATGGAGAGGAAAATGTTTCAAGGAGCCCAAGTCTCACAAAGGTTTTTGTACCCTCGGGGAGACAGGCAGGGAAGACAGGTTTCAGAGTGGCCCATCTATTCACAAAGTACATGATGCCAAGAAAAGTGGGTTGGAGGCAGTGTACATCTGGGCACCAAAGGGCAGTAAGGGGAAGGGTGAGCTTCTTGCTTGTCTTCTGACCTTGAGCAGGAATCTGGACAGCAAAGGAGATGAGATGTGGTGATGCGTACTTTGTTTAGCTTTAACTTGGTTTTAATTAATAAATGGCATTAGAAAGGACAAAAGTTTAAGTTTTCAAGGGTGGCCATTTTGAGACTCCCAGAGTTAATGAAATTTCATTATTTAGGCCTTAGAAATCTTTTTGCTCATTCTTAGTATGGTAGTCAGCTTTTCTTTTTATCTACACAATTCTGGAATTTATCGTGAGGAAATAAAAAAAACATATTATTAACTTGTAACATTTATTTTCAGTGTAATTGAAAATAAGGGGGAAAATTGGTAAAATAGAAATGTTAAACCATTACACTTTATTATATGGAGTCATTAACATAATTTTAAAAACATATATAACATCTTAGGAAAATACTTAAGCTAATGCTCAGAAAAATTGTGGGATACAAAAACTAGTGTGATTTTTGGAATTTGGGAGATTCTTGTGGATTTTTGTGGTTCCAATTCTGTACATATTTATGTCCAGTGTATATATATACCATATTTTATTGATTCTAAGATAGACATTTTCACCTTTTGAAATTGGAATCCATTTAAAATCAATGATGTCTTAAATGCAGTGAACTACTGTTCATTTTTGATACTGTTAAAGCTGCTAACAAAGCCTAAGTCACTCTATTTTGAACAAAGCTAGGAACTTAAACCTCTTTCTACATGTTGCTCTCTAACCAGAACTCTCTGAATTTTGGGAATTTCACCTGGAGCCCCCTGGAAGCCACGGATATGAACATAAGGCAGCAGCAAAGCACACAGCCTCCCTGACCACTGGCAAGTCTGCCATAAGCCACTGATTCACTGCCAGGCCCTGCCTGTCTCCCCTCTGTTCCCCTTTAAAACGCTCTTGCCCTGAATGGCCCTGTGGAGGTGGTCTTGGGACACACATCTACCATCTTCCTGCATCACCAGCTTCATGGGAACCAAGCCGTCTTTGCTTTTCACCAACTCTTATCTCTCAAGTTTTGAGCTTTCCAGTGACGAGCAGCTAGACTTGTGTTGGGAACTGGGCTATGACCCAGTAACAATACTATTTTCTCTCAACCACTTGTTGATGGTATTATGAGTAACTTTTCTTCTTTATACTTCATTATTTTCATAAATCCACAATGAATGGATTTTTAGTATCCCAATAGTATTTAGAAAGTAAAGAAATTGTAAAAAAATGACTGCCTGATCGACCACCCTGTGACAGAAGTGCTAACGTGTCAGTGAAGAACCAAAATCAAGCAGACCAAGGCAGAGGAGAGAGCCTGTGGGGCAGTGTGAGCAGTGACAGCAGACGGCGGCAACGGCTGCGCCCTGGAAGGGAAGGAGACAGAATGTGGGTCGGATCTGTCACCCCAGCAGGTGTTGGAGTCCTGATCCCTGGACCTGCGAAGTGACCTTATTTGGAAATAGGGTCCTTGCAGATGTCAAGATGAGGTCGTTGGGGCGCGCCTTAACAGATATGACTTATAAAAGGGGGAACTCAAAGACACGCTCCCAGGAAGAACATGGTGGGAAATGAAAGTAGAGAACTGGAGGACCATCTACAAGCCTCGGAGCAACAGAGGCCACGAGGAGCCCGGCTGGCTGCTGTTCCTTCATCCTCACCCCTCACTCCCATCCCAGGCAGTCTGACTACTCTGCAGCCCTCAGAGTCAGCATGACCTCCTCTGGCCAAATCCAGTGGCCACTGCTTCTGTCCTCACCGCTCTTCTGCAAACAGTCAGGAATTTCAAAACAGCCAAGCAATGCCCCCTGTGTCACCTTCTCTCCGGGGCACCTCTTCCCCAGGGCACCTCCTCCCGGGAGGACTCCCAAAGCTCAGCTGCTGTGTTCCTGCCCTCCACTTCCCTCCAAGGCCTCATCACACCTTTGCAAAGCCCTCTTCTGTTTGCACTGGAAATGTTGCCATGCCACCAAACTCTGTTCTCTTTCTAACATTATTGAGGCATAATTTACATACCATAAATTCATCCACTTTAAGTGTACAATTCAATGTTTTTCTGTTGTGCTGCAAGATCCCTCCTGCTCTTCACAGCTAATTCTGGTTCCCACACTGATCAACTTTCTCTTCGTACAGATTTGCTTCTCTTTTTCTCTGTGACATCTCCCCATCAGTGATTTCACTTAAGCCTGCGCTTTATGGACCATCTCTACACCCAGGAGAAGCAGCTTTATGTCAGTGGTCCCAATTTCTCTCCCAGACTCCAGATTCACATAAACTATGGCCGCTCAAGATCTCTACTTGGATTTTTAATAGGCATTTCAAACACTTCTCTACAAGATTGTTGCTTCTTTATTCCACGTGGCATAGTGTCTTAGGGCGTGGTGTGTAGCCAGACATCCAGAGTTTGAATCTTGGCTTGTTCTTAGGTAATTTAATCTTTCTATACCATAATTTCATCATCTATAAAATGGAGTTTAATATGGTACCTTTCTCATAGGACTGTTAAAAGAATTAAACAGATTAACATTTTAAAGCATTTTAAACAGAAACATCCATGTAGTAAATAAAATTTTATGGCACATTAGAGTCATTGGGGCAGCTTTTAAAAATCCAGATGCTTAGACTACACCCCATATCAATTAAATCAGAATCCCTGGAGGTGACACCCAGACATAGGTATTTTTTTATTCCCACATAATTTCATTGTGAGGCTGAGGCTGAGAGCCAGGGTGGTAAGAGCTCTAACACTTGCATTAAACAAGTAAACCACCTGCTCTTCCCCATGTTCACAAATCTGTACCTGACATGATTGTCGCTTGCTCACAGCGTCCGCCAACAATTTTTCTTGTGGAAAGGAGGCGAATAATTTTCAGGCACCAGATGGCCATGTGCTCATGGGACAAGGCCCCTTCCCATCTCCAGGGAATGCCTCGTGGGCGGCCCACCAGTTGCAGCAGTCCCGTGTGCACCATGGGTCGGTCAGGTGCGGCGGGGTGATACGGTTCCCTCAGCAAACATCTGTGGACGACAGGGTGGGGCTCTGGAGAAGGTTTTCTGTGCTGGGAGTGATGCTGTGGTTCTTGTTTGCAGAGCCGAATAATGAGCTTCACAAACAGTCAAGGTAGGAGAGCGAGGTACAGGCTTTTATTTAGAGATAAAGTGAGAGGACAGAGCTCCCAGCTCATGCCAGGAGGGGACAAGAGAGTCTGTAGTGCTGCGTTGTCTAGGGGGTTTTATAGGCAGTTGAGGAATTTTCGAGAACATGAAAAAACTTAGGGGTGGGAGACTTGTTAAGTGGTCCCTGAATAATAAAAGTTAACTTAACTGTAAGGAATTTCCTGCCTTGATTTCTCTCTGGGACACCGGTGCCTTGGTCCGGGAGCACATCGAAAGGCTGCCTGCCCAGCCCCCAAGATGGGCTGAGGTATTGTCTACTTGCTAAAGAATCTTGCCTCTTGAACTTCCTGGGTGTTAAAATGCAATCTTATCTTTAAGATGGAATTCTTCCTGCCTTTTACCATGCCGTCTACAGCTGGGTCTGCATGCTAAATTAGTTGCTCAATTTGCAAAATCACCTTGTCAGATCTGAAGGAGGAAAGACAGCACATAGGCCTGGGCCTTTTAGCATGCTATAGTGAATCTTATACACGATTACAAATGATTAGCATAATAAAACATGTGCTACTTTTCTTTATCTGGGGAACATTAACTGATCTCACTGAAGAATGTTCAACTGTTTTAGTGGGGAGGATGGTTCCTAGCATGTAGTTACTTTGCTCTGACTGCAAATATCCCGCCCTGTTTTCTCAAGAGGCTCTCACCTTATTCTAAAGCCTATGGTCCCTGTCTCATTACCCCCTCCACAGATGGAGACCCTAGCTGCTGCTAGGGAAAGGGGTTGATGACCGCTCTGGCTGCTTCATGCTGAGAGGGGGGCGCAGTAAAGGGTGCAGCTAGGTCTCCATCACTGGTCAGTTGAGAGGGCCATAGAAGATTGGCACTTCTATTCCGGGTTTCATTTCTATTACTATTTGCAATTTTGTGGCTTCTAGGCAAGATAGAACAAATTGTTATTAGGTTAAGTAGCAACATCTGGAGTTGGATTTTCCATTCTGGATGGGCAAACTTGACGAGATTAAGAATGCATGGCTGAATATGAGAACTAGAAATATGAAGAGTCTAATTGAGAATCATAGACAGGTATCATGGGGAAACTAGAATTCTGGATCGAGTTTACATCTCAATGACTAGTACTAGGATTTAGTATAGATAAGACTGCATTATTGAAACAATATTTTTCTCTAAAATCACCCTCATTTTTATGAGAAGTAGCTAGGTTAAGAAAATAACAGTTGGCTTGATTATTTGCATAAGTGCAGCAAGAAGAGTAATTGATTACATGGGATCTTTTAAATGTGCTTTACCGGAACTTTTTGTAAGGAATTTCAGATTGAACTTTTAAGGGCTTCTTGAGGCCAGAAAGCCAAGCCAGACTAGCCATCAGCTTATGCCTGCAGTACCTGTAGATTTGGGTGAATTCCTCTCTTCCTGAGGTTCCTGCACCTGCCAGGACGTTGAGACAGGGACCATGGATGTAGTCAGAGTAGGGTGATGGCCTCCAGAGGGGGCAGGGTGGGATATTTGCAGTCAGAGCAATATAACTACATGCAAGGAAACCCCCCTACTAAAACTCTATGTTAAGCATTAAGCTCTAGAATCATTCTTCAGTGAGATCAGTTAATGTTCCAGATAAAGAAGAGTAGCACGTGTTTTATTATGCTAATCATTTGTAACCATGTGTAAGATTCACTTTAGCATGCTAAAAGGCCCAGGCCTATGTGCTGTCTTTCCTCCTTCAGATCTGAGGAGGTAATTTTGCAAACTGAGCAACTAACTTAGCATGCAGACCCAGCTGTAGATGGCATAGTAAAAGGCAGGATACTTTAGCAAATAGACAATACCTCAGCCCTCCTTGGGAGCTGAGCAGGCAGCCTTTTGATATGCTCCCAGACCAAGACCCCGGTATCCCAGAGAAAAATCAAGGCAGGAAATTCCTTATAGTTAAGTTAATTTTTAATATTCAGAGAACACTTAACAAGTCCTTCCCGAAGGCTTTAGAGATAGTCCCCACCTTTTTGGACAGGCTCTAGCACAAGACCTCAAATCCCTTACTCTCTCAAGCTCCACCCTCCTTCAATATGTAGATGATCTTCTGTGCAGTCCCTCC
Source organism: Manis pentadactyla (assembly GCF_030020395.1). Classification (NCBI taxonomy): domain Eukaryota; kingdom Metazoa; phylum Chordata; class Mammalia; order Pholidota; family Manidae; genus Manis; species Manis pentadactyla. Next base: position 855,597 of record NC_080036.1, on the reverse strand, counting down.
CTACAAACCTCTCAACAGGATATTATTCTCCTTTTAAACTTTCTCTCAGAACACAGCTATCGGGTCTCACCCTCGAAAGTTCAGCTGTCTGCTGCTCAGGTCACATACCTGGGAGTTCAGCTCTCCCCGGGCTACAAGGCCATTACCATAGACAGGAAAAAACTTTTCCAAACCATGCCCATTCCAAACACCAAGCAACACCATCCCTAACTCCCAAATGGCAGAGATCATGCACAGTAATCCTTAACACGCCAACTGCAGTTAAACTCCAGGGTCTTCCCCATCGGATACACAACTCCCACCTTAAGCCCTTTGTCTCACCTTATTCCCCTCCCACCGAATCTCCCACAGGTTCCTACTCCTCCACCCTGATGGGACCTCTTACTCTCCACATTTCACGCTGCTCCTTTCTGCTTCCACTCTTCCCTGAAGAAATTTCTGCCCGCAAGGAGTCCTAAGACCTCCCTTACAACCGCCATGTGTCATGCCTTAGGATTATTAACCCTGGTCTCAACACTTACTCTCTCACCAGACCTATCTTCCCAACACCAGCCCTTTCTTATCTTTCTGCCTACACATACGTCCCCAAAGAATGCTATTAATTCAGCCACCCAAATGCAAAACATTTCTAACCAAACCTTTAACCAGCTTATATTACAGGATTACCAACCCCTCTCCAAAGACGATGATCCTTATTGAACCTGGAACACGCCATCGCCACTGCAGACCAATGGCTCATCTGAGGACCGCCCCCCATCAATACAAAAATGAACTTCATCGCCCCTAATCAGCAGGAAGCAGTTACTGAAGACTAACCTTCACCCCTTCCCAAATCCTCTTCCACTTATAAAACAGAAAAGGGAGGAATGTAAGAATATAGTAATTTATCCTCCATTTGCACCATGGTCCCAAGCACATAAGCCGGTGAGAATTATGTCTGGGCTTGCCTGGGGCTTGACTGGGTTTACCCCGCCTTCTCTCTAAACATCCCGACCCTCCCCCAAAGCAACAGGCCGAGCGGATCCGCCATAATAAAAGGCACAACGCAGCTGACCCCTCCCTCTCTCTCTCTCTCTCTTTCTCCACCCCCGCGTCCCTCTGGGGCAGCCACTCTCTCCTTCAGATAATAAAATCTCTAGAGTGGGCCCGTGTCTCCTGAGTCGTTCTGGGTAAGGAGGGTCGCGGCGAGATACCCTTTCAGTAACAACATGAGTGTTTTAGAAAAGGGAGCCGCCTTTGTCCAGAGGAATAGATCCCAAATGCGCCCTCCCTGCAGTTCCACCCGTAATTCTTCCCCTGTGATTCTGGGCTCACAGAAGGTGAGGAATCACTGCACTGAGGTTTCCAAAGCTGGGGTAGACTCCTTTCCCAACTCACAAGGTGAATGCTGTGTCATACTGATGCCGGGGTTCTTGTTTGCGGAGCCGAAGAATGAGCTTCACAAACAGTCAAGGTAGGAGAGCAAGGTACAGGCTTTTATTTAGAGATACAGTGAAAGGACAGAGCTCCCAGCTCACGCCAGGAGGGGACAAGAGAGTCCACAGTGGTGCGTTGTCTAGGGGGTTTTTTAGACAGCTGAGGATTTTTCAAGAACATGAAAAAACTTAGGGGAATGGACTTGTTAAGTGGTCCTTGAATATTAAAAATTAACATGAGGAACTTTCTGCCTTGATTTCTCTCTGCGACACTGGCGCCTTGGTCTGGGAGCACATGAAAAGGCTGTCTGCCAGCCCCCAAGGTGGGCTGCGGTATTGTTTACTTGCTAAAGAATCTTGCCTCTTGAACTTCCTGGGTGTTAAAATGCAATCTTATCTTTAAGAAGGAATTCTTCCTGCCTTTTACCATGCCGTCTACAGCTGGGTCTGCATGCTAAGTTAGTTGCTCAATTTGCAAAATCGCCTTGTCAGATCTGAAGGAGGAAAGACAGCACATAGGCCTGGGCCTTTTAGCATGCTAAAGTGAATCTTACACATCGTTACAAATGATTAGCATAATAAAACATGTGCTACTCTTCTTTATCTGGGGAACATTAACTGATCTCTCTGAAAAATGATTCTAGAGCTCAATGTTTAACATAGAGTTTTAGTAGGGGGGTTTCCTTGCATGTAGTTACATTGCTCTGACTGCAAATATCCCGCCCTGCCCCCTCCGGCGGCCCTCACCCTACTCTGACTACATCCATGGTGCCTGTCTCAATACCCCATCTAGAGAAAAGATGAAGTGAAAAACACGTCTGCCGAGTGCTCTGTAACCCCAAGGAGCTCCCGACTCCGGGCACTAGCGCTCTACCTGAACCCACAGGCCCTGATCTCCGTCCCCCAACGCAGAACATCTGCCCCACATGCGCTGGGCCCCTCCCAGGCCACCGGGAGGCTGTGCCAGTCCTGGGCAGGCTCCTCCCCGGCCCTCCTTCCCTGGCCAGGCCTCGGTTAAGAGATTGCCCCACCGGCGGCTCCGCACCGAGGCGGCACCTCCCACCTCCCGCCGCCTTGAGAGCCGCGTCGCTCCCGGGCGCCCGGGCGGCAGGCTTCTGGTTCCTGCTCGCCTGCTGGCGAAGCCCGGCACGGCTGCCAGGGACCTGCGCTTCGTGATCGTGGTGAGTAGGCGCGGCTCCTTGCTTGCCCGCAGCCCAGCGTCAGGTCGCAGCCCGCCTCACTTCATCCCCCAGAGTCCGAGCTCCGACCCCTGCCCTTCATTCGGAGCCCCTCCCCAGGGAGGACCGGTCCTGGCGTTAAGTCTGCGCTCTCCTCATTTTGCCCTCACTGCATGTAGTCACTGACTCTATGTAACACACGTGCCCCTTTGGCGTTTGAGCTGTTTTGAGCTGCAGGCAAATCGAGACTCCGGGGGGCTCAAGAGAAGCCTTTGCCTCTTCTTTAACTACCTAGAATAATCTAAACTGGGGTCTTTCTGAAAGTAAGGGCTACTACCAGAGATAAATTTTATCTGAGTGACCCATCTGCAGGCAGACGTCTAATTATCAAACCTCTTAGCTGCCTCGAATGCAGACTCCGCAGGAGGCCAGGAGAAGCCTCATTAAACTGGCTTCATTCAGTTTAACGATTACTTATTGGCAAACCGAAGAAAAGTCATTTTCTGAATTAAGTAGCTCCTTCCCTTTTTGTTTAACAAGAAATTGGAAGATTTGCTAAAATAAACAGCGTTTGAAGCATAAAAGTTAAACTAAACATGAGGTTTCTGACTTCCCCATACCACTAAAATCATGTTTCCCCCATCCAGGGTATGCATGACAAGATGTGAAAAATAGGTGAAGGCTTAATGCACGATGTTAAGGAAAGAAAATACACCGTTGGTGTTGTTTAAAAGTAGAGCATTTGCAAAGTGGACTTAACCATGTTACATCCAAGTCCTGGAATTAATTCCTGTGTCTCTTGGTTTCTGTCTTAGATTTTCCCTGTATCTCCGTTTCTCTTTTTCCTGTTTTGCTCACTGTCCCTCGGCTTCTGTCCCTCTCTTTGTTTTTCAATCTCTCTGGAACTCATTGTCTTCCTCACAGTTTATCTTTGATTGAATGAAAGCATGCTGATAAATAGTAAATTTTGATTTGTAAGAATACTCTAATTTTATTTTTATAATTTGGAGTGAACTCACATTTTTCTTAAAAAAGTAAACCTGAAACTTATGTTTTCTGAATGGTGTTTTCAGAATTCCTTTCTACAGAAAAATTTCATTTCCACATATTTATGCAAACCATCATTCCTAGTCCAGTAAATCTTTACTAGGTCTTGAGTTAACAATGAGAGAACCAGAGAAATATACCATCAGTTTATCCATAAAAGATTCACCAGCTGTCAGCCGTCTGTGGTGAAAACTGTATTATTATGTACCATCTGTAGGGAAATCCATGTGTCAGACTCAGTAATATCCACGGGTTTCTTATCATCATGCACATTAAATAAGTGCAAGGACTCCACAGAAATTGCACTGTCAATGCTGGAAAGCTGTGACAAGCGGGTGGCATGGCGATCCTCTCCGAGGTGTTGCAGCAGACTCTCAGCTGGCTGCCCGCGGCTGCTGCTCCCCTGCGCAGCTCACCGAGGCCCAGGCGCACTTCCCTGGGCTGCCCGACTGTGCGGGCGTTCTTTCTCCCCTTCCACTCTTGGCTTCCATGTGTTCAGGGACTGTAAGATGGTTTTTCCCTAAGAAAAATCTTACAAAGTTGTCTCTCTTGGAGGTAAAAAAGTTAACAATTTCTACACAAGGCTGATGTTCACAGGTTTTCTGACGGACTTTCTTCCATTTGTGGTCGATGGACAGCAACTCAATACATCTTTTTTGGCCCTTACAAAAGACTTTCTATCTAAGGACTTAAGTGAGAAAACATCACTTTTTAACTGATATAGAAAATATATGACTAAAAATGGTTAAATTACATGCCTAGATAAATCCTCAGAAAATGATAACAAGGAGAACCAGAATAAAAGAAAGGTGCCCCTGAGTGAAACGGGGATATTAGTGACAAGAACCAATGGCTGCCGAGTGCTTCCCGTGTGCCAGGCACTGTTCTGAGAGTTCAGGACAGCTTATGACACGATATCCTCCCAACAGCCCTGTACAGATGCCAGGAAGGCACAGGATGCCCAGTTAAATTTGAATTTCAGGTAAACAGCATATTTTTTTAGTATGCCTCATGCACTATTTGGGCATCTTCCATTTCTGTTTGCCAAGTCTGGTAGCTGTTCTGTAAGGTCAGGACGTGAACCTGGCTGTGTGGCCGAGGAGGCCATGTCCCTGCCATGTGGGTGACACAGCACAGGGGGCTGAGACCCCCCTACAGGTGCCTGGCTTACTGGCTGACTCATGAATAATCACAGGATGGCTTCCTCGCTGTTGTTCTGCAGCCCAACAAACGTTCCCAGCTCTGAGAGGCTGTTGTCAGAAAGGGTGGGAGTAGTCCTCTGTTGGTCCTTATTCTCTCTCAGGTACAGAGTTGCCACATAACCCCCTAAAAGACATTCACCTACGTGTGCCTCCAAGGAATGCTAGTTAGACGAGTTGTTAATAGTAGTTGCTTGGTAAAAAATGAGTTTCAGTAGTCAAATGGGATTTGGGAGCAGAACACGGGTTAAATTGTATTTAAAGGTGTCTTAAGAGCAGGATTCCTCAGTCTTAATATTCTAATATCTACCGCAGCTTTCAAGGAAAGAGTTTAGTAAATTGTATTTCCTAAACTTTGTCTACAGAATCTACCTCCTCCTTTTTTCCAGTGTCCCATAGAAAACCCTTAGAGAATTATTATTTTTGTCTGTGTAGAAAGGATAATAAGTATAGAGAATCCCCGTGTATCCATCAACCAGCTTCAATAATTATCACTCATGGATAATCTTGTTTCACACACACCCACTGGATTTTTCCTTTTTTTAAAAAATTTTATTTTGGTATCATTAATCTACAATTACATGAAGGTCATTATGTTTACTAGGCTCCCCCCTTCACCAAGTACCCCCCACAGCCCCGTTCACAGTCACTGTCCATCAACATAGAAAGATGCTGTAAAATCACTACTTGTCTTCTCTGTGTTGCACAGCCCTCCCCGTGACCCCCCACACTATACATGCTAATCATAATGCCCCCTTTCTTTTTTTCCCTCCCTTATCCCTCCCTTCCCACCTGTCCTCCCCAGTCCCTTTCCCTTTGGTAACTGTTAGTCCATTCTTGGGTTCTGTGCTTCTGCTGCTGTTTTGTTCCTTCAGTTGTCTTTTGTTCTCATACTCCACATATGAGTGAAATCATTTGGTACTTGTCTTTCTCCGCCTGGCTTATTTCATTGAGCATAATACTCTCTAGCTCCATCCATGTTGTTGCGAATGGTAGGATTTGTTTTTTTCTTATGGCTGAGTAATATTCCATTGTGTATATGTACCACATCTTCTTTATCCATTCATCTACTGATGGACATTTAGGTTGCTTCCATATCTCGGCTATTGTAAATAGTGCAGCAATAAACATGGGGGTGCATCTGTCTCTTTCAAACTGGAGTGCTGCATTCTTGGGGTAAATTTCTAGAAGTGGAATTCCTGGGTCATGTGGTATTTCTATTTTGAGCATTTTGAGGAACCTCCATACTGCTTTCCACAATGGTTTAACTAATTTACATTCCCACCAGCAGCGTAGGAAGGTTCCCGTTTCTCCACAACCTCGCCAACATTTATTGTTGTTTGTCTTTTGGATGGTAGCTATCCTTACTGGTGTGAGATGATATCTCATTGTGGTTTTAATTTGCATTTCTCTGATGACAAGCAATGCGGAGCATCTTTTCATGTGTTTGTTGACCATCTGAATTTCTTCTTTGGTGAACTGTCTATTCAGCTCCTCTGCCCATTTTTTAATTGGATTATTTGCTTTTTGTTTGTTGAGGGGTGTGAGCTCTTTATATATTTTGGATGTCAACCCTGTATTGGATCTGTCATTTACGAATATATTCTCCTATACTGTAGGATACCTTTTTGTTCCTTTGCTGTACAGATGGTGTACTTTGCTGTACAGAAGCTTTACAGCTTGATATAGTCCCATTTGTTCATTTTTGCATTTGTTTCCCTTACTCGGGGAGATATGTTCAAGAAGAGGTCACTCATGTTTATGTCTAAGAGATTTTTGCCTGTGTTTTTTTCTAAGAGTTTTATGGTTTCATGACTTACATTCAAGTCTTTGATCCATTTTGAATTTACTTTCGTGTATGGGGTTAGACAATGATCCAGTTTCATTCTCTTACATGTAGCTGTCCAGTTTTGCCAGCACCAACTGTTGAACAGACTCTCATTTCCCCATTGTATGTCCATGGCCCCTTTATCGAATATTAGTTGACCATATATGTTTGGGTTAATGTTTGGAGTCTCTATTCTGTTCCATTGGTCTGTGGCTCTGTTCTTTCGCTAGTACCAAATTGTCTTGATTACTGTAGCTTTTTAATAGAGCTTGAAGTTGGGGAGTGAGATCCCCCCCACTTTATTCTTCCTTCTCAGGATTGCTTTAGCTATTCGGGGTCTTTGGTGTTTCCATATGAATATTTGAACTATTTGTTCCAGTTCATTGAAGAATACTGTTGGTAGTTTGATAGGGATTGCATTGAATCTGTATATTGCTTTGGGCAGGATGGCCATTTTAACTATATTAATTCTTCTTAGCCATGAGCATGGATGAGTTTCCGTTTGTTAGTGATCTCTTTAATTTCTCTTAAGAGTGACTTGTAGTTTTCAGGGTATAGGTCTTTCACTTCCTTGGTTAGGTTTATTCCTAGGTATTTTATACTTTTTTGATGCTATTGTGAATGCAATTGTCTTCCTGATTTCTCTTTCTATTAGTTTATTGTTAGTGTATAGGAAAGCCACAGATTTCTGTGGGTTAATTTTGTATCCTGCAACTTTGCTGAATTCCAATATTAGCTCTAGTAGTTTCGGAGTGGAGTCTTTAGGTTTTCTTATGTACAATATCATGTCATCTGCAAATAGTGACAGTTTAACTTCTTCTTTACCAATCTGGATTCCTTGTATTTCTTTGTTTTGTCTAATTGCTGTGGCTAGGACCTCCAGTACTATGTTGAATAACAGAGGGGATAGTGGGCATCCCTGTCTTGTTCCCGATTGCAGAGGGAAAGCTTTCAGCTTCTCGTTGTTCAGTATGATGTTAGCTGTGGGTTTATCATATATGGCCTTTATTATGTTGAGGTACTTGCCCTCTATACCCACTTTGTTGAAATTTTTTATCATGAATCGACTTTGAATTTTATCGAATGGTTTTTCAGCATCTATGGAGATGATCATGTGGTTTTTGTCCTTCTTTTTGTTAATGTGGTGGGTGATGATGGACTTTCGAATGTTGTACCATCCTTTCATCCCTGGGATGAATACCACTTGGTCATGTTGTATGATCCTTTTGATGTATTTTTGAATTCAGTTTGCTAATAATTTTGTTGAGTATTTTTGCATCTATGTTCATCAGGGATATTGGTCTGTAGTTTTCCTTTTTAGTGGGGTCTTTGCCTGGTTTTGGTATTAGGATGATGTTGGCTTCATAGAATGAGTTTGGGAGTATTCCCAACTCTTCTATTTTTTGGAAAACTTTAAGGAGAATGGGTATTATGTCTTCTCTGTATGTCTGATAAAATTCCGAGGTAAATCCGTTTGGCCCAGGGGTTTTGTTCTTTGGTAGTTTTTTGATTACCGCTTCAATTTTGTTGATGGTAGTTGGTCTGTTTAGATTTTCTGTTTCTTTCTGGGTCAGTTATGGAAGGTTGTATTTTTCTAGGAAGTTGTCCATTTTTCCTAGTTTTCCCAGCTTATTAGCATATAGGTTTTCATAGTACTCTCTAATAATTCTTTCTATTTCTGTGCGGTCCGTCGTTATTTTTCCTTTCTCGTTTCTGATTCTGTTGATTGGTGTTGATTCTCTTTCCTCTTAATAATTATGGCTAGAGGCTTATCTATTTTGTTTATTTTCTCAAAGAACCAGCTCTTGTTTTCATTGACTTTTGCTATTGTTTTATTCTTCTTAATTTTATTTATTTCTTCTCTGATCTTTATTATGTCCCTCCTTCTGCTGATTTTAGGCCACATTTGTTATGCTTTTTCCAATTTCGATAATTGTGACATTAGACCATTCATTTGGGATTGTTCTTCCTTGTTTAAATATGCCTGGATTGCTATATACTTTCCTTTTAAGACTGCTTTTGCTGTGTCCCACAGTAGTTTGGGCTTTGTGCTGTTGTTGTCGTTTGTTTCCATATATTGCTGCATCTCCATTTTGATTTGGTCATTGATCCATTGATTATTTAGGAGTGTGTTGTTAAGCCGCCATGTGTTTGTGAGCCTGTTTGCTTTCTTTGTACAATTTATTTCTAGTTTTATGCCTTTGTGGTCTGAAAAGTTAGTTGGTAGGATTTCAATCTTTTGGAATTTACTGAGGCTCTTTTTGTGGCCTAGTATGTGGTCTATTCTGGAGAATGTTCCATGTGCACTTAAGAATGTGTATCCTGTTGCTTTTGGATGTAGTGTTCTGTAGATCTCTAGTAGGTCCATCTGTTCTAGTGTGTTGTTCAGTGCCTCTGTGTCCTTACCTATTTTCTCTCTGGTGGATCTGTCCCTTGGAGTGAGTAGTGTGTTGAAGTCTCCCAAAATGAATGCCTTGCATTCTATTTCCTCCTTTAATTCTGTTAGTATTTGTTTCACATATGTTTGTGCTCCTGTATTGGGTGCATATATATTTATAATGGTTATATCCTCTTGTTGGACTGAGCCCTTTATCATTATGTAATGTCCTTCTTTATCTTTTGTTACTTTCTTTATTTTGAAGTGTATTTTGTCTGATACTAGTTTTGCAACACCTGCTTTTTTCTCTCTGTTGTTTACATGAAATATCTTTTTCCATTGCTTGACTTTAAGTCTTTGCATGTCATTGAGTTTGATTTGAGTCTCTTGTAAGCAGCATATGGATGGGTCTTGCTTTTTTATCCATTCTATTACTCTGTGTCTTTTGATTGGTGCATTCAGTCCATTTACATTTAGGGTGATTATTGAAACGTCTGTACTTATTGCCATTGCAGGCTTTAAGTTTGTGGTTACCAAAGGTTCACGGTTAGCTGCTTTACTATCTTACTGTCTAACTTAACTCGCTTATTGAGCTATTATAAACATGGTCTGATGATTCTTTATTTCTCTCCCTTCTTATTCCTCCTCCTCCCTTCTTCATATGTTGGGTGTTTTGTTCTGTGATCTTTTTAGGAGTGCTCCCATCTAAAGCAGTCCCTGTAAGATGCCCTGTAGAGGTGGTTTGTGGGAGGCAAATTCCCTCAACTTTTGCTTGTCTGGGAATTGTTTAATCCCTCCCTTCATATTTAAATGATAATAGTGCTGGATGCAGTAGTCTTGGTTTGAGGCCCTTCTGTTTCATTGCATTAAGTATATCATGCCATTCTCTTCTGGCCTGTGAGGTTTCTGTTGAGAAGTCTAATGATAGTGTGATGGGTTTTCCTTTGTAGGTGACCTTTTTATTCTCTTTGACTGCCTTTAATCCTCTGTCCCTGTCCTTGATCTTTGCCATTTTAATAATTTTGTGTCTTGGTGTTGACCTCTTTGGCTCCCTTCTCTCGGGAGTTCTGTGTGCCTCCGTAGTCTGAGCAACTATTTTCTTCCCCAGTTTGGGGAAGTTCTCAGCAATTATTTCTTCAAAGACACTTTCTATCCCTTTTTCTCTCTCTTCTTTTTCTTATGCCCCTATAATGCGGATATTGTTCCTTTTGAATTCGGCACACAGTTCTCTTAAAATTCTTTCATTCCTGGAGATCCTTTTATCTCTCTGCATCAGCTTCTCTGCATTCCTGTTCTCTGTTTCCTAGTCCATTAATGGTCTCTTGCATCTCATCCATTCTGTTTTGAAATCCTTCCAGAGCTTGTTTTATTTCTGTATTCTCCCTCCTTAGTTTTTACATATTTCTCTGCAAGTCCATCAGCATGGTTATGACTTTTGTTTTGAATTCTTTTTCAAGAAGACTGGTTAAATGTATCTCCCCAGGTTCCTTCTCAGGGGAAGATGTAGAAGATTGTCGAAGCTGTCTGGGTTAGTCTTGTCTGGATCAAATTTTTTTACCTTTTCATGTTGATAGGTGCAATGGTGAGCTATTGACTCGTCTGTCAGCTGGGGGAGCCAAGACTTTCCACTTGCTCCGGGCCTTTCTTTACTGGGACAAGTGCGACCCCTAGTGGCTTGTGTTGGGCAATTGCATGTAGACTGGGTCTCTGTATCTTGCCCGGCCGGTATGGAGGAAGCTCCCTGGCTATGGTCATGGCCAGGCTCAGGCTGCTGCTCTGCTATGGCAGGGCCCCGGAGGGGTAGTGGACAGGGGGCTGTTTGGCTGTTTACCTCCGTGAGGGGTCTCAGAGCTGTTGCCCAGGGGGTTAGTGTGCCCGGAGTTCCCTGGAATTTCCAGCTGTTGGACTTTGACTTGGGATGCTTCCGTCCAGCTGTGGGATCCCTGTCCCTTTAAGACTTTCAAAAAGCACTCGCTTTTCTTTGTCCCAGGTGCGCTGGCTTCAGGACCCACTCACAGGTCCTACTGTTCTGCTTCCCTAGTTTCCAGCACCCCACGCATGCACTGTGTCTGTGCTCTGGTGCGAATGGCTGGGTCTGGGTGTTCAGCAGTCCTGGGCTCCCTCCCCCTCCCCGCTCTGACTCCTCTCCTCCCGCTGGGACCTTGGATGAGGGGCCTCAGGTCCTGCCGGGCTGCGGCTTGTATCTTACCCCTTTCACCAGGTGCTGGGTTCTCGCAGGTGTGGATGTAGTCTGGCTGTTGTCCTGTGTCTTCTGGTCTCTCTTTTAGGATTAGTTGTATTTTTTGTATTTTCAAAAATATATGATTTTGGGAGGAGATTCCCACTGTCCTACACACGCCGCCATCTTGGCTCCACCTCCGAATACTGTAGTTCTTAAATGCCAGTTCCTGAAATAATAGCCAAGGAAATCTTTTAAAAATACTTCTAAATTCCTATAAGTATCAAGGAGGATCCAGAAGCCTTGTCATACCTCTGGAGGGCTTTCTACTTCCTGCCTTTAAAAAAAGTCCCTTTGGTGGAGGTTAGAAGACAGTGAAGAGCCTGTCCCATTAGGTGAAAATGGGGCAGAAAATCGAGATGGGGAGGCACCAAAGATAAACTTTCCTTTAGCCCCACCTTTGCTCAGGATTGGTTTGCGGGCCACCTACACCTGAAGAGAAACTGACCACTCCCTGGTCTTAACTTGCTGAGTTCTACTGCAGGTGAGGGGAGAATGAGGGAGTGCTAACGGGTGTGTGTGTGTGTGTGTGTGTGTGTGTGTGTGTGTGTGTGTGTGTGTGTGTGTGTCTTCCCAAGATCTACTTGATCTCAGTTGAAAACAAACCTTTCTTTCCTCCTTTTTCTTTCTCTCTTGTCCTCTCCCTTCCTCCTTTCATTCCAGGGTATCCAGTTGAGTACTGGGAAGTACAAGAGTGGGAAGCAGAGGATGGAGATGGGTGGAAGGAAGGCAGGATATCAGCTAATATTACCATATAAGTGAGAAATAGTGCTTTGACCAGAGTAGCTTCTGGGCTAGTACTTGCTAATGGTCGAATGATGAATGAATGAATGAATGCATTACACAGGCAGCTAAGGTCCAGGACTGGAGATCAGAGTCAAAACGGGCAGGCTCATAGGTTTGCATGAAGAGCCTTTTTACAGAAGGACTCTCAGGGTGACTGGTAAGGAGCCAGGTAATGGTGTGATGCCAGGCAGCTTCCCCCTGACTCCACAGGGGAGCTCTGATGTGTACTGCCTGGAGTTTTTGCCTTAGAATCAGCCCGACCTAAAGCAACGGACCTGGGCTTTCATCCCCTTTCCCCAGGCAGGCAGAGGGCGAGGAACAATGGGTAGGTGTGGGATGGAGGTTGTTAGAGGTTGGGGGAGAAAGATGAACCCCCAGGAACTCTGCTGTCTGCCAGTTCAGATGGTGCCACTCCTGTGACCTGAAGGCTCCCTATGAAGAATGACAGGTATGGCACACAGATGCCAGGTGTGGGTGCACACAGGATCACAGGGACCCAAGAGGGTCTGGGCTGAGGATCCACAGTGCCTGTCACAGGCAGGGCTGGCTTCCCTCTGCTGTGTGGTTCCTGCTGAGCCTGGCCAGTCCCTGAATGTGTAACACCTAGGATTGACCACGCTTGTCTGCACAAAGGAAGGAAGATGTATCTTTTAAAAAAGACATTTATTTGGTGCATGTGTATTCCAGGAACTTCTCCAAACATTATACATTCATTGTCTCTCCCAATCCTCCATGGGTTGCATTTTGTTGCTCATTTTGTGGAAGAGAAAACTAAGGCTGAGAATAGTTAAGTAACAGACTGTATTGCCAATGGGTTTCAGCCCCGGTCAAGTTCGCTATGAATTCATTGTGACCAAAGAAATCGACAGCAAAACGTTCTTGGGGTGAAAGTGTTATACCCAACTTTATTTCCAGGTGGCAGGCCAGTCACTAAAATCCCATTCACTCAGAGCAAGTCTGCATGCAGCAAGCCAGTCTCTGCCTCTGGGCCCCTCTGTCTGCATGGCTGTCCTCTGGGCCCCTCTGTCCTCACAGACATCCTATGGGCCCCTCTGTCTGCACAGTCATCCCACATAGCTGTCCTCTGGGCCCTTCTGCACAGTTGTCCCACACAGCCGTCCTCTGGGCCTCTGTCTTTGGCACTGCCACCACTCCAGCCTCTGTTCTGCTCTCCTGCAGGCGTGCAGCTGTGCCACCATGTCATGCCCACAGTACTGGGAAGACCATTTTTATAGAGTCAACAGCCATGTATTACCCACAGGTGTGCAGTGAGCTAGTCAACCATAGCCAGGTGAGAACCCTGGCCACAGGAACTCTCATTTTATCCACAAAGACCCATGGAGCTATGATTCAAAACCAGGTTACGAATATCATGCATAAACGAAACAACACAATCAGTGTATTTTGAAGTGCAGTGATACTTTCAGTGAAGCAAGTTAAAATCAGTTTTGAGACCATCTTTGTGAAACAGATGTGAATCTTTACTAAGATTTAAATAATTTGCTGAATGCATTGCAATGTGCTTGCATTTTAAGATATAAGATATCTGTACTCAGCTCTTTCCTTCATTTCTCTCATAATAAAAGTGTATCATTACCAATACTTATTGAGTGAGGCTATTTCAGAGGTCACACTCTCTGTCATCTGGAATATGTGGCTCCTGGTTGCACCTGTGTGCAATCTTGTGTGGGAAAAGAGCGTCCTTCAAAAGCATAGTTTTGTGTCTTCTCTGTGGCAGCTCCACCGACCATCTGACATGTTTATTGACTCCAGTGAATTTGACTGTCCTTGGAAACCTCAGGCAATTTTTTCTTCCTTGCTGTGAAATAATTGTCTAGAGACAGGAATCCTCCATGGAACTAGTTAAATGCCTCCTGAAGGCATGGTTCGCTGCTGAATCCCTCTGAGGGTTTCAGTGGTTTACAAGTGGCTGTACTGGTCAAAGGATGTCATCAGTCCCACCTCTTAATCCGGGGGCTCCAGGTGGCATGTTGGTGGGGCCGTCAGAGTTGTGTCGCTGTGTCTCAGAGTCTCTGGATGAAGCTGGTTAATGCAGGGTTGTTTTCTCAGCCTGAAAAAGCCCACTGACAGTTAAAATAGTCACCGCCTTGTCTTTCCAGTATCACTGGACTCTGTTTATCCACATATCCCCTCTCGCTCCCTGTCAAGCATGGCTCAGCCCAGAATTTCCCCGGCGGCATCAGGCCAGAGTGCAATGCCAGCCAAGGTCGGTAAGGGTCCGCTAGGCAGGCCCGTGCTTCCAACGGGGTGAATGCGTGCCCACCTGCTGGAAGCCCCCCAGGCACTTTCAGGTGTCCCCAGGTAATGCACTCTCACATGGGTGGGGCTCTGAGAGGCCCCTCGTGCCCCGCCCTGGAAGCTTCTCCTCTTGCCCTCTGCCACCCATTCGCATTTTGTACATGGCGTGCGAGAAGGGCGTCTGCAGAATTTACCACTGAGTAGGTCTACAGGCTTTGTGGATAGCCATGCTCCTGGGGGCTGGAGCCAAACCGTGAGAGGCCGCCCTTTGGGGAGCCCCATTCCCAGCCCCTGGGCTGAGACCACATTTGCTTTTCTTACTCCTTGAGTTTTTCTACCAGTATTGCCTTAGTCCTCATAAAAGCACCTTCCTGGTGCAGCCACCTAACAGGCCAGACACATTGCTCAGATAGATGAGAGTCCCCCTGTGGCTGTATCCGAGACCCGTACCAGGACCCTTGCTTCCCGTGCCCTGTGCCTTCTCCATCATGTCCAGCCTTCTCTGCTTCCTCTCTCCTACCCCCTTTTCTCTCTCCTTCCACACGCACACATGGAGTGCTCATTCACTCGCTTTGTGCCAGCATGGTGTAAGCACTTCAGAGTGGTGACGAATAGTGCCACACCCCCCTTGACACCCAAAGGAGTGGCAAGTGCTACAGGCAGGAGGTAGACCAGGTGCTGTGACAGTGATGAGGGAATGCTTTATCCAGGGTTATTAAAGCACTTCTGATGACGGGAACGTGTAGCTGACAGCTCATGGCAAGAAAGACCCAGCAATACGCAAAGCATTTCACGCAAAGAGCTGCATTTGTATCTCCATTCGTACTGCATGTCACAGCCGGCCTCATAGCTTCCTTGTCCCTCAAGATGTAAGAAGTGGGCTTTTGTACTGAACCCAGCATGACTGGCCTGCTCCGCTCACCAAGGCATGACTCTGGGGACCACGGTGAGCAGGAGCCTGTGAGTGACCCCGTCTCAGAGGCCCTCAGGCATAGGGATACTCCCTTTGGGGCAAAGCCCTATTCCCAGCTCACTGCGCTCTATGGGGCCTCTGGGCTTATGGTTTTCAGGTTTTCTAGCCTCATTCCATGGGAGGGGAGCTTCAGGGAAGTCCCCATCCAGACGCAGAGCCACAGTGAGAAGGCGTTGGGGGGCCCACATTCACCTTGTCCTACACCCCTTATTCTCAGGGAATTCCGGCTTCCATAAAATTAAGCTCTAGAAGACAGAGAGGGAATCTCCGATTAGTGTGGGCCATTTCTGATGAGCAGAACATAAACCCTGGACTCCCCAAGATTGCTAAGTGCCTCAGAGGGCGATGGTATCCCATTCAGATCCTCAGAAAGGGATGCTGGGCTCTTGTCAGGCAGCCTCCCTGACTTGCCGTGGCTTCCAGGGGCCTCCCTAATGGACCCCTGCTGCCTGTGCACCTCTGTCCTTTGCCACAGACACCAGTAGACAGGCCTGTCTGAGCAGGTCTTGTCTTCCTAGGCTCATTCCTCCACACTGTCTTGGCCCGCCTTCTCCCCGGGAGGACCCTCCTGCCTCCTCTCCGTCTTCACCTATCACATCCCACCAGCGCTTCAGGGGCCCATCTCAGGACTCTCCCTCTGGGCAGTCCCGACTGCCTCTCCCCCATTAATCTCTGCTGTGTGCCAATGAGCTCTAAGAATCTCATACACTTGTGGTAGTCCCTCCAACTCCCCCTTTCTTCCCTCCTTTCTTTCTAAATATGAACAAATGTGTTCATCTCCACTCTGAAAAAAATTGTATTTTAAATGTGAGTTATAAAACAGCATGAAGAGAGGTATACATGCCTGCCTCCCCTACCAGCTCAAGAATGAGGCATTATGTTTTCCCATCATGTCACAGTATGCTGCCAGGCCAAGGCCCTTTCTCCCACTGGCCCCACGCCCCTCCATCAGGTAACCACTGTCCTGGAAGCTGTGTCTATCACTCTCCCTTCCTTCTGTAACTTTAGCATTTTGGCTTCTGAAACCATTTAATGCAGCACATATTTGAATTCTATACAAGGGAATTTTTACATGTCCTCTTCTGTCTTGTGTTTTGAGCTCCACATGGTGGAGAGCCTTCCACACTGACACAGGCAGCTGAATTCCCTTCCTCTGCTGTCCGGTGTCATTCAATTGCTCTTCTGCATTAGGGTGGTCTGTTTCTGAAAAATGCATCATGCATCTACAAATGCTCTTGTAGATGTCTCTGTGATGCATGTGCAGAGTTTCTCTACACTGTGTACAAAGCAGAAGTATTGTTTCTAAGGGTGGAAACATACTCGTCTTGGCAGGAAATGCCAATTTCCAAATGATTTCCAAAGCGGCTGTCTAGTTTATAATCTCCCCGGCGGTGGAGGCAAGTTTCTGTTGTTCTTCTCTCTTGATGACCTTGGTTTGTCATCTCTTAAATTTTGCTAATCTGTAGGCAAAATCTTGGAAGTTTTTGTTAAAATTTATCTGATTTCTAATGAAACCAAATATCTTCTCACATAGGTTTATTGGTCATTTAGGTTTCCTCTTTTGTTAAGCACCTATTCAAATCTTTTGCTCATTTAAAAAATTGAGTTAGGGCTTTCTGGATGTTGAAAATATTACTAGTTGTCTGTATATTCTCAGTAGTAGTCTTTTATCAGTTATATGTTTTATAAATAATACCTCCTAGTCTGTTTTGTTTTCTCTATTTGTCACTTCTTGAACAAAAATCCATAAACTTAATTAAATCAGATGTTGTAAATCTCTTCCTTTAAGCTTTGTGCTTTTTAAGAAATCCTTTTTTTCTTTTAAGAAATTCTTTCTACCTTGAGGTGATGACGTTCTTTTATTACTTTCCAAAAGCTTTAAATTTTTGCCTCTCACATTTAGGTTTAATCCACCATGAACTGATTTTTGTGCTGTGGGAGAGGAATAAAATTTCATTTTATTCACATAGATAATAAATTTTCCCAGCATAATTTATTGTAGTCTCCCATAATACATTGCCACCTCTTTTATATATCAACTATCTCATTTCTTTGCTTTCTATTCTGTTCCTTTGGCCTAAATAAAAATTATGCTATCTTAATTATGTCATATATATCCTGATACTTTAGTGAGGCATGTCCTAACACATTTTACTTTTTAAAGAATATTTTTGGTCTTTTGTTTTTCCATAAGAAAAGGAAGAGATAGAACAAAATTAAACTGGAAATGAAAAAGGAGAGACATGTAGCTGAACACATGGGGCTCACTTCTCAAAGCCAGCTCACAGTGATTCCAGCCCTTGGTGAGTACCAGCTCTCAGAGAATCCCTGGGAGAGGCTTCCGGACAACAGGGTCCACTCAGGAGTCTAGAAGTATAGAGAAGGGGCTTTCCTGGATCACGTTGATTTTCCAGGGCATGAAATGTATTTCCTTAAGAGAGGGGGTTTCAATATGAAACCTAGTCAGCTTGCGTTTTCACTGCAAGCCTTCATGTTGATAGAGAACCGTGAAACTCTGGACATATGGAATGTCTTCCCTTTTGCCAGTTTTATTACAGAACAGATATTATTATAATTAGCCTATTTATTGGTCACATCTTTTGATCCTCAAGGTTGTACTGAGTGAAACCAGCTGTTTAACAGAGAACCACCTGCTTCATGCACACAGGGAGCAGCCCAGTGACTGCTAGTCATGGAGTGGGCATCCTGGTGGGCTTTCCTTTGGTGTGGACACTTTGTGCCCATGTTTTGAAAAGTATCACAGGGCTCCAGACACATTTATTTCTGCAGTCAACCCACTGGATAGGACAGAGGTGCAAACCATGCTGCAGATCCTTAGTTTGACCCTCCAAAACTTTCTTTGGAATCCTTATTTTAGGGATTTCTGGACAAGAGAGGCCCAGCGTGGACACTTAGTCTGTCCAGAATGGTGATACGTCAGCTCATAAACCAGGCGCCAAGAAGGAGCCTTTCCTTTGTGGCCCCCTAAATGTGGACCCAAGCATGGGTCCCATATCCTGGGGCAAGCTGCCAGCACCCACTGCTCTCCCCTTGGGCAGTCCCTTTGTGGTTGACAACATCTACACAAAGGGCTCCCTTCCTGGTGAGTGTTAGCTCTCAGGGCTCGGCCACAGCACTCTGTGGGTGGCTCTTGGTGGGTGTCATCCACTGGTGTTTGTGCACCCAGGTAATGTCAGCCAATAACTAGCAGCTCTCTGGTCGGTCAGCAGCCGCAAGACTCAATGGAGCCGGAATGTGAGAAAGGCAAGTTCATTGCCTGGAGCAGGTACAGTTCTGGCTGGTATACAGATCATACAAATAGGGTGAAAACCAGTGCAATTCTGACTGGCATTCAGAAGAGAGGTCAAGATTCGCCAGAGCCCTCAGTCCTTGGCCACAAGGAGGGGCCCCAGGCGCACTCGCAGTGCTGTTCCTGCAGTTGGGAGCAGCAATTCTGTGCCCCTCTGGAGTCTGCTCCCAGATCAGCTCAGCAGAGGACAAACTTTCTCCCCATTAACCTTCTTTTCTACCTAGCTATCTGGTCACAATAGCAGAAGATCCTGCAAAAGTTGAAAAGAAAATCAGAGCATATTGAGTGCAACATTACATCAATATATTTGAAAACCAATAAAATAGAGAAATTCTCCAACTATATAACTTAATAGACTGATTCACGAAATAATTTTTTTTTAGAATTTTTTCTCTTTATTACTTTAATGTATATAAATGCAATACATCTTTATATTTATTCTGTGCCCTGTATATAAACTCCCATTAATTATAATAATTCATCCATAGGTTATTTTGGAATATATATATATATATATATATATATATATATTTAAAATATATGTTTTATATATATATTTATTTAAAGAACAAGAAGTTTTGATTCTTCCCTCCAACACACATATATTTTGTTTCTTTTTCTTTGTCTTACCTAGTTGGCTAGGATCTTTGCCTGCATCATCTAGCTGTCAAGTTCATTTTGTTACCCATCTCAAAGAGAATGCTTTCAATATTTCATCATTAGATATAACATTTATGAAGAGTTTTCATTTTTGTGTGGATAGTCTTCTGTGAAGATAATTCTCTTCCATGCTAGTTTGCTAAGAGATTTAATCCTAAATGGAATTTGAACTTGATTTTCAATTTTTGAAATAACCATGATTTTTCTCCCTTAATCTGTAACATGGGGAATTAATCAATTTTTCTAATGACAAACCGATTTTGCATTCCTGATGTAAATGCAATATATCATCCTGGGTTTTGTTGCTAATATTTAGTTTAGAATTTTTGCTTTTATGTAACTTTTTAACATTGTTATAGCCAGATTTGGATATGAAAGTTATGCTAGCTTCTGCTAAGTGGTTGGTATTATATAAAAATTATAGTTCCTTAAACATTTGGCTGAGCTCACCAGTAAAACCACCTGTGAAGTCCTTTCTGTTCTGTTAGCTGTTTTTGTCAGATATGGGAAGTTATATACTTTTAGGAATATGTCTATTTCATTCTTTTTCAAGTTTATTGGCATAAAGCTGTTTGGTATTCTGTTATTATCTTTGAAAGGTCTGTAGCATGTATGGAATGTCCTGTCTTTTCCATTAATGCCATTATTCTTTGTGCTATTATTCTTTCAATTAATTTCAGCAGAGTTTTGATAATCACATCTTTTCAAACAACCAGCTTTTACCTTTGTCGATCCTCCCTATGGTATGCTTTATGCCTTTGTCATTTGTTTCTGCTTCTTTAAAAACATTTTCTTTCCTTTAAATTCTTTATTTTGCCATTGTTTTTTCCAACTTCTTAAAATGAAAGTTTATTATTTTTTTTAGCTTTTCTACATTTATCCATAGTAAGAAGTGGCAAACTATGGCTGTTGAGCATATATGGCTCACTGTCTATTTTTCAAAATAACATTTTACTGACACACAGTAATGGCAATTAGTTTATATATTATTTATGGCTTCTTTTTGCCCTACAGTAGCAGCAGCACATGGGCCACAAAGCCTAAAATGTTTTATTGTATGGCCCCTTAAAAGAGCTTACTTATCCCTGAATCTCATCAAGGTTGTGAATTATTGTTCAAATATTCTGTTTGAATATACTGTTCAAATATTTTCCATCCATACTTTTTTATTGGCCTGTGGTCCTGTTGGTTATTGAGAGAAGCATGCTGTAAATCACCATGATGACAGTGAGATTCTCAATTTGTCTTTGCAGTTCTGTCACTTTTGCTTTATTTTGGATATGTGGGTATTAGATGAATACAAATATATCCTCCTATTGAATCGAATTTTTTATCATTAGGAGAAGATCCTCTTTACTGCTAGTCATCCTTTTTGCCTTAAAGTCTCTGCCTGTAGTTAATATGCAATCCCAGCTTTTCTCTTGGTTAGTTTTTGAGTGGGATATATGATATACATTTTTCCATCCCTTTGCTTCAGTATCTTTTTATTTTTGAGGTAAAATTTAATAACATAAAATTCACTATTTTAACCATCTTAAATTCAGTGATTTTTAATGTATTCACAGTATTGTGCAAGCATCAGCACTAATTGCAGAACAATTCCAAAACCCCAGAAAGAAACCCTTTGCTTCCCAATTTCCCCTTCCCCCATCCTATGGTAACCACTAATCTACTTTCTGTCTCTGTGTATTTACCTGTTCTAGACATTTCATATAAAAGGAATCATACAATATGTGACCTTCTCTGTCCGCTTCTTTCACTTACAAAGTTTTCAAGGTTTATCCATGTTGTAGGATGTATCAGTACTTCATTCTTTTTTATGACTGAATAATATTTCACACTATGGATATAACATCTTTCTGGTGTATCCATTAATTAGTTGATGGGGTTGTTTTCACTTTTTGGCTGTTATAAATAGTGCTTTCATGAACATACTGTACACATTCTTCTATAAATGTTTTCAATTCTCTTGGGTATATACCTAGATAGAAGTGGAATTTCTGCGTCATATGGTATACTATCTCTAACTTTCTGAGTAACTGTCAAATTGTTTTCCAAAGAGGCTGTCCCATTTTGCATTCCCACCAGAAATGTATGGGGGTTCTAAATTGTCCACATCCTTATCAACACCTATTTTTTCTGTTCCTGATGTTGTTTTTCTGAACTATCTTAACTGTCTTTGTGGGCATGAAGTAGTAGCTTCCTTGCCCTTTAATTTTTGTGTGTCCTTTGTAAATAATATCGAGCTGAAGTTTGTTTTTGTTCCCTTCTCTGACAACTTTTTCTTTATGTGACGCATTTATTTAATTTCTTGTACTGTGATGACCAACTTAACTGGATTTATGTTTAACCACATAATTTTGTGCTTATTACATCATATTATTTGAAAAACTTTTTTTCTTTCAGATTAATATTCTTATTCTTTTTCCTCATCCCACTTTTCTCCATGTCTCAGTTTGTAAGTTCTATTCAGCATGTCTATTTTTTTTTTTTAATAATTATTTTTTATTGAAGAGTAGTTGACACACAGTATTACATTACATTAGTTTCAAGTGTACAACACAGTGGTAGAACATTTATATACATAATTCTAGGTTCCAGCTATCACCCTACCAAGCTGTTACAATATCTTGACTATATTCCTTATGCTATACATTACATCCCGGTTACTTATTTATTTTACCACTGGAAGTGTGTACTTTTTTTTTTTTTTTTTTTTGGTGAGGGCATCTCTCATATTTATTGATCAAATGGTTGTTAACGACAATAAAATTCTGTTTAGGGGAGTCAATGCTCAATGCACAATCATTAATCCACCCCAAGCCTAATTTTTGTCAGTCTCCAATCTTCTGAGGCATAACAAACAAGTTTTTACATGTAGAACAAATTCTTACATAATGAATAAGTTACATAGTGAACAGTACAAGGGCAGTCATCACAGAAACTTTCGGTTTTGCTCATGTATTATGAACTCTAAACAGTCAGTTCAAATATGAATACTCATTTGTTTTTTATACTTGATTTATATGTGGATACCCTATTTCTCTCTTTATTATTATTACTTTTTAATAAAATGCTGAAGTGGTAGGTAGATACAAGATAAAGGTAGAAAACCTAGTTTAGTGTTGTAAGAGAGCAAATGTAGATGATCAGGTGTGTGCCTGTACACTATGTGTTAATCCAAGCTAGATAAGGGCAATAAAACATCCACGTATGCAGAAGATTTCTCTCAGAACGGGGGGGTGAGGTTCTAAGCCTCACCTCTGTTGATCCCCAATTTCTCACCTGATGGCCCCCCTGCAACTGTGCCTGTCTTAGGTTGTTCCTCCCTTGAGGAATCTTACCCGTCTCTGGCTAACCAGTCATCTTCCGGGGCCATACAGGGAAATGTGAAGTTGGTAAGTGAGAGAGAAGAATTATTGTTTGAAAAAGTTAGCTTTTTACTTCTTTGCATATTTATGCCCTGTGGCTTCTATGCCCAGCATTTGTCTTGAGGTATCTTTACCACTTGGAAGAATTATGATACTCGGTAAATTTGATATGAGGCACGAATTCTATTTAAGGGTTGTAATTAGGAAGGAAGAAGAAAAGCTATAGAAGCAGCAGGCGGAAGAAAACATGGGAAGATTGATTATTTCTTTGATATATCTTCTTGTAGAGTACTTCAGCATGTATAGGTTTTAAGCTACTACTTAAATTGCACACACACATTAACATAATAGGAGTATAGTTACATAACCAAAGCATATCTGTAATTACCAGCCATCTCCAGTGAAACCGAGAAAACCAGTTAGGCACCTTAGGTATTTGTGAAAACTTATCTATGATATGGTGGATATTGTCCAACTGAACTTGAACAGTCTGAGAGAAATCAGACAAATTAAAACAACCCATTCCTGGGGACTGTTCACATGCCATATGTTCTTTTAACAGTAAATAGTTTGTAGTTGTAAGACTTTGTAGCGCTACAATTTGCACTTCTCCAAATTCTTGGTTGAGTTCCAACAGTATAGATCCAGTCCAATTTTGTTGTTTTACTGTATGCACAGGCCAGCTTAGATATCTCCTTCCTCCTTCCCATGGCAAGTCCAGGAACTGGTGGGATGAGTGCATCTACACCTGTAACAGTGCGTGGATCTTTGTTGGGGTTTTTTGATGATCATCTTCTGGCATGAGTCTTCCAGAGAGTGCAGATGTTGGAAATTCTTTTTCATATCGTATCTTAGTTCATTTTTGGGGTAGCCCAATTAGGCTTTGATCCTCTGTATAAACACAAACAGACCCTTTGCCTACACTTTTATATGCCCTTTATACCCTTGTGTAGAACTCGTTGGAGGTTACCACACAGGAACTGCCCTTTTTTTTTTTTTTGCTATCACTAATCTACACTTACATGATGAATATTATGTTTACTAGGCTCTCCCCTATACCAGGTCTCCCCTATAAACCCCTTTACAGTCACTGTCCATCAGCATAGCAAAATGTTGTAGAATCACTACTTGCCTTCTCTGTGTTGTACAGCCCTCCCTTTTCTCCTACCCCCCCATGCATGTTAATCTTAATACCCCCATACTTCTCCCCCCCTTATCCGTCCCTACCCACCCATCCTCCCCAGTCCCTTTCCCTTTGGTACCTGTTAGTCCATTCTTGAGTTCTGTGATTCTGCTGCTGTTTGTTCCTTCAGTTTTTCCTTTGTTCTTATATTCCACAGATAAGTGAAATCATTTGGTATTTCTCTTTCTCCACTTGGCTTGTTTCACTGAGCATAATACCCTCCAGCTCCATCCATGTTGCTGCAAATGATTGGATTTGCCCTTTTCTTATGGCTGAGTAGTATTCCATTGTGTATATGTACCACATCTTCTTTATCCATTCATCTGTCGATGGACATTTAGGTTGCTTCCAATTCTTGGCTATTGTAAATAGTGCTGCAATAAACATAGGGGTGCATCTGTCTTTCTCAAACTTGATTGCTGCATTCTTAGGGTAAATTCCTAGGAGTGGAATTCCTGGGTCAAATGGTAAGTCTGTTTTGAGCATTTTGATATACCTCCATACTGCTTTCCACAATAGTTGAACTAACTTACATTCCCACCAGCAGTGTAGGAGGGTTCCCCTTTCTCCACAGCCTCACCAACATTTGTTGTTGTTTGTCTTTTGGATGGCGGCCATCCTTACTGGTGTGAGGTAATACCTCATTGTAGTTTTAATTTGCATTTCTCTGATAATTAGTGATGTGGAGCATCTTTTCATGTGTCTGTTGGCCATCTGTATTTCTTTTTTGGAGAACTGTCTGTTCAGTTCCTCTGCCCATTTTTTAATTGGGTTATTTGTTTTTTGTTTGTTGAGGCGAATGAGCTCCTTATATATTCTGGACGTCAAGCCTTTATCGGATGTGTCATTTTCAAATATATTCTCCCATACTGTAGGGATCCTTCTTGTTCTACTGATGGTGTCTTTTGCTGTACAGAAGCTTTTCAGCTTAATATAGTCCCACTTACTCGTTTTTGCTGTTGTTTTCCTTGCCCGGGGAGATATGTTCAAGAAGAGGTCACTCATGTTTATGTCTAAGAGGTTTTTGCCTATGTTTTCTTCCAAGAGTTTAATGGTTTCATGGCTTACATTCAGGTCTTTGATCCATTTTGAGTTTACTTTTGTATATGGGGTTAGACAATGGTCCAGTTTCATTCTCCTACATGTAGCTGTCCAGTTTTGCCAGCACCACCTGTTGAAGAGACTGTCATTTCGCCATTGTATGTCCATGGCTCCTTTATCAAATATTAATTGACCATATATGTCTGGGTTAATGTCTGGATTCTCTAGTCTGTTCCATTGGTCTGTGGCTCTGCTCTTGTGCCAGTACCAAATTGTCTTGATTACTATGGCTTTATAGTAGAGTTTGAAGTTGGGGAGTGAGATCCCCCCTACTTTATTCTTCTTTCTCAGGATTGCTTTGGCTATTCGGGGTCTTTGGTGTTTCCATATGAATTTTTGAATTATTTGTTCCAGTTCATTGAAGAATGTTGCTGGTAGTTTCATAGGGATTGCATCAAATCTGTATATTGCTTTGGGCAGGATGGCCATTTTGACGATATTAATTCTTCCTAGCCACGAGCATGGGATGAGTTTCCATCTGTTAGTGTCCCCTTTAATTTCTCTTAAGAGTGACTTGTAGTTTTCAGAGTATAAGTCTTTCACTTCTTTGGTTAGGTTTATTCCTAGGTATTTTATTTTTTTTGATGCAATTGTGAATGGAGTTGTTTTCCTGATTTCTCTTTCTGTTGGTTCATTGTTAGTATATAGGAAAGCCACAGCTTTCTGTGTGTTGATTTTGTATCCTGCAACTTTGCTGTATTCCGATATCAGTTCTAGTAGTTTTGGGGTGGAGTCTTTAGGGTTTTTTATGTACAGTATCATGTCATCTGCAAATAGTGACAGTTTAACTTCTTCTTTACCAATCTGGATTCCTTGTATTTCTTTATTTTGTCTGATTGCCGTGGCTAGGACCTCCAGTACTATGTTAAATAACAGTGGAGAGAGTGGGCATCCCTGTCTAGTTCCCGATCTCAGAGGAAATGCTTTCAGCTTCTCGCTGTTCAATATAATGTTGGCTGTGTGTTTATCATAGATGGCCTTTATTATGTTGAGGTACTTGCCCTCTATTCCCATTTCAGCATGTCTATTTTTTAAGTGGTTACCATAGATATATTTTTTATTATTTTTATTTATTTATTTATTTATGGTATCATTAATGTACAATTACATTAGCAACATTATGGTTACTAGACTCCCCCCATTATCAAGTCCCCACCACATACCCCATTACAGTCACATTCCATCAGCATAGTAAGATTCTATAGCATCACTACTTGTCTGCTCTGTGTTATACCACCTTCCCCATGCACCCCTCTTACATTATGTGTGATAATCATAATGCCCCTTTTCCCTCCCTTCCCACCCATCCTTCCAGGTCCCTTTCCCTTTGATAACTGTTAGTCCATTCTTGGGTTCTGTGATTCTGCTGCTGGTTTGTTCCTTCAGTTTTTGCTTTGTTCTTATACTCCACAGATGACTGAAATGATTTGATACTTGTCTTTCTCCACCTGGCTTATTTCACTGAGCATAATACCCTCTAGCTCCATCCAACACCATAGATATTTTAACATACATTCTCAACAATATCTCAAATTATCATGATATTTTGCCTTCTTTCACAATAATAAAGCATTCTTATACTTAAACTTTGATCATTCTCTTCCTCATTTTATGCTTTTATTTTCTAGTATTTTTGTCCTAACTGTATTATAAATCCCACACGAGGCATTGTTGTTATTTAATGTAGTCATTCAAAGCATTTACCACATAGTCAATGATATCTGTGTTCATCATTCCATTTTGCTTTTCTCCTATTATTCAAGATCAACTTATATGACTAACCTAAGTTCTTAAGAACTTTCTTTAGTGGATTTCTATTGTTGGCAAATGTTCTTAATTTGCACTCATTCTTGAGAAAACACATTCTTCTAGGTTCAAATTCCACATTTACAACTGTTTTCTCAACACATTGAAGATCTTACTCTAATGTCTTCTAATTTTTATTGTTGCTTTTGAGAAGTCTGCCATTAATCTAATTGTCTTTCCTTTGTAGGTAATTTGTTCTTTCCCACTAGCTGCTTTTAGGATATTCTTTTCGTATATTTTAATGGCAGACTCACTTCAATGTATGCAGGTGGTGATTCTTTGATTTTATCCTGCTGTGGGTTCATTGACAGAATATGAGGACTTGTACTTCTCAACAATTCTAGAAAACTTCAAACAATATCTCTGCTCTGTTATATATATTTCTCCTTCTGGGAGTTTGATTAGAGATATGGTAAATAGTCTTACTTTAGCCTCCAAACTTTCTTTGATATTTTTCATTTGTTCATCTGGCTGTGCTGTATAACATTTTTGAATATGTTTTCTAGTTCAGTAACTGTCTGTGGATGTGATTAATCTGTTATTTAGTTCTCCATGGAGTTTTTAATTTAAATTATTATGTTTTTCATTTCTAGATACCCTATCTTATTATTTTTTTTTAATTTTGGTCATTTTAAAAATTTATTGTTCCTTACTTGTATTTTCAATCATTTTATTTATTTAAACATATTACATGTAATTATTTTATGTTCTGTGTAATTTCAGTATCTTAAATTTTTTAGATCTTTTTCTCTATTGTGTCTTCAGGCTCTCATTCATGGCCTGTTTTCTTATAAGTTTTACATTTTTTGGCTGTGAGTCCATGTTCCTTGGAACATTACCTGTGGAAATTATTTATAGACTGAGTAGAAGTTATGTTCCCCCAGATAGGATTTGTCATATGAGAGAATTTCCAAGCCAGATCACTGTAAATTTAATCCTCTGCTTTACATTTTTTTTAGATTCAGAAGATCTTTTGGGTTATGAGGTTATCTAGTAGATATATTATCTATTGAGTTATTAGGTTCAGTAGCTACCTGGGAGTGAAGTGTGTGATCAGGCATTATCAGGGGGAAATTCCCTAATCCCTCCCTTCCACTTTTGCTTTAAGCACAAATTAAAATAAGCATGTCTCCTTGCTGTCCTTGCTCTGTGAAGAGGGTCAGTTCTTGTTTGCTGTTACATCTATGGCATAACTCTGAGGTTCCAGATTCACATGGGGATTCCTCCTAGCCTGCCATCTTGGGGATGCCCTAGACCCACCTCTTATGCCTACTTCCACATGTAGCTATTAGCACAACAGTTCTAGGTCACCAGGGCATCAGCACATATATTTAGGTTAAAGCCCCTTTCTGGGCTTACTTACCTCCCAAGATTTCTGTTTTCACTCAGCTTTGGACTTTTCTGAATTCTTTCCATTCTTGTGAAATTGGCAATGTGTTTAAAAAGAAAAGATTTAAATATTTCTTTAATCCAGCATTTTTTATTGTTTTAGAAGGAGGGTAATTCAGGACATTTAGCAAACCACACATATATCCCACAATATCTAACACAATGCTGAGAACATCATTCAGTCCTTAAGGTGCCTCCCTTGTTCCTTTCTCTTTCATGTCTGCACCACCCACTCTCAGATTAATCTACTTAACAAATATTTATTAAATGCCTGCCTTTATCATGACACTGGGTGCTGGAAGATCCAGGCAAGATAATATTCCCTCTGGTAGTGCAGACTGAACAGCAGCTCCCTGGGTGAATTCTCCCAGCACCCCTTCTCTCTGCCTCTGCACTTGCCATTTTGCTGTCAGGCTCGCAGATCACACCCTAGTGAACTGCAAAGTTTCTCACTGATATCAAATCTCTTAACATGACATTATATATGTTTTTCAGAGAAAGAAAATAGTAAACTAGAGAAATGTAATGTTTGGTTCATATAGAATTTAAAGATAAGTAGCTATAGGTTTCTTTGTAGTTTACTTTATGACAGGAAGCAATACAAAAACAAAAGAAGGTTCAATGTTTGTTACTTCAGGAAATTGTAATTACTCATCTCACACTCTAAATGGCAATAAATCAGCTAAAGTAGGAAGCTGTGCTTTGTATCAGCTCTTAACTCCTTAGATATGTGGGAATGTATAGAACAAACATTTTTACTAAGCTCTAAATCAAGGGAGGGACAGTGGCAATAATGAAAGGAGGAAGGCTCAAGACATCCTAAGCGGGTAGAATCTACACATTTTGGCTGTGTACAGGAGAGGAGGAGGGTCCCTCTTCCAGTAGTAGCCATCTATATGATATGCATGAGCCACTTTAAATATAGCCATCCAGGTAGGCAACCCAGTACATGGATATGAAGGAGTTTAGCCATTACCAGAACCAACTGAGTTAACCTGAATTGGGGTGTTCAGGGCCTGCCAGAAACAGTCAGCCTCATTCAACTGTATATCCAAGAAACAATCTGGAGAAGCTGAAGTTCTTGCTCTTCCTGAGTCTGAGACACACACATCAGTTGTAAAGGTTATGACACTCTTGAAGAGAAACTTAGCAGAATATGTCCCACATTTCATAAATATCTCTATTGCCTTGAATGACTATTGAGACTCAACAGTGGCTAAGAGAATCTGGTTTCCTGTGGAGGTGTTCTCCCTGCCTCTGGCTGTGTATCTTCCAAAGCAAAGCAACTCGGTCCTATTTATTTTTTTGTTTATTTTGGGGAATAATTTAGCTGTTTTGCATTAAACACTTGATATACAATATTATATTGGTTGCAGGTGTACAACAGTGATTCAAGAATTATATACACTATTAAATGCTCATCAGAATAAGTACAGTTACCCTCTGTCAGTGTGCAAAAATGTGATATTATTCATTAAGCAGTTAGTTGTCCTTAGCTGTCAAGTACTTTTTTATTTGCTGATCTGAAAACATGCTTCCCTCATAGATGCAGTTTCTAAATTTTTTAAAGCTTTTTCTTAATATTAAATTTAAGATACTTTATTTTAAATATTCACCCATCAAATAATTATTTGGTACTTACTATGTACAAAACTTTGCACTAGGCAGTGGGGATACTGATGAACAAAATGTACAGAATCATTTCCCTTAGGGAATTTATACATATCAACATATAATTGTATGGAGATTTTTATGCTATATGTCCAAGGGGTATTCAAGGAAGTGAAAGGATACTCTAGACTTTGGAAAGCCACAGGGTTAGTTGTGTGATAAGAGATGGGAATTGTAGCAATAAGGCCACATACCCAGGGCTTTGTGATCATTGCTGGTGATGGTGGGCTTCACCTTAAGAGGAGGGGAAGCATTTGAGGTTTTGAGCTGGAAAGTGTGATGAACGTATTTCTGTTTAACAATCTTTCACGGATGGGCAGTTTGGGCAGAATGGACAGGAGGAAACCATACTGGAGGCAGGGCGACCTTCTGGGGATGATGGTGTCCTGAATTCAGAAAGTGGAAATGGACGTGGAGATGAGTGGATAGATTCAGTTACCAAGAAATATTTGAGAGGCAGAATTGATAGAACTTCATGACCGACCGACCACAGAGCCCTTACAAACCCAGGGTGGGCTGAGGCCTGACTTCAATGTGGTGTTACATTAAAATAATTATTTGAGCAGAAAAATATAATTGGAGGCATGTGAGAGATTTACTCAGGCTCTTGAGGAAATGCCAAATACCTTTATGGAATAATTTTAATGCACAGTAAAGCTTCTTTAAGAATCCTCTCTTGCCATCTCTCTCACTGTCAATGTCTTTCACACACTTAGGAAGAAGCTTAAAAACAACACTCCCCTCTGTGTGTGCCGTCAAATGCCCCCCATTGTCAATCTGAAGAGGTTTCTCATTCTCCTTCAGCTCTTCATGATCAGGGTTTATCTAATCTTATTGGTTTCTAAAATACTTCTCCCTTTGCCCAGTGTTTGGATTCTGCCTGAAAGAAGAGCTCCAAAACGAATGCAGGAGGCCAAAGGAGCAGAGATTCAATGAGACTATTGTTTCTCTGCCAGTCACATGAGTTCTGTGAGCGAGAGAAACATATATGTTCCAGCTTTGGACGAATGGGTCGATGGGGGTCCATTTATGGAGACAGGGAACATTGGAAAAGACAAGGTTTTGATGAAAACATGAGATCATGTGACCATTTTGAGTCTAGGCTGCCTTTGATAGTCTAGGGAACCTGTTCAGAACCAATAGTGTGCTGACAAAGGCCTCCTACTGATCTATGAGAGACAATTGTTATGCTTTCAGGAATTTTGAAAGTAGCCATTTAAAAAAGTAAACTGTATGCACGTACAGTGAATTACATTAAAACAAAGAAAATAAATGTAGAAAACTCATCACCCTCTACATTTTAATACTATTTGTGAGGTTCTGTCTGTTGTAGCTGCAAGGCATAAGTACCATATAATGCCATGCTACTGCATCCCGTCAGAGACTCCGGGACGATGGAATCAGATCTGGGCCGGAGATCTGTGGTGGGAGGCATCAGAATAAATGGGGCGGTGCAGCTTCGCGGGCTGGCAACTGGGGCCCACACTCAGGTCTCCACGTTTGGTTTAACGCTCTGCGGTCGCCATCGTGACACTCTTTAATTTCTGAGCAAGGAGCCACACATTATCATTTTGCACTGGGCTGGGCCAGGAGGCAGGGGAGTTGGGTGCTCTGGGGATAGCTTGATTTTCTGCCTTCCACCCTTCAAAACCGGTATTCTGTCTCAACTACGGGGTGGTGTATTTGCCACAGTTATTTCCCCATCCATGCCCTCGGCCTGTGTGCTCTTCACAACGAGTTCGCAAAATTTTCCCCCTCTCTCTTCCCTCTGTATTATTGTCTTCTCTTTGGTCATCTTTTGCAAACTTACATTTCAAGGCACTCATGATTTAATAAGTAAACTTAATAAAAATGTCTCTGCCCCAGATCGCAATGTCCTTCAGACGGGTGCACGTGGTGGTGAAGCTGGTCCTGGAATCACCGGGAGCCAGGAGGGAATTTTCGCCTGTGCCCCAGGGCACGTTCTGTGGTTTCTCTGCTCTCAGTTCCCAGTCGGAGGAAAGAGCGAAGCGTACCGCCTGAGAGCTCCACGTCCCCCCGACCTTCTCGGGTCCCCTCCGCCCAGCAGCGCTCCGAGGCCCCCCAGCCTCCTCACCGCCGGTCCTGGCATGGGGCGGGCAAAGCCCAGGGGCCTGGCCCGCTGGCGGAGCCTGCACAGCAGGGCTCGGGGAGGGCGAGGGGCCCTGACGCTCGGCTGCCCCGTCTGTTTCTTAGGCTGTGATCTTTCCGCAGAACATAAGCACCTGGGCAATTCCAGCCAGAATCTTCATTGCTTTAATTCGGGGGCTAGGAGGGAAAGGAATCAAGGTCTGGACAGACTGCCGCAACCGTGACGTGAGAATCTCGCGTTTCTCCCTCTTTATCCTTGGCGGGCTCCCGCTCCCCCGCCCCCGCGCTTTGAGCTCCGCGCGCCGACGGCGGCTCCCCCGGCGCCCCGCTGTCCCCAGAGCGCTGATTGGCTGCGCGGACGGAGCCGGGAAGGGCGGGCCCTGCAGGCAGGTCCCCGTGGCAGCAGCCGTTGCCCCGCTTCTCCCGGGGGCTGGCTCCGCAGGTCGGTGCGGGAGGCGGCTGCGGTCAGCAGAGGGGATGAGCGGCGCCCGCGCCAGACCCAGCCTGCGGGCGCAGCTGGCGGTGAAGAGCCTGCTGGTGTACCGCAACGGGGACCCCTTCTTCGCCGGGCGCCGCGTGGTGCTCCGTGAGAAGGGCTGCAGCTTCGACGCCCTGCTGCGGGAGGCGATGTGCGTGGCCTTCTCCGCCCCTTCCCGGCCGCCCCACGCGCGGACCCACCCTGAGGGCTGAAGCGCCTCTGAGTCCCGGCATCCCCCAGGCCTCGGTCCCGCCGCAGACCCCGGCCTCCCCTGAGTGGCGCTATGAGGCACGCGCCCGGGGCCCCGTGTGCGCCCGTCTCCCCGTCCCCGCCGGGCGCCGCCCTCAAGCCCCGTGAGGGCGCAGGCCGCCACAGGCGCTGAGGAGAGCAGACGGGACTCCGTCGGGCGGCAGCGGGGTGCTCGTCCCCTGGGAACCCAGGGTGCAAAGGAGCAGTTCAGCTGCAGCCCGCGGAAGTTAGGGGGAGCTCAGTCGGAGATACTTGGACGGGGGCGGTAGGACAGGTGGAATTTAAGTATTCCGCAGGGCTGTTTCACAGCTTTACCCAGATGTATTTCCCATGATAGAACCTCACCCATCTCAGTGGTTTCAGTGTATTCACAGAGCTGTGCAGCCAGCACCATAGGCTAGCAGGACAACGTTCACCCTCCAAAAGGACACGGTGCCTCCCACTTCCCCTTCTCCCGCCCCTGCTGACCGCTCACCCGCGGTCCATGGATCTGAGTGCTGGACACTGGCCGGCGTGGAATCCTACAACGTGTGGGGCTTCTTCCACTTAGCGTAGCGTTTCCCAAGCCGGGTTCATGCGGTAGCAGGGAGGTCAGTGCTCCGCCTTCAGTGCTAATTGTGCTCCTGTGGATGCCTGGCCTGCTTCACCTTGGCGGGTGCTGCTGTGAGCACCTGTGTGTAGCTTTTCATTTCTCTTGGGTGTATACTTAGGAGGCAATTGCTGGATCCCGTGGTAACTCAGTATTCCATGTTTTTTAATATAATAGTTTAATTAAAACCCAGCTTGGGCCTGAGGATAGCAAAAAATATCTTCACCATAAAATCTATGCCAGTGAAGTCCGATTTTAACTGCATAGAAAATTTTTTTCCAAATATCACTAAAGTCCGTCACCCTTCCTTCTTAAATTTAAGCTGAGTTCTAGTCGTCTTCTTTTTGCTACTCCAGACATTCTTTTTGTGGGAGGTGAGGGCTGTATTTGGATTTATTTTCCCTTCCCTTAAACTTCCTTTAGTGTGAGTTCTCTAATTTTAGAAAGGAACTAAATGAGAAGGTGTACTTCAGAGAAACTTAGAACTGAAAACTGAAAACCAAGAGACTTGAAACTTTCTTTTTTTTTTTTTGAAACTTTCTTAAAGCAGCAATGTTTATTAGCTTCCTATCCTTGCACCAGCACTAGACTCAGCTATTTTAGTTTCTTAATACGTAAATTCCTGCCTCACAGTCTGTAGAGAGTAAATGGTATGGATGTGAACGTGTTCCGTAAACACCAAAATGTTATATGAATGGAAAGCATCTGTGTCCGGATCCTTTCATCATTTGCTTTATTGATTTTTTTATTGATTAATTTTCATATAAAGCAATTCCATGGGAATGGAAACCTGCTTCAGAGACTATTAATGGCTCCAAAATTGTAGGCTCACTTTATTTAGTAATTCGTTTTCTCTTTTGCTTATTTGGCACTATCAATTTTAAAGAAAAAACAGGTACGGTTCCAAACCAAAGAGAAAGTACACTTGAAATCACTCCTTATCTATGAAAGATTTTCATGGCTATTTTTGCTTTGAATTCTCACACACAAAAAATTAAGTTTGTTATAATAGTTTCCATGGTTAGTTTTCCATGCTGACAGATGAACAGTTTATTTGTGTTAAAGTAGTAGTGTTATCGTTATAATGATGGAAGCCATGAATATTTAAATGCTGAATGTATCTGTGAACTCTAGGATGTCAGGTGTCTGTAAAAATGAGAATAAGTTAGCATAAGAGTAGCCATCTTAAGGGCCTAGAAGCAGTTTTCTGAAGTTGTGACTTAAAAGAAAAAAAACTGGAACTGAGTAAGGCCTTGGAAAACAAGTTAATCATGAACACCGGGATGGGGGCAGCTGTGGCCTTCAGTCAGCTAACCTTGGTCAGTTAATCCTACATACCAAGCTTATCGTGCAGAACCTCCCTAAATTGAGGAGTGGTCTTACCTTGCTCTCGCTTAACCCCAGGATGTATGTCTTGCAAAGATAATGTGCAGCTGTGGAAAATTACTAAGAGTTAAGTGTTTTGAAAATGCTATATAAACCCTTGGTTTTGAGTACTCGAGGTCCTTGTTGAGACCTGCTGCATCGGGCTGACACTTGGACCCCAGCTAGCTGGTTCCTGAATAAATTCCTCTTGCTTATTGCATCAAGAGACGCCTTCTGTGAGTGATTTAGGGTAGCGCTCTCCTCTGGGAAAAATCCAACATTTGGGGGCTCGTCCGGGATCTGCGCTCACCCCGCTTCACTCCCGAAGTCGCTCTTGGAGGAAGAGGTAAGATTAGTGGCGCCTTGGGTTGTCTGTATTCTGTTTTCTGTTTTTCAGTGAGACCGGTCAGAATTCTGAAAGGGTACCCGTTGTCTGGCAGCCGTCCCGGTCCCGTGAGGGGTCGCGACTGCGGTCGGTAGACGTACTAGGAGCACCGCAGGCTGCAGCCCTGGGGGACGCCTCGGGGAGGTTGGAGGGCCAGGGACGCCTGGTAGCCTCCCGTCTGTTTTTCCGGCAAAGTGAACCTGATGAGATAGGGTTGGTTTTTGGGCGCCGAGAGTATCAACCCTCTGATTCCTTTCGGTTTCTGTTTGAGACTCTGAGGAGAACTAAACGCGGCCGCTGTGTGTCTAATTTGTGTGTGTCTTTGTTTTTTGTGTCTTTTACGTGTCTAATTATTGTTATACTGACAATGGGACAGACGCAGACGACCCCCTTGTCTCTCATGACAGACCATTTTTCTCAGACGTTAGGGAGAGAGCTCACAATTTGAGCATGGACATCAGGAAGAGAAAATTTCGTGTTTTCTGCACCTCAAGTGGCCATCCTTTAATGTTGGCTGGCTGCCGGAGGGAACCTTATCATTATGTCTCAGTCTGTATGTTTGTGTGTCTAAGTGTGTACATGAAAATATCTTTCTACCTCCGGATGGTATTAATGAAATTGATTTAAAGACAAGCGCTTATGAAAATTGGGCATTCTAAAACTTCCAGAAAATCTGATGGAAAATGTTAAGCATTAATGCTAATTTGGGTTTGCCTGAGGCGGGCATGTCATTGTGGTTATCAGCTGCCAAAGTTTACTTAAAGTCATTTAAGTTGATGTTACCAGTTAAACATTTCAAGAAAATGCTTGAAGGAAAGCTTGACTTTGTCTAATGTTTAGTAAAAGTTTTCTAAGTAATCTGGCATAGTTGCTAAAAATAAGTAAACAAGTGTAGCAAATAAACATCTTAATACTGTATTAATGTATAACTGTGTATGTATGCAAACAGCTTGAGAATTTTTGTGGTAACCAAAATTTTTAAAGTTTGCTAAGTTATATAGACATATTTTGTGCCTAATGAGAAATTGTGTTGTAAAGCACATTTCCAAAAATGATAATATATGTTCATAGATGAAGAATGCTAGTGTAACAGTTTACAGTGGCCTGTTTTTCAGTGTTCACTGAAAGTTAAAGTATCAAATGATTTTAAGTTCTAATAAAAACTACTTAAATAAAGAAAACATTTCTCTATGCTAAAAGATGTATGTTTTAATAAGAGAAGGTATAAGGAATGGAAACTCATCTGCATGCTAAAAAATGTGTTTTTTGATAAAAGAAAGTAGCTTTGTTCTAAAGTGCAGCTGTTTATGTTAGAGAGGGACGGAGAACAGAGACAAAGAGAGAGCAGTGTGGTGCAGCAGCGTGGTGCCTTTTGTTGTAGCGGATCCGCTCAGTCTGTTGCTTTGGAGGAAGGTCAAGATGTTTAGAGATAAGGCGGGACAAACCCCGGCAAGCCCAGGCATAATTCTCACCCGTTTATGTGCTTGAGACCATGGGGCAAATGAAGAATAAATTACTATATTCTTACAGATATAGTCATGCTATGTGAAATTAAAGCAAGTGAGTCTTGATATCAAGTGCACAGCAAAATTAGAATTTTGTTTCCAGTTAAAAAAACAAAACAAAAAACAGTTTTCTTTAACTGTTAGTCTGCTCTTAATGTTGAAAGATTGCAAAGAGTTCTCTAATTGTTTTATCAAAGCAGTTTCTCATGCTTAAAGTCTCAGTGAGTTGCCAGAATATTTTTTTTTAATGAAATCTTAATATTAAAAGGACTAAAAGCTAAAGTTTGTTAACAACTGTGTAACCTTTATTTGCCTTTGAAATATTTTGTTACTGAAAACGACTGCATGGCATGAGAAATTGAATTATTTAAGTTAACAAACCAAAATTTATTCTTAAAAATTAAATTGTGTAGAATCTGGACAAGATTATGTTTCTCCCAGAAAAACAGGTTTCACTGTAAAAGTTTAGATGGGCAAACGTGTGACCACTTTTGAGGAAAGTTGTAATAGATTTTTTTGAGAACCACCAGGTCTTCTTGTTTAATTTATATGCTGTGGATATGTTTGTATGTTTTAAAAAACATGGAGGACTCTCCATATTTTTTAATGCAAATGATCTTATAAGTTGCTATGCAAATTCTATTAAAAGCTCTATCTACTGTTAAAGAGTAAAACATTCTTGAAGCTTTCAGGGAAGACCTGTAGACTTAAGTACTTTCTCTGCTTTTTTGTATCTGGTCTTGGACACATGCTAAGTTATGTTCTTATTATTTTCACTGTTTGTAAGCTATTGATTGTATATAATCTTTAAACCATCCAAATATCCAGCATACATTTCCATGTCACCACAACCCACTATTGACGCCATGAATGAAATAGCTGGTTAGAAAGCCAAAGGTCGTCATTTCTCAATCCCTAAATGAAGAAGTAAAATGCCTGATCTCTTTCATCTCAAAGCATATTTCTGGTCAAATCTGAATATCTGTGTGAAGGAAAGAGACATTTAAATTTGAGATTCTGCTTAAACTTTTAAGTTGAATTTGACTATAGCCATATTCATTCTTTGTATGTATCTCTAACAGGTCTTTTGTATGCCTGGTGATATTATAATCTGTCTTGAGTTTGGACAGTTCTTTCAGCTAAATGTGAATTCTTATTGTAGCTTTTTTCCCCTCCTGAAGATGAAAGCAGAAAAATCTACCATCTGCTACCATTCTCTCAAGAATGCTTGGTAACATAGATTATTTTGACTTTGTATATATTGTCTTTAAAAACTGACAGCAGCAGTCTCCCCTGCTGCCCCACCTTTTTAAGATATCTCGTTTACTGTGCTGGGTATATAGACAATAAATGTGTAATGATAGACAGTTCTAAAAGAATTAAGTGCAAAAAAGTGCTTTTACCTCTAGTTAACTCTGATATTTTCCAGAGGGCCCCTGGAACATGTCAGAAGAATTTTTTCTCATTAGAGAAAGTATTTGACTAATTTGGCTTATTTATCTGATATATATATATTTACCAGGAAAGCACTGTCAAAGAGAATAATGCTAAACTTTGTTACTGAATGTTTTGTATTACAGAAATATCAGAATTTCCTTATGTCAACTGTCTTACAGTGAGCTCTCGTCAGATCTTTGACCATTGTCATTTGTAAGTTTTTTGTCATTTATAGTCACTGTTTTGTTGTTCCTGGACTGGTAAAGAACTGGATTTCAGCAGAACAGGTATTAGTTGCATAAGATTACATAAACTAAAGAAAATGGTTTTGTGTCTTTTTGTTTCGAATGTTGCTGATAGTGTTTTGAGCTTGTTCTCTTAAGCTGACAACAGTTTAGTAGATGGCTGTCTTTATAAGCAGAATTGAGACATCCTTCTCTCTACCTGATCCCTACAGAGTTTAAAAACTTTTAGTGACTGTTTTTGTATTCCATGGCAGTATGTTTATTTGCATGAGTTTAGTAAGAATCTGCTTTCCTTGTGAGAAGACTAATTAAGAACACTGGTTATACTGCCAGGGCTTTGGCTGGAATGTCATACCTGAGAGACATGTGCATGGACTCAGATGTGAACAACTTTAAGGAACTAAGATTGACTTTATAGGGCCAACAAAGCCCCTTGGAAGAACTAGCCTGGTACCTTGCTTGCAGAGTTCCCAGCAGCCTTACCAGGTGAGTAAAGAAAGTCGCTTCCTGGCAGGTGCAGAGACCTCGAGAAGAGAGGAATTCATCCAAATCTACAGGTACTGCAGGCAAAGCCTGATGGCAGGTCTGGCTTGGCTGTCTAGCCTCAAGAGGCCTTTAAAAGTTCAATCTGAAGTTCCTTGCAAAAAGTTCCAGCAAAGCATATTTAAAAGACCCTGTGTAATCAATTGCTCTTCTTGCTGCACTTGTGCAAATAATCAAGCTAGCTGTTAATTATTTTCTTAACCTAGTTACTTCTAATAAAAATGAAAGTGATTTTAAAGTATTGTTTCAATAATGCAGCCTCCTTCCAGAATAAAAAATCCAACTCCAGATGTTGCTACATAACCTAATAACACAATTTGTTTTATCTTGCCTAGAAGCCACAAAACTGCAAATAGTAATAGAAACGAAACCCAAGATAGAAGCGCCAGCCTTCTGAAGCCCTCTCAACTGACCAGTGATAGAGACCTAGCTGCACCCTTTACTGCGCCCTCTTCTCAGCACGAAGCAGCCAGAGCGGTCATCGCCCCTTTTCCCTAGCAGCAGCTAGAGTCTCTACCTGTAGAAGAGAGAATGAGACAGGGACCATAGGCTTAGACAGAATAAAGTAAGAGCCTCTGGAAGAAGCGGGGCAGGATATTTGCAATCAGAGCAATGTAACTACATGCTGGAACTCCCCCCCTACTGGAACTATGTTGAACATGGAACTCTGGAATCATTCTTCAGTGAGATCAGTTAATGTTCCCCAGATAGAGAAGAGTAGCACATGTTTTGTTATGCTAGTCATTTGTAATCGTGTATAAGATTCGCTTTAGCATACTGGAGAGCCTGAGCCTGTGTGGTGTCTTTCCTCCTTCAAATCTGACTAGGTAATTTTGCAAGCTGAGCAATTGACTTAGCATACAGACCCAGCTGTAGACGACATAGTAAAAAGCAAGATTCTTTAGCAAATAGACAATATCTCAGCCCACCTTAGAGGCTGGGCATGCAATCTTTTGATGTGCACCCGAACCAGGGCGCCAGTGTCCCAGAGAGAAATCAAAGAAAGAAATTATCTTTAATATTCAAAGACCCCTTCCCCGTTACCCAAACTGACAACCGCGATTTATATAATAAGTTAAAAGCTCTTCAGGCAGTCCAAAGAGAAGTGTAGACCCAACTAAAAGCAGTCTATGAGCCCGGCACTTCAGAAGCAGCCCACCTGTTCCAAGTTAAAGACTTTGTGTTTGTAAAGCGACACCGAGCGCAGACCCTTGAGCCACGGTAGAAAAAACCCTACTTAGTGTTACTGACCACCCCAACAGCAGTCAAAGTTAGTAAGATTGCCACCTGGATCCACGCATCTCATGTGAAACCCATTGTCTCAGCCGAGACAGCTGACGACCATCTCACGTGGAGAGCCCAACCTACTGAGAATCCTCTCCAGCTTAAAAATCACCAGAAGACCCCTAAAGTGACCAGGTGCGCGTCCAGAGACACCAACGCTGTTTAGCTGACCCACACACCGTTCTCAAAAACTATTCCAAGATAACCACGTCAGCTGGACAAAGACAACCTTCAAAAGCTAAGACTGCGCCGTTCATATTGTGCCTTTCCCCTATTGCACTACCAAACAGATGACCTCTAATTTCATGATTGAAATAGTTACAAGAAGAAGAGGGGAATGTAAAAATGAGAATAAGTTAGCATAAGAGTAGCCATCTTAAGGGCCTAGAAGCAGTTTTCTGAAGTTGTGACTTAAAAGAAAAAAAACTGGAACTGAGTAAGGCCTTGGAAAACAAGTTAATCATGAACACCGGGATGGGGGCAGCTGTGGCCTTCAGTCAGCTAACCTTGGTCAGTTAATCCTACATACCAAGCTTATCGTGCAGAACCTCCCTAAATTGAGGAGTGGTCTTACCTTGCTCTCGCTTAACCCCAGGATGTATGTCTTGCAAAGATAATGTGCAGCTGTGGAAAATTACTAAGCGTTAAGTGTTTTGAAAATGCTATATAAACCCTTGGTTTTGAGTGCTCGAGGTCCTTGTTGAGACCTGCTGCGTCGGGCTGACACTTGGACCCCAGCTAGCTGGTTCCTGAATAAATTCCTCTTGCTTATTGCATCAAGAGACGCCTTCTGTGAGTGATTTAGGGTAGCGCTCTCCTCTGGGAAAAATCCAACAGTGTCATGCCTGCTTATACTCTTCTGTGTACCACCCGAGGCATCAAACACAGTGCCTAGCACACAGAATTATTTATTTAATGAATAGTAATCATGCTACTTTCTTGGTATATGAAAATGGCTGCAGTAGGTTTTTGCTTTAAATACTTCAGTTTCCTTCATGTTTAACTTCTTATGATTTTTTTTAAACAAGGCATTTCAGTTATTCAGGGTGCACAATAAATTACCCCAAATCTAGTAGCATAAGGCAATGATTTATTTTGTTATGGACGCTGTGTGTCAGGAATTCAGGGAGGGCGTAGCAGGGATGGTTTTTCTCTGCTCCGTGATGCCTGGAGCCTGAGATGCAGCTTTGAGAGCAGCAGGCTGGGATCTGTTGAGGGCTTATTCGCTCACATGATTGCTGTCAGCTGTGCCTCAGTTCCTCCTCTGCTTGTCTGTCCCATGGGGTCTCTCCCTGTCTGGAGCCAGATTTGGCTTCTTCACAGAATGGTGGTGGCTTCCCAGGATGAGTGCTGAGTGAGTGAAAGAGAGGGTGGGAGAAGAGGGAGGGGGGCAGGTGGCGAGACTCTGGAGAAGGAAGTGGATCAGAAATACTTCTGTGGCCATTTTTAGAAAATACAGTCTTCTACACCAGGAATTTGTTTCACTTCCAGTGTTTAGGTACAGTTTTTGCACACCTCCAGGTGTGAATGTATTTGATGATGAATGTTGGTTTAGGACAAAGGCTCTCCTTTCTGTATCATCCTGTAGCATCCAAAAATGAAGAACAGATTTTTCACTTAATTGCTTTCGGATTTAACTGCACTATATAATTAATTGGTTCATTCTAACCCATAAACACTTTCTTATTCTTGGTTTTCTGGTTGCTGAGGAAGCACCACTGCTCTGGGAAGTTTTTCCTGTAGAATATTGCCAATACAAGGAAAAGAACAAGAAGGAGCCATTTAACTGATATTCTGCAATATAATTTGTCACTTGGACTCAATAAAAACATATTACTAATGTGTAACACAGTCTTCATAAAATTGAACACTCAAGATGCAGGTAATATAAAAGAAACATTTCATATAATTATAACAAAAATACTGAAAAGCATTTAGATATGTCCAGATGTGGCTAAAAATTTTACAATTAGATATTTCTAGATATGTCTAAATATTTATGTGCAAATATATGTATTTATATTTAATATAGAGAGGTTAATTCTAAATACAATTGTTTAATAACTTGCATGGTCAATTTTTTTGGTAAAATTATTATACAATTACATGAGCAATATTACGGTTACTAGACTCCCCCCATTATCAAGTCCCCACCACATACCCCATTACAGTCATTGTCCATCAGCATAGTAAGATGCTATAGAATCACCATTTGTCTTCTCTGTGCTGTACTGCCTTCCCCGTGCCTCCCCCAACATTATGTGTGCTAATCATAATGCCCCCTTTTCCCCCTTATCCCTCCCTTCCCACCCACCCTCCCCAGTCCCTTTCCCTTTGGTAACTATTAGTCCATTCTTGGGTTCTGTGATTTTGCTGCTGTTTTTTTCCTTCAGTTTTTGCTTTGTTCTTATACTCCACAGATGAGTGAAATCATTCAATACTTGTCTTCCTCCACCTGGCTTATTTCACTGAGTGTAATATCCTCTAGCTCCATCCATGTTGTTGCAAATGGTAGGATTTGTTTTCTTCTTATGGCTGAATAATAATCCATTGTGTGTATGTACGACATCTTCTTTATCCATTCATCTACTAATGGACACTTAGGTTGCTTCCATTTCTTGGCTATTATAAATAGTGCTGCGATAAACATTGGGGTGCGTATGTCTCTTTCAAACTGGGCTCCTGCATTCTTAGGGTAAATTCCTAGAAGTGGAATTCCTGGGTCAAATGGTATTTGTATTTTTAGTTTTTTGAGGAACCTCCATACTGCTTTCCACAATAGTTGAATTTACATTCCCACCAACAGTGTAGGAGGGTACCCCTTTCTCCACAACCTCGCCAATATTTGTTGTTGTTTGTCTTTTGGATGGTGGCCATCCTAACTGGTGTGAGGTGATATCTCATTGTGGTTTTAATTAGCATTTCTCTGATGATTAGCAATGTGTAGAATCTTTTCATGTGCCTGTTGGCCATCTGAATTTCTTATTTGGAGAAGTGTCTGTTCTGATCCTCTGCCCATTTTCTAATTGGATTTGCTTTCTGTTTGTTGAGATGCATGAGCTCTTTCTTTATTTTGGATGTCAACCCTTTATCAGATCTGTCATTTATGAATGTATTCTCCCATACTGTAGGATGCCCTTTTGTTCTATTGATGGTGTTCTTTGCTGTACAGAAGCCTTTAGCTTGATATAGTCCAACTTGTTCATTTTTGCTTTTGTTTCCCTTGCCCAGGGAGATATGCTCATGAAGAAGTTGTTCATGTTTATGTCCAAGAGATTTTTCCCTATTTTTTTTAAAGAGTTTTATGGTTTCATGACTTTCTTCAGGTTTTTGATCCGTTTTGAATTTACTTTTGTGCATGGGCTTTGACAGTGATCCAGTTTCATTCTCTTACATGTAGCTGTCCAGTTTTGCCAGCCCCAACTATTGAAGAGACTGTCATTTCCCCATTATATGTCCATGGCTCCTTTATCATATATTAATTGTTCATATATGTTTAGGTTAATGTCTGGAGTCTCTATTCTGTTCCACTGGTCTGTAGCTCTGTTCTTGTGCCAGCACCAAACTGTCTTGATTACTGTGCTTTGTAGTAGAGCTTGAAGTTGGGAAGCGAGATCCCCTCTGCTTTATTCTTCCTTCTCAGGATTGCTTTGGCTATTTGGGTTCTTTTGTGGTTACATATGAATTTTAGAACTATTTGTTCAAGTTTGTTAAAGAATGCTGTTGGTATTTTGATAGTGATTGCATTGAATCTGCAGATTGCTTTAGGCAGGATGGGCATTTTGACAATATTAATACCTCCTAGCCAAAAGCATGGGGGAATTTCCATTTATTAGTGTCCTCTTTAATTTCTCTTAAGAGTGTCTTATGGTTTTCAGGGTATAGTCTTTCACTTTCTTCATTAGGTTTATTCCTAGGTATTTTATTCTTTTGATACAACTGTGAATGGAATTGCTTTCTTGATTTCTCTATTAGTTCATATTTAGTGTATAGGAATGCAAGAGATTTCTGTAAATTAATTTTGTATCTTGCAACTTTGCTGAATTCAGATATTAGTTCTAGTAGTTTGGGAGTGGATTCTTTTGGGGTTTTTATGTACAATATCATGTCATCTTCAAACAGCAGCAGTTGAACTTGTTCCTTATCAATGTGGATGCCTTGTATTTCTTTGTGTTGTCTGATTGCCATGGCTAGGATCTCCAGAACTATGTTGAATAAAAGCAGGGAGAGTGGGCATCCTAGTCTTGTGCCCCATCTTAGGGGAAAAGCTTTCAGCTTCTTGCTGTTGAGAATGATGTTGACTGTGGGTTTGTCATATATGGCCTTTATTATGTTGATGTACTTGCCCTCTATACACATTTTGTTGAGAGTTTTTATCATGAATGGATGTTGAATATTGTTGAATGCTTTTTCAGCATCTATGGAGATGATCATGTGGTTTTTGCCCTTCTTTTTTTTTATGTGGTGGATGATGTTGATGAATTTTGAAATGTTGTACCATCCTTGCATCTCTGAGACGAATCCCACTTGGTCATGGTGTATGATCTTCTTGATGTATTTTTGAATTCAGTTTGCTAATATTTTGTTGAGTATTTTTGCATCTACGTTCATCAGTGATATTGGTCTGTAATTGTCTTTTCTGGTGGGATCTTTGCGTGGTTTTGGTATTTGGATAATGCTGGCTTCATAGAATGAGTCTGGAAGTATTCCCTCTTCTATTTTTCAGAAAACTTTAAGGAGAATGGGTGTTATGTTTTCTCTCTATGTCTGATAAAACTGCGTGGGAAATCCATCTTGCCCAGGAGTTTT
Source organism: Manis pentadactyla (assembly GCF_030020395.1). Lineage (NCBI taxonomy): Eukaryota > Metazoa > Chordata > Mammalia > Pholidota > Manidae > Manis > Manis pentadactyla. Next base: position 810,807 of record NC_080036.1, on the reverse strand, counting down.
GCTCTTGGGTAGTTTTTTGATTACCGCTTCAATATATTTCCTGGTAATTGGTTTGTTTAGATTTTCTGTTTCATCCTTGGTCAGTCTTGGAAGGTTCTGTTTTCATAGGAAGCTGTCCATTTCTTCTAGGTTTTCAGCTTCTTGACATATAATTTTTTGTAGTATTCTCTAATAATTGTTTGTATTTCTGTGGGGTCCGTCATGATTTTTCCTTTATCATTTCTGATTCTGTTGATGTGTGTAGATTCTCTTTTGCTTTTCTGTATTTTTTTTTTGTAGATAATTATTTTTTATTGAAGGATAGTTGACACACAGTATTACATTACATTAGTTTCAGGTGTACAACATAGTGATTCAACATTTATATACATGATAATTCTAGGTACCAGCTATCATCATACCAAGTTGTTACAATATTTTGACTATATTCCTTATGCTATACATTACATCCCAGTTACTTATTTATTTTACAATTGGAAGTGTGTACTTTTGTGTGTGTGTGTGTGTGAGGGCATCTCTCATATTTATTGATCAAATGGTTGTTAACAACAATAAAATTATGTATAGGGGAGTCAATGCTCAATGCACAATCATTAATCCAACCCAAGCCTAATTTCTGTCACTCTCCAACCTTCTGAGGCATAACAAACAAGTTCTTACATGGAGAACAAATTCTTACATAGTGAATAAGTTACATAGTGAACAGTACAAGGGCAGTCATCACAGAAACTTTCGGTTTTGCTCATGCATTATGAGCTATAAACAGTCAGTTCAAATATGAATACTCATTTGATATTTATACTTGATTTATACGTGGATACCACATTTCTCTTTATTATTATTATTTTTAATAAAATGCTGAAGTGGTAGTAGATACAAGATAAAAGTAGAAAACATAGTTTAGTGTTGTAAGAGAGCAAATGCAGATGATCAGGTGTGTGCCTGTAGACTATGTGTTAATCCAAGCTAGACAAGGGCAATAAAACATCCACGTATGCAGAAGATTTCTCTCAGAACAGGGGGGGTGAGGTTCTAAGCCTCACCTCTGTTGATCCCCAATTTCTCACCCGATGACCCCTCTGCGACTGTGCCTGTCTTAGGTTGTTAGTACCTTGAGGAATCTTACCCGTGTCTGGCTAACCAGTCCTCTTCCAGAGAAATACAGGGAAATGTAAAGTTGGTAAGGGAGAGAGAAGCCTTATTGTTTGAAATGGTTAGGTTTTTACTTCTTTGCATATTTATGCCCTCTAGCTTCTATGCCCAGCATTTGTCTTGAGGTACCTTCTCCACTGGGAAGAATTATGATACTCGGTAAATTTAATATGAGGCACGAATTCTATTTAAGGGTTGTAATTAGGAAGGAAGAAGAAAAGCTATAGAAGTAGCAGGCGGCAGAAAACATGGGAAGATTGATTATTTCTTTGACATTTCTTCTTGTAGAGTAACTTCAGCATGTATAGGTTTTAAGCTACTACTTAAATTGCGCACACACATTAACATAATAGGAGTATAGTTACATAACCAAAGCATACCTGTAATTACCAGCCATCTCCAGTGAAACCAAGAAAACCAGTTAGGCACCTTAGGCATTTGTGAAAACTTATTTATGATATGGTGGATATTGTCCAACTGAACTTGAACAGTCTGAGAGAAATCAGACAAATTAAAACAACCCATTCCTGGGGAATGTTCACATCCCTTATGTTCTTTTAACAGTATATAGTCTGTAGTTGTAAGATTTTGGCGTGCTACAATTCACACTTCTCCTAATTCTTGATTGAGTTCTAACAGTATAGATCCAGTCAAATTTGTTGTTTTACTGTATGCACAGGCCAGCTTAGATATCTCCTTCTTCATTCCCATGGCAAGTCCAGGAACTGGTGGGATGAGTGCATCTACAGCTGTAGCAGTGTGTGGATCTTTGTTGGGGTTTCTTGATGATCATCTTCTGGCATGAGTCTTCCAGAGAGTGCTGATGCTGGGAAGTTCTTTTTCATATCGTATCTTAGTTCATTTTTGGGGTAGCCCAATTAGGCTTTGATCCACTGTATAAACACAGACAGACCCTTTGCCTACACTTTTAGATGCCCTTTATACCCTTGTGTAGAACTCTTTGGAGGTTACCACACAGGAATTGCCTTTATTTATTTATTTTTTTGTGTGTCACTCATCTACACTTACATGATGAATATTATGTTTACTAGGCTCTCCCCTATACCAGGACCCCCTATAAACCCCTTTAGAGTCGCTGTCCATCAGCATAGCAAAATGTTGTAGAATCACTATTGCATTCTCTGTGCTCTACAGCCCTCCCTTTTCTCCCACACCCCATGCATGCTAATCTTAAAACCCCTCTACTTCTCCTACCCCTTCTCCATCCCTACCCACAAATCCTCCCCAGTCCCTTTCCTTTTATTACCTGTTAGTCCATTCTTGAGTTCTGTGATTCTGCTGCTGTTTTATTCCTTCAGTTTTTCCTTTGTTCTTATATTCCACAGATAAGTGAAATCATTTGGTATTTCTCTTTCTCCGCTTAGCTTGTTTCACTGAGCATAATACCCTCCAGCTCCATCCATGTTGCTGCAAATGGTAGGATTTGCCCTTTTCTTGTGGCTGAGTAGTATTCCATTGTGTACATGTACCACATCTTTTTATCCATTCATCTATCGATGGACATTTAGGTTGCTTCCAATTCTTGGCTATTGTAAATAGTGCTGCGATGAACATAGGGGTGCACTGATCTTTCTCATACTTGATTGCTGCGTTCTTAGGGTAAATTCCTAGGAGTGCAATTCCTGGGTCAAATGGTAAGTCTGTTTTGAGCATTTTGATGTACCTCCATACTGCTTTCCACAATGGTTGAACTAACTTACATTCCCCCCAGCAGTGTAGGAGAGTTCCCCTTTCTCCACAGCCTCGCCAACATTTGTTGTTGTTTGTCTTTTGGAAGACAGCAATCCTTACTGGTGTGAGGTGACACCTCATTGTAGTTTTAATTTGCATTTCTCTGATAATTAGCGATGTGGAGCATCTTTTCATGTGTCTGTTGGCCATGTGTATTTCTTTTTTGAAGAACTGTCTGTTCATTTCCTCTTTCCATTTTTTAATTGGGTTATTTGTTTTTTGTTTGTTGAGGCGTGTGAGCTCTTTATATATTCTGGATGTCAAGCCTTTATCGGATGTGTCATTTTCAAATATATTCTCCCATACTGTAGGGTTCCTTTTTGTTCTATTAATGGTGTCTGTTGCTGTACAGAAGCTTTTCAGCTTAATATAGTCCCACTTATTCGTTTTTGCTGTTTTTTTCCTTGCCCGGGGCTAAATGTTCAAGAAGAGGTCACTCATATTTATGTCTAGGAGGATTTTGCCTATGTTTTCTTCCAAGAGTTTAATGGTTTCTTGACTTACATTCAGGTCTTTGATCCATTTTGAGTTTACTTTTGTATATGGTGTTAGACAATGGTCCAGTTTCATTCTCCTACATGTAGCTGTCCAGTTTTGCCAGAACCATCTGTTGAAGAGACTGTCATTTAGCCATTGTATGTCCATGGCTCCTTTATCAAATATTAATTGACCTTATATGTCTGGGTTAATGTCTGGATTCTCTAGTCTGTTCCATTGGTCTGTGGCTCTGCTCTTGTGCCAGTACCAAATTGTCTTGATTACTTTGGCTTTATTGTAGAGATTGAAGTTGGGGAGTGAGATCCCACCTACTTTATTCTTCTTTCTCAGGATTGCTTTGGCTATTCGGGGTCTTTGGTGTTTCCATATGAATTTTTGAATTATTTGTTCCAGTTCATTGAAGAATGTTGCTGGTAGTTTCATAGGGATTGCATCAAATCTGTATATTGCTTTGGGCAGGATGGCCATTTTGACGATATTAATTCTTCCTAGCCACGAGCATGGAATGAGTTTCCATCTGTTAGTGTCCCCTTTAATTTCTCTTAAGAGTGACTTGTAGTTTTCAGAGTATAAGTCTTTCACTTCTTTGGTTAGGTTTATTCCTAGGTATTTTATTTTTTTTGATGCAATTGTGAATGGAGTTGATTTCCTGATTTCTCTTTCTGTTGGTTCATTTTTAGTATATAGGAAAGCCACAGATTTCTCTGTGTTGATTTTGTATCCTGCAACTTTGCTGTATTCCGATATCAGTTCTAGTAGTTTTGGGGTGGAGTCTTTAGGGTTTTTTATGTACAGTATCATATCATCTGCAAATAGTGACAGTTTAACTTCTTCTTTACCAATCTGGATTCCTTGTATTTCTTTATTTTGTCTGATTGCCGTGGCTAGGACCTCCAGTACTATGTTAAATAACAGTGGAGAGAGTGGGCATCCCTGTGTAGTTCCCGATCTCAGAGGAAATGCTTTCAGCTTCTCGCTGTTCAATATAATGTTGGCTGTGGGTTTTTCATAGATGGCCTTTATTATGTTGAGGTACTTGCCCTCTATTCCCATTTTGCTGAGAGTTTTTAACATGAATGGATGTTGAACTTTGTCAAATGCTTTTTCAGCATGTATGGCGATGATCATGTGGTTTTTGTCTTTTTGTTGATGTGGTGGATGATGTTGATGGACTTTCGAATGTTGTACCATCCTTGCATCCCTGGGATGAATCCCACTTGGTCATGGTGTATGATCCTTTTGATGTATTTTTGAATTCGGTTTGCTAATATTTTGTTGAGTATTTTTGCATCTACGTTCATCAGGGATATTGTTCTGTAGTTTTCTTTTTTGGTGGGGTCTTTGCCTGGTTTTGGTATTTGGGTGATGTTGGCTTCATAGAATGAGTTTGGGAGTATCCCCTCCTCCTCTATTTTTTGAAAACTTTAAGGAGAATGGGTATTATGTCTTCCCTGTATGTCTGATAAAATGCCGAGGTAAATCCATCTGGCCCGGGGGTTTTGTTCTTTGGTAGTTTTTTGATTACCAGTTCAATTTCGTTGCTGGTAATTGGTCTGTTTAGATTTTCTGTTTCTTCCTGGGCCTATCTTGGAAGGTTGTATTTTTCTAGGAAGTTGTCCATTTCTCCTAGGTTTCCCAGCTTGTTAGCATATGGGTTTTCATAGTATTCTCCAATAATTCTTTGCATTTCCGTGGGGTCCGTCGTGATTTTTCCTTTCTCGTTTCTGATACTGTTGATTTGTGTTGACTCTCTTTTCTTCTTAATAAGTCTGGCTAGAGGCTTATCTATTTTGTTTATTTTCTCGAAGAACCAGCTCTTGGTTTCATTGATTTTTGCTCTCATTTTATTCTTCTCAATTTTATTTATTTCTTCTCTGATCTTTATTATGTCCCTCCTTCTGCTGACCTTAGGCCTCATCTGTTCTTCTTTTTCCAATTTTGATAATCGTGACATTAGACCATTCATTTGGGATTGCTCTTCTTTTTTAAATATGCTTGGATTGCTATAAACTTTCCTCTTAAGACTGCTTTTGCTGTGTCCCACAGAAGTTGGGTCTTAGTGTTGTTGTTGTCATTTGTTTCCATATATTGCTGGATCTCCATTTTGATTTGGTCATTGATCCATTGATTATTTAGGAGCGTGTTGTTAAGCCTCCATGTGTTTGTGAGCCTCTTTGCTTTCTTTGTACAGTTTTTTTCTAGTTTTATGCCTTTGTGGTCTGAAAAGTTGATTGGTAGAATTTCAAACTTTTGGAATTTACTGAGGCTCTTTTTGTGAGCTAGTATTTGGTCTATTCTGGAGAATGTTCCATGTGCACTTGAGGAGAATGTATATCCTGTTGCTTTTGGATGTAGAGTTCTATAGATGTCTATTAGGTCCATCTCGTCTACTGTGTTGTTCAGTGCTTCCGTGTCCTTACTTATTTTCTGCCCAGTGGATCTATCCTTTGGGGTGAGTGGTGTTTTGAAGTCTCCTAAAATGAATGCATTGCAGTCTGTTTCCCCCTTTAGTTCTGTTAGTATTTGTTTCACATATGCTGCTGCTCCTCTGTTGGGTGCATATATATTTATAATGGTTATATCCTCTTGTTGGACTGAACCCTTTATCATTATGTAATGTCCTTCTTTATCTCTTGTTACTTTCTTTGTTTTGAAGTCTATTTTGTCTGATATTAGTACTGCAACCCCTGTTTTCTTCTCGCTGTTGTTTGCTTGAAATATGTTTTTCCATCCCTTGACTTTTAGTCTGTACATGTCTTTGGGTTTGAAGTGAGTTTCTTGTAAGCAGCATATAGATGGGTCTTGATTTTTTATCCATTCTATTACTCTGTGTCTTTTGATTGGTGCATTCAGCCCATTAATATTTAGGGTGACTATTGAAAGATATGTACTTATTGCCATTGCAGGCTTTAAATTCGTGGTTACCAAAGGTTCAAGGTTAGCCTCTTTAGTATCTTACTGCCTAAGTTAGCTCGCTTATTGAGCTGTTATATACACTGTCTGGAGAGTCTTTTCTTCTCTCCCTTCTTATTCCTCCTCCTCGATTCTTCATACGTTGGGTGTTTTGTGCTGTGCTCTTTCTAGGAGTGCTCCCATCTAGAGCATTCCCTGTAAGAAGTTCTGTAGAGATGGTTTGTGGGAAGCAAATTCCCTCAGCTTTTGTTTGTCTGGGAATTGTTTAATCCCACCATCATATTTGAATGATAGTCATGCTGGATACAGTATCCTTGGTTCAAGGCCCATCTGTTTCATTGCATTAAATATATGATGCCATTCTCTTCTGGCCTGTAGGGTTTCTGTTGAGAAATCTGACGTTAGCCTGATGGGTTTTCCTTTATAGGTGCCCTTTTTCTCTCTAGCTGCCTTTAAAACTCTTTCCTTGTCCTTGATCTTTGCCATTTTAATTATTATGTGTCTTGGTGTTGTCCTCCTTGGATCCTTTCTGTTGGGGGTTCTGTGTATTTCTGTGGTCTGTTCGATTATTTCCTCCCCCAGTTTGGGGAAGTTTTCAGCAATTATTTCTTCTAAGATACTTTCCATCTCTTTCCCTCTCTCTTCTTCTTCTGGAACCCCTATAATATGGATATTGTTCCTTTTAGATTGGTCACACATTTCTCTTAATATTGTTTCATTCCTGGAGATCCTTTTGTCTCTCTCTATGTTAGCTTCTGTTCCTGTTCTCTGGTTTCAATTCCATCTATGGCCTCTTGCATCCTGTCCATTCTGCTTATAAACCCTTCCAGAGTTTGTTTCATTTCTGTAATCTCCTATCTGGCATCTGTGATCTCCCTCCAGACTTCATCCCATTTCTCTTGCGTATTTCTCTGCATCTCTGTCGGCATGTTTATGATTCTTATTTTGAATTCTTTTTCATTAAGACTGGTTAGGTCTGTCTCCTTCTCTGGTGTTGTCTCTGTGATCTTTGTCTGCCTGTAGCTTTGCCTTTTCATGGTGATAGGAATAGTTTGCAGAGCTGGGACGAGTGATGGCTGGAAGAACTTCCCTTCTTGTTGGTTTGTGGCCTTCCTCTCCTGTGAGAACAGCGACCTCTAGTGGCTTGTGCTGGGCAGCTGCGCGCAGACAGGGTTATTGCTTCCTGCCCGGCTTCTATGGAGTTTATCTCCGCTGTTGCTGTGGGCGTTTCCTGACTCGGCCTGCTCCTCCAAAATGGTGGAGTCTCGGTAGAGGGGGAGTGGCCTGGAGGCTATTTATCTCTGTAAGGGGCCTCCCTGCTCCCTGCAACCCAGGGTGTTGGGGTGCCCAGGGATCCCCGGATTCACTACCTCTGGATTAAGTGTCCCGCCCTGCCCCTTTAATACTTCCAAAAAGCACCCGCTGAAACAAAACAACGACCACAAAAAAAAAAAATTTTTTTTTAAATTAAATTAAAAAAAAAAAAAGTTGGCCTCTCGTTTTTCTTTATTCTCTGGCACCAGCCTCAGGCATCTGCTCACCGGACTTGCTGCCCTGTTTCCCTAGTATTGGGGTCCCTATTTCTTTAAGACTTCCAAAAAGCACTCGCCAAAACAAAACAGAAAAAAAAAATATGGTCGCTCGCTTTTCTGGTGTCCTCCGGCTCTCGGCCTCCAGTGCCCACTCACTGTTCTTGCTGCCCTGATTCCCTAGTATCCTAGGCCCCCTGCACATGCACTGTGTCTGCACTCTGGTCTAGGTGGCTGGGGCTGGGTTTTCGGCAGTCCTGGTCTCTGTCTCCCTCCCACTCTGCCTATTCTTCTCCCTCCAGGAGTTGGGTGGATGGGCGCTTGGCTCCTGCCGGGCCGGGGCTTGTATCTTACCCCCTTTGTGAGACGCTGGGTTCTCTCAGGTGTGGATGTGGTCTGGATATTGTCCTGTGTCCTCTGGTCTTTATTCTAGGAAGAGTTGTCTTTGTTATATTTTCATAGATATATGTGGTTTTGGGAGGAGATTTCCGCTGCTCTACTCATGCTGCCATCTTCCGATCCCTCTCTTTTTCTTTTTATAAGTCTGACTAGGGCTTATCTATTTGGTTTATTTTCTCAAAGAACCAGCTCTTATTTACACTGATTTTTTTCTACTGTTTTATTCTTCTCAATTTTATTTATTTCTTCTCTGATCTTTGTTATGTCCCTGCTTCTGCTGACTTTAGGCCTCATTTGTTCTTCTTTTTCCAATTTTGATAATTGTGTCTTTAGACTATTCATTTGGGATTGTTCTTCCTTCTTTAAATATGCTTGGATTGCTATATACTTTCCCTTAAGACTGCTTTCACTGCATCCCACAGAAGTTGTGGCTTTGTGTTGTTGTTGTCATTTGTTTCCATATATTCCTTAATCTCTATTTTAATTTGGTCATTGATCCATTGATTATTTAGGAGCATGTTGTTAACCCTCCATGTGTTTGTGAGCCTTTTTGCTTTCTTTGTACAATTTATTTCTAGTTTTACACCTTTGTGGTCTGAGAAGCTGGTTGGTAGAATTTCAATCATTTGGGATTTAGTGAGACCCTTTTTGTGGCCTAGTATGTAGTCTATTTTGGAGAATGTTCCATGTGCACTTAAGAAGAATGTGTATCCTGTTGCTTTTGGGTGTAGAGTTCTACAGATGTCTATTATTCCATCTGTTCTAGTGTGTTGTTCAGTGCCTCTGTGTCCTTACTTATTTTCTGTCTGGTGGTTCTGTCCTTTGGAGTGAGTGGTGTGTTGAAGTCTCCCAAAATAAATGCATTGCCTTGTATTTCCTCCTTTAATTCTGTTAGTATTTGTTTCACATATGTTGGTGCTCCTATATTTGGTGCATATATATTTATAATGGCTATATCCTCTTGTTGGATTGACCCCTTTATCATTATATAATGTCATTCTTTATCTCTTGTGACTTTCTTTGTTTTGAAGTCTATTTTGTCTGATACTAGTACTGCAACACATGCTTTTTTCTCCTTGTTTGCATGAAATATCTTTTTCCATCCCTTGACCTTTAGTCTGTGCATGTCTTTGGGTTTGAGGTGAGTCTCTTGTAAGCAACATATAGATGGATATTGCTTTTTTATCCATTCTATTACCCTGTGTCTTTTGATTGGTGAATTCATTCCATTTACATTTGGGGTGATTATTGAAAGATATGTACTTACTGCCATTGCAGGCTTTAGGTTCATGGTTACCAAAGGTTCAAAGTTAGCTTCTTTACTATCTTACTGTCTAACTTAACTTACTTATTGAGCTATTATAAACACAGTCTGAAGATTCTTTATTTCTCTCCCTTCTTATTCCTCCTCCTCCATTCTTTGTATGTTAGGTGTTTTTTTTGTGTGTGTGTGCTCTTTTGTGTTTCCTTTGACTGCTTTTGTGGGTAGTTGATTTTATTTTTTGCCTTTAGTTAGTATTTGATTGTTCCACTTTCTTTGCTGTGATTTTATTTTCTCTGGTGTCATCTGTTTAGCCTTAGGAGTGCTCCCATCTAGAGCAGTCCCTCTAAAATACCCTATAGAGGTGGTTTGTGGGAGGCAAATTCCCTCAACTTTTGCTAGTCTGGGATTTGTTTAATACCTCCTTCATATTTAAATGATAATTGTGCTGGATACTATATCCATGGTTCAAGCCCCTTCTGTTTCATTGCATTAAATATATTGTGCCATTCTCTTCTGGCCTGTAAGGTTTCTATTGAGAAGTCTAATGATAACCTGATGGATTTTCCTGCTTTGTCGGTGACCTTTTTTCTCTCTCTGACTGCCTTTAATACTCTGTCCTTGTCCTTGATCTTTGCCATTTTAATTATTAGGTGTCTTGGTGTTGTCCTCCTTGGGTTCGTTCTGTTGGGAGTTCTGTGTGCTTCCGTGGTCTGGCAGGCTATTTCCTCCCCCAGTTCGGGGAAGTTTTCAGCAATTATTTCTTCAAAGACACTCTCTATCCCTTTTTCTTTCTACTCTTCTTCTGGTACCCCTATACTGCAGATATTGTTCCATTTCAATTGGTCACACAGTTTTCTTAATATTGTTTCATTCCTGGATATCCTTTATCTCTCTCTGCATCAGCTTCTCTGTGTTCCTGTTCTCTGATTTCTATTCCATTAATGGATTCTTGCATCTCATCCATTCTCCTTTTAAGTTCTTCCAGGGATTGTTTTAATTTCTGTATTCTCCCTCCTTAGCTCTTGCATATTTCTCTGCAAGTCCATCAGCATGGTTATGACCTTTATTTTGAATTCTTTTACAGAAGATTGGTTAAATTTATCTCCTCAGATTCCCTCTCAAGGGAGGATGTCTGGGTTAATCTGGTCTGTATCAAATTCTTCTGCCTCTTCATGGCAATAGAGGTAGTCGTAAGCAGCTGGTGTGGGTTTCAGCTCGGAGAACCAAGACCCTTTCCACTTGCTCCTGGCCTTCCTTTCCTGGGAGAATGGCGACCCCTATTGGCTTGTGCTGGGCAGCTGCATGCAGAAGGGTCTCTGATTCTTGCCCGGCTGCTGTGGAGGAAGCTCTGCTCAGCTCTGTTGGTGTGACCTCTCTCAGGCTGCTGCTCCACTATAGCAGGGCCGTGCTGGATAGGGAATGGGCAGGCGGCTGTTTATCGCTGTAAGGGGCCTCCAAGCTCTGCTGCCACCCAAGGGGTTAGGGCTCCCAGAGTTCACCAGGATTCCGAGCTGCTGGACTGAGTGTCCCTGGATGCTTCCGTCCAGCTGTGCGTTTTCCCTGTCCCCTTAAGACTTATAAAAGCACTTGCATTTTTGTCCCAGGAGTGCCGGCTATGGCAACCCACTCACAGGTTTTACTGTCCCATTTCCCTAGTGTCCAGAACCCCACGCACTGTGTGTCTGTGCTCCCACTGCATGTGGCTAAGGCTGGCTATTTAGCAGTCCTGGGCTCCCTCTCCCTTCCCTCTCCGACTCCACTCTTCCCACTGGGAGCTGGGGTGAGGGGCGCTCAAGACCGGCTGGGCTGGGGCGTGTATCTTACCCCCTTCATGAGGTGCTGGGTTCTCGCAGGTGTAGATGTAGCCTGGCTGTTGTCCTGTATCTTCTGGTCTCTCTTTTAGGAATAGTTGTATTTGTTGTATTTTCAAAAACATATGTTTTTGGGAGGACATTTCCTCTGTCCTACTCACACCGCCATTTTGGCTTCTCCAAAAAATCATTTTAAAAAAATGAAATGGTTTTAGGAGGAACACAGGTCCAGAATTTTTGTTATGATAGGAACAAAGGTCCAGAATTTTTGTTATGATAAAGATATCTTTAAAAGCAGAAAGTAAATTGCACATTACACATATTTTGCACAGATTTACAATTCATAGAGATTGGCTAAAATTTTGCTTCAGTTTGTGGGATATTCACTGCTTTCGTTCTATTGAATTCAAGTAATCTTGTTTTTCCTTCACAAATGTGAAGTCACAGAAGCAGTTACACACAGGCATTAAGTGTTTGTGGTAATAACAAAACATGTGGTAGGGGTGCCCTCACCGAGGAGCGCCCGTTTTTCACCCCCATGCAGGTGCCCATGTGTCTGTTACTCCAGAGAGAAAGCAGACTTTACCCTGGTTGCCAGTCAGGCCCTTGGGCTGCATGGTCCAGTGATGTCAGAGGATTTCCACAACCAGTGACTGGTCTCTACAGGGTGTTGTAGCAGGGCTAGCATGTGTTGGTTACAAAGCTCTTGTTCATGAGAATAAAGAGGCAGCTTCTCGGCAGGTTTCCAGCCATTCTCCCTGCCCAGTGGGAGCTGACTCTGAGTTGTGCAGCTGTGTCCTGAGTGCATCACCCACTGAGTACAGTGCCACGGCATGCGCAGCTCTGCTCTTCCACGTGTTACTGGTTTAGTAACAAAAGGATTTAAAATTGCCCCCAAATGCCCCTTTGGTTCGAGACTCGGTGAGGTGGCTCCTCTGCGTTTGCCCTTTTGGGGCAGAAGACTGCAGCCCGGCTTGCTGTGGTTCCCCGGCTCTGACTGCTCTTCCTCCTTCGGATCCCCCAGAGCAATCGGTCACCTTCTTCACCACCTGAGCTGTGACTCCCCATTGGGACCCCGAGGCCAGGTTCCTTCCGCCCGGGAGCTCTAAACCCTCTCAGTCTCAAATGAACCATCTTCTTGAAAACATATTTCTATTCCTCTGTTGCCCTTCCTGGTTAATACCAGTCACCACTCAACTAGAAACTGAGAAAACATCTTAAAATATTGCCACTCTCTCCATGTCAAATCTCGAGTTCCTTCCTGCTTTGTTTATTGGATGCTTAGAAATGTTAGTTCCCTGCATATAAAACCTCATTTTCTCTATAAGGTTTTGGACTTTTTATTACTACTTCTTATTTTTATTTGCAGGTTACAAATTCTTTATAAGCTTAGCTGGCTATATGCTTTAAAAATACCTCTGCCAGATTATGGTTATCTTTTTTGCTCTTCTGAAAATGATAGCCTAGAGAACTTCTTGATATTAATCTAGTTAAGAATACAATTGTTTTCTTTATAGCTTATGTGTTTTGTGCTTTATTTAATAAATCTGAACACTGATGACAATGATATTCTATAATACTTTTTATTTTTTTAAAGCTTTCCTTTCTACCTTTAGGACTTTATCTACCGGGAATGTATTTTTGTATTCATTGGAGCTAGCTATTTAATTTTCTTTGCTTTCCTCATATGGCTGACAAACCATCTTAGCATCATTTATTGACCATACTATCTTTCCCTCATTGATTCATAATAGGAACTATACCATGCTCCCATATATTTTAGGGAAATTCTTGGCCCAAGATCAAAGGAAAATCCTATTATGGACTAAATTGTGTCCCTCCAGATTCCAGTTAAATCCCCCAACCCCCACACATGTGACTGTATTTGGAGATTGGACCTCAGTGGAGGTAATAAGGATAAATGAGGTCATAAGGATGGAACTCTGACCCGAGAGAAGAGCTTGCAGGCTCCGTGTGCACCCAGAGGAAATGCCATGTGAGGAGACCAAGAAGGAAGTAGTCCACAGCCAGAGTGGCTGCTCCAGAAACCCAGCTGCCCAGCATGGTGATCATGGACTTCTGCCTCCAGACCCATGAGAAAATGGATGTCAGTTGTCAAAGCCCCTGAGTGGACTAAAACAAACCCCTTCTTGCTGTGTAGGTAACCGGATATTTTGGTTTGTTTATTAATAAATTCTTTTTGTCCTATACTCAAAATAAGTTCTTTATCATATGCTATCCACATTTGTGTCTTAGCCTCCTGATAATGAGCTCCTATCCTCAGAAGAGTATCAGGGCCACCTCAGTGATGTGGGGTCAGGTTTCCCAGACACCATCTGGACAGCTTCTGTTCCTGTGTGGTGACCATTGATTTATACCCAGGATGGTTGAAAAGAGTGAGATGCAATGGGAAACATACCACATTTAAAGTATTGAAAGGCAGGTTCCTCTCTAATAAAAAAATTAGAAAATATAGCATGTGAAAAATGCTTGTGACAATGTGCAAAAAGAAAGGTTTTGCCACAGTCCACGCTCTGTCCCTCCCTGTCTTGTCTCTCCAGCATGATCTAGAGACAGGAATGACCCATGTCTGGAGGTACCCCACCCTCCTTGTGGTAGCATTTGAGGTCCTTGTGTTCATAGATGAAGGAAGTGTTGTCCATGACAACACCTCAGGGTGGGGGGCGTGAGCTTAGGTTCTTAGCCTGATGTTCTGCTCCCACTCTGATTGGGCTCTCCACACCAAATTGTCGCTTTTAAATTACTGTAGCTTTTTAAGAAGTGATGTCTGATTGAATCTTTTTAATTCAAAAATAGCTTGGCTGTTTCCTATTAATTTATAGCATCAACTTGTCAGATTTTGTGAAAAACCCTGTGGAGACTATGATTAGAACTGCATTGGTCTTTTTGACATTGAGATATCCTGTCTATAAATTTGAAACATCCATTTTTCCAGGTTTTTAAAAAAATCCTTCCAAAAATTTATATAATTTTTATTGTAATGATCTTGAGCATCTTTTAATATATTTACTTCTAGATATCATACATTTCTGTGGCTACTGTGAGTGGAATTTTTTATTTTTTGTATTTTACATATACATATATTTTCCTAAGAAGCTGAGTGGATGCCAACAGGCCCATCCCATTTCCAGGAGTGTGTGAGCAGGATGTTTCCGATTCCACATTCATAAATGCGCTGTTGTTCGAGGGATCCTGTCATGGTCTGTGCAGGCTGCGGGAATGAAACACCACAGACTGGGTGACTTACAAGCAACAGAAATTTGTTTCTCACTGTTCTGGAGGCTGGAAGTCCCAGACTATGGTACAAGCATGGCTGGGTTCCGGCGAAGGCCCTTTTCTGGGCAGCAGAGTGCTGGTGTCTCAGTGTGTCCTAATACGGTGGGAAAGGGCCAGGGGGCTCCGTGGGGCCTCTTCTATACAGGGACTAAACCTTTCATAAGAGGAGCATGTCCCAAAGCACGCTGTGGGGCAGCGGGGCCATGCCACACACCCCAGAGCCAGAGGCAGAGGAGGAACTGAGTCTGCAGCCGGGGGTCTGCTGTGGCTGAATGCTGGCGCCCCCTGCCCTGGACCCCCATGTTTAGGGCCTCATGCCCAAGGTGACAGAATCAGGAACTGGGCCTTTGGGACGTGGTTGACAGCCCTCAAGGCCCTAGACCTCAGGCTTTCTACACACATCTGGGATCTCCTGAATGTACCAGGTAATGATTGAATCTTCCTCTTAGGGTTTATTTCAACAGAGCGCTATAAAATCTCAAAGGTTAAGAAACTAGGTGCTTATTTCTTGTTCACATAAAATCAAGAAGCTGGGGGAGGGGTGTGGAACTGTGTGTCCCCCAGTCATTCAGGGGCTGGGCCGACAGAGGCAGTGATACTCATGCTTCCTTGGATTGCCCAGCATTTTGACATCTGGGCAGCAAAGGGCAAAAGAGAGTGGAGAGAGGTACAGGGGCACCTCTCAAAGGTCTGGTCTGGGTGAGGCATATCATTATTTTCATTCACATATTATTGGCTAGACTCAGCCACATGGCTTGAGCTAGATGAAAAGGGGCTGGGAAAGGCTGCCCTTAGCTTGGCAGATCCCTCCTGAATCTACTTGATGAAAGAGGAGCTCACATCTTTAGATAGTGAGGCTTCTGTCTCTACAAAGTCATATGAGTTGGATAACAAGTCCAACATCTTCATACCTAATGGTAGATGACTGATATTTAATGAGTGACATGTATTTAAATAACTATCTGTAAGATAGAAAGTGTTAAGGGGCTTAAGAGAAATAAAAATGAAGAACTTCAGAAGAAGGAGGGACCGTTTGCATTTGAGAAATCAGGATGGACTTCATGGAGGAGAGAGCATTTGCCCCAAGCCTGGATGTATGCGTGGGATCTGAATCTGCCAGCTATGGTTAGGTGTTAGCCCTTTCTGAGACCGCTGAAGCAGCACAGACCCGTGAGCAGGCAAGTGTGAGCTTGGTTTTTAAAAGCTGTGCTGAGCCAGAATCCCTCATCTGTAGAGGCGCTGGTCCCCCCAGGGCACCTCCAACTCCCACCTCGCCTGCGATGCTCCTCTGCAATCTGCGGTCACTTGCACTGTCTCTAGTGTTCACATGCCAGGCTTCAGCATCCAGCAGAACCAGTTTGACTTTGGGCTTCCAACACAATGTTCACAACTTCTCTGAGCCTCCATTTGTCACTGAGGCAAAGGGAAAAGACAATAGCAGCCACTCTGCAAAGCTGAGAGGCCTGACAGGGAGCACGGGCACAACTTTCGGCACCGAGCGCTTTCTGAAGACTCCGTGGCTCTCGACATGACGACGGTGAGCTTCTGACCTGGTTTTCAGCATCTTCCTTTGAAATTCTGCCTACTTCCCCTGGCTTCTTCCTGCTCCCTCACAATCTGCCTTTGAGACAGAACTGATTCCTCGGTGCATTTCCATCACCAAGAAAAACACCCGCCGAAGCCCTGTTTATGGTCTCGCAGCCCTCGTCTCCTCAGACTTGCTCCTGGTGCAGTTTTGTCTCTTCCAGCTGCTGATTGACTTTTCAGGATGTCCTGGAGAATGAGAGGAGATGCCACCACTGGAGATGCTGGCATGAGTGTGCGCATCTGGGAGCCGGGCGGATCAAGCCCAGGTCACTTGACTGCATTAGCTTGGTGAGCTTTGCCCCACTGAACTCACTATCTGTTTCCATGTGAAATTCAGAGGTTTTGTCTTTGTATGTGTCTGTGAGCTTTAATTATTACTGAACCCAAGCCATGCAGCCCAAGCAGGCCCAGCCACAGACGATGTGAGCTGTTGCATCAGAAAGTTTCTGGCAGGCTTGGGGGACAGTCAGTGCTGGGCTTCCCTTGAAATACTCGTGCATAACCAGCTACCTGTCTGGATGCTGCACTCATATGAGGCCTTAAAAATTGCCATCTTCCCCTCTAGTGAGATGTTGATGGGGGTCCCTGTACAGACAGTGCTGGGTGTCCCCACTCTGTGCCTTGGTCGCTCTGCCCCTGTGCATGTAAGTGACCCCAGCAGAGCGAGGGGGTCACAGATGGCCCCCATGCCTTCCGACTGCCCCACTATGCCTTCTTGTCATTGCTGAAAGGTTGTCTCTAGTCAGAGAATAAAACAAAACCACGATATTGACTTGGACTGTTAAGATGAGGAGCTCAACTCTGCCCTTAATTTCTAGGAGTAAAACTTTTAAGTCCACTGGATCATCTCAAAGTCCATGTTCATTATATCCATTTTCTGAAGAAAATTCCCCAGGAAGAGTGTCTGGCTACGTGCCACAGAAACTGCTTTCCTCTCCTCTACTGGAGACGGTCACCCTCAAACTAATTTCCTGTTTAATGTTCAGTATTTGAAAGCAGGAAATTTTAATAAATAGGAAGCTTGAGAGGTGGTGGAAACATGTTCAGAAACGTGGTTGCTAAGGATGTCACTTCTGCCTACTTTAACATATTAAAAGCCTAGACCTTACTTGGCATTCCATCCCCTCATTCTTATTCTCATCAATAGCCATTATCAAAAGATCCTTATTAAATATAGATCTCTGGTGCTGAGCAGGCCCTGCCCACTGGCAGCCATAACAGCTGCCCCACCTCCACTCAGAACCACCGGAACAATGCCAACCATAGCTTGGTCCTTGACTGTGGGGAGACGCTTGGCAGCACCCTTGTTGGCTGTTTGAACACTGTTACTTCTATTTTATTGGTGAAGTATGTGACAAAGTCAACAATTGGCTCAAAAATCACACAGTTAGTAAGTGGAATAGTCTGGAGTCACCCCTTTTCAGTTCACATTACTAACCGTGATGTTCTGCTTCTAATCTAACCAGAAAAAAGCAGAAAGAATAGAGGGTTTGCACATAAAGACAAAATATAAGTGTGGATTTATTATTGCACACAGAGTTAAGCACATTTTGCAGGACAGGAGTGAGAAGGGAATTTTGGGAATTGTGTGCCGAGAATTCCTGCTCTCTTCAGAACCGTGAGCTTCAGCTGAGGGAAGCTTCGCAACCTGATGGAAAGACCAGGGTGAGGCAGATGGGGAAGCGGCCGCAGCTGTGCTGTAGGAGTGGCCACAGTTTGGTGGCCAATGGAGACGGGGGAGATGCACCTGAGCTCGGTGGGCTCAAGCGCTCAGTTTGTGGAAGCAAGATCAGCACAATACAGAGGCCAGCTCCTCAGAACCAGATGGCCAGCCCCCCAGGCCAGCTCCACCCTTGCAGGGGTGAAGCAGGGCTATGCCAGCCTGACGTGCCCTCACCGGGACACACCCATGGCCTTGGGGCTCTCACCAGAGGCAGGTGAGTTTTAATAAATCACCACACTTGTTTAGGCTTTTATTACAATGTTGGAGCAATATGATCTAGTGACGCAAATGCCAGTCTAGGAGGTCAGTAAAGTCAGATTCTATTCTTGGTCTTTTCTGGGATGAATAGCTGGCTGGAAGTAGCAGTCATTCTGAGTAGCTGAAAATCACTAACAAGGCATTTAAATGAGTTAATAAACCTTTCTTGCTGAACTGCGTGTGAAGACATGGAACACTGCACTTGAGCTGCTCACTGGCCTTAATTAACTTGATGTTGAAGGGTCAGTGCCCTGCCTGGCAGGTTCCCAGTCACTTCACACCGGACAGCGGGGAGGCCTGCAGGGAATCAAGTGCACATGCACATAGGCAAATGGAGCCTCTGGCTTCCAGGGGGGCCACGATGGGTGCACCCCTGCGAGCCACGCCCTGCTAGTGACAGCACTGAGGAGGCACCAGCTGTGCACAAGCCCCACTCCAAATGCTTAGACATATGAACAAATCTAATCCTCAGCGACGACCCTAGCAGGCACATGCGGTTAATGATTCTTGTTAGATGAGGAAGCTGAGCACAGAGAGTTGCCCTGATTTGGCTGAGGTCCTGCATCCTACAAGAGCCAGTTTTGCATGTGCATATTCTGACTGGAGAGCCCGGGTGCCTGACTGCAAGGCTTGGCCACCTCCCTCCGGCAAGGGTCAGGCTTTGCTCACATAGTTAAAAATGCACACTCCTCCCACAGGTTTCGAGGTGCTAATGCCTCACAGGAATTCCAGCAAATGCTTTTACACTACTTCAAAGTGTGCAGGGCTTTCAAGGCTACATGCTTCCACCAGCGTATTGATTGGTGGAGGTCACCAGGAGGTTAGATTGTTAAAGTCAATTATTGCAGGTTTTTAACTAAACCCTTTGATTCAGCAAACATTTATTGAGCTCCTACTCTTAACTAGATACTGTGTTAGGTGTTGGGAATAAATATGAGTAAAACTTGGCATCAACCCTCAAGGACTTCGCAGTTTAGCAGACTTGCCCCGTGTACAATTGCTGTGGAAACAGAAATCTGGAGTGATGTTTTACCAGCTCAGCACTGGAGTTCAGAGGGGTCTGGCTTCTGTTGGTTTAGACTGAATCCCCATGAAGTGGTAGCACACAGTCATAATGTTACCTGGACAGTTTTATGCTCCATTAGAAGAGCTGTGTGAGGAAGGACATGTTCAGTCTGGGTGTTTTTGAACAGAGATGAGCTGAAGTTGCTCCTCATCCCTCCCAGCAGGGTCTGTGCAGGGAGGCAAGGCTTGGAGTCAATCTGTCCGGGTGCCAAGTACGAGTTTGATCGCTTTATGGCTATGTGTTCTTGGGAGAATTATTTCATCTCTCTGAACCTAGACTTCCTTACCTGTGAAGGAGGAAGCAGTCACCCTCAGAATTCTCTCAAGGACAAGTTAAATCACATGCAGAACTGTGTAACAGTGTCTATCACATTGCAACCAACAGAGGAAGTCCTCGATATGTGTGGGGAAGTTGGGGTTCCTACGGCCAGGATCCTCACTGAACTTAAACCACCTGATGATGTAACTGGCCTGTTGCTAGGCTACCGCTTCCATGCCTTTCGGCAATGAGCTATTATTGCGCTACGTAGAGAGCTCTTCCCGGTGCCCTGGGCAGAGGCAGAGAGGCTAGTGCTCGACCTACCGCCAGAGAACAAGCCGGATAGGAAACACTTTCACCCCAAGAAAGTTTTGCTGTCAATTTCTTTGGTCACATTGAATCCATAGTGAATTACCCGGGGCTGAAACCCATTGGCAAGACAATAAGTATAAGATATTTTGATTACTTTTTGGCGTTTCTGCAGTACTATGGAAGACTTTGTAGAAAAAAAAGATTATAGACCCTTTCGTCCTGTTTCTCCCCCAGGCACACAGCACACAGACCCTGGGGTGAGAGATGGGGCAACCAGCCCAGCATTTCTTGCTTACATTTCCTTTTTCTTGGGAGGCAAAGGAACAAGGGATCAGTTCCTCTGGATTCCACTCAAGTTGGTGATGCCCTTGGGGTTGTAAAGAAGTGCAAAGAGCAGCAAAAGTCAGGAAAAAGAACTAATAAAACCTAGCTAAACCCTAGCGCAAGAGCCACCCAGTTTTCGTAGAAACTGCCCGAAGCTAACACGCCTGCCCTAAGTTAGATAACCAGAGGTGGGCAGTAGCCTCGGGACCTAACCCGTGATAAGTCACGTAGACACGCTTGTGTGAGCTAGAGATTACGGGGAGCGGTTAGGTAACCGGGGCGTTCTCGTGTCAACTCCATTGGTTAAAATTTAGAATATATAGAATGTGTTTTAAAATTATTGGTTGTAGAAATGCGCGGGCTTCGGTGCAACGGCTGTGAAAACCCTATATAATCCATACCTATAGTTGCCTAGGGGTCGGCAGCTCGGACTCGGCCGGCGTGTCACGGGAGGTGCTGTCGGCCCCAGCTAGCTGGCTGAATAAAGACTTTGCTTGGATTTACATCTCCATGTCCGTGTGGTTTGCTCTCTGGGGAAACCCCGGAGTCCTGGACCCTAACAGGGTGACATGGAGAGAAAGCCAGCGTGCACCCCCATAAGCATTGGGACCCAGAGCACCTACTCCCCTCCTACAGCCCTTTGGGCTGCTCTGGCTGTGCCGTCCTCTCCTCCAGCATGATCTTGGCCTTCTTATCTTCTGCCACTGACTCTGACATTGGAATGTGCAGCTCGGTGGCTTGGTCGTCCCAGATGCCCTCCCCAGGGCAGGGTTTGCTTCTTTTTCTGTGGGTTCACATTCCATGGATTTTTCTACTAGAAATGGGATGTGCCTAGTGGGCAGGTCTGATTTCCAATGACTTCTCTTTACTCAAACCCTATCAGCTCTTCCCCATGATCCAGCAGTCATGCTGGGTATTTGGACCATGATTTCCTTGTGCACTTTACTTTTAAAACTTCTTGGAGTTTGATTACTTCCCTTTTTTCTTCTTGATAAGAGTAAATGTATTTTCTGTACACTGACAGTGACCTTACATTCCCACATGAACACGCAGCCCTCCCTGCTCCCGTCTGATGTTCACCTCTCTACAGGTTTGGTCACTCTATGGACGTTTCTTGGATTCTTTCAATCTTGCGTCCTAAAATTTCACAAAAATGTGTAACTTTATTTTATCTATCACATTGCTTGATATTCAGGCACTTCTGATCTGGATATTTTTTCTATAGTCTTGAGAAAGTTCCTTCTATTTTATTGACCACTTTTTCTCCTTATTTTTCTTTGTTATCCTCTCCTTGAGTCTCTGTCTTACTTTTTGTCTCACATTTTATTTGTGTGAGAGAGGGTTTTACTTTGTGGGAAATGCCTTCAAATTTTACTTTTAGTAATTTGTTATTTTTAAGCTATTGGATGTTCCTCTCCATGGTACCCTCTTGTTTGTTACCTTATTGCTGTAGTTTCTCCCTGATTGGATGTTTTCAGAGTCCCTGTGATTCTTGAAATACTTGTTTCCCAAGGAATCTACTGTCTCCAGTTTGCACAGTTTCAGGTACTGATTTTCCCAATGTCTGATGATTCTGGCTATGTGCTCATGTATGAAGGGCCAGGCTGTTCATTTAGGGATGTTGGTGTTGGAGACCCATCTGTTCTAGACCAGGAGATCCAGTGCTTCCATCAGCGCTGCAAGAATTAGCAGTATGACTGGAAGCTTGATGTCAGTGAGGGGGTTTCTTGGCTGGAGGATTTTGCTCATGGATGTAGAAATGGCACGCTAGCCACTAATCTGGGCTCCTTCCCAACCCAAATGTTAGACTTAGGAGAACTTTCCTGGGGGCAACCATTCCCATACTCAGTCTTGTTCCTTGAAAACCCATGTATTCCCTGTGCACACGCATGCATATTAGTTATGCAAAAACTTTAGTGCCCCTGTAAATCATCTGTTTTCTGGAGTGCCAGCACAATGTCTGGCTCTAAGTAAAATTGCAAAATTGTTTCAACTGACCATATAATGGTAGCACTAGCTTTTATGTATTCACTTCTGAGAAGTAACCACTCATTAAGATATGCTCACTGTACCCGAGCAGTTAACAGGCTAGCTTCTAATGGAAGAAACAGATGTGTAAACAAAACCCTGTGATAAAGAGATAAGTGTGACCAGATGGATTTGCACAAAATGCTGGCCGAGCTGAGGAAGAGATATTAAGAATGAACCCAGAAGGGGAGGGCGGGAAGGAAAGACAGCGAGGGAGAGGAGCAGAAAGGCAGCAGAGGGAAGGGGCACCTCTGCGTCCACGTGGAGCCTCGCCCTCTGCAGCCAGGCTGCCTAGGTTCCGTTCCATCTTCTGTCACTTCCCTGGAAAAGTTATCTTCCTTTGCCCATTTCCTCACTTGTAAAGTGGGCAAATGAAAATAGCCCCAACCTCATCCCTTTTGTGATGATTAAATGAATTACTTACTATACACAACAGGCTTCAACAGTGCCTCCCATTCAGTATGTGAGCCCTTCTTATTACTGCTGTTATTTCTTGGTGGGGCCCTGAATGGTGAGCCCCAGAGCCAGGGCATGGGCAGGTCTCTCGGGAAATCAGGCACCGTGGGTGAAGGGCAGGCATGCATGGAGAGCAGGGGCTTGAGCAGGTGCTGGAGTCACAGCAGAGTGGGACTGGCCCAGGTCATAGGAGCCCGTGGGAGCAGCGTTCAGTCCCCGCCCACGCTCTCTGGCTTGAGGCGCTGTGTGCAGAGTAAGCCGCGCAATTATTGGGGTCGGGGGCTCGCCAGCCTGTTTATATTTCAGCTTCTGGGGACCCCGTTCAGTGGGGGCACGGACACATCAGGAGCACAGAGAACACAGAAATACCTCCCTGCGGAGGACAGTGCAGGAGGTGACGGTATTGAAATGAATGGAAACGCTCATTACTGGGGAAGGGCAGAGGAGGGTCAGGTGGTCCAGTGTGAGGGGGGTTCGACCTGTACGTCTTTGAGTTCTAGAATTTGGTCCAATGTGTAGAAGGCACAGAAAGGCAGGTTTGGCAAAACAAGAGGAGCTTTCTGACCACCTAGAGTCTGGGAGCAGGCGGGCCCAGGCACCGGGAAGAACAGATCAAACTGGCCATTGTGGTTGCCCTCGGGACGGAACTCTGCTGCCTGTGCTGCCCGTGTCCCTGCAGGCCCTGCGGACCCCCGCCCCCATGCGTGCCCGCCTCCAGGCTCGGATGCACCCCTCCGCCACTCCGCCCAGGCTCTCGGCACAGTCTCCCCACTTCCTGCCCCAGCGACAGCTGTGCGTCTTCACTTTGCTCTACAAGACGAAACTATCATTCCCCTTCGCAGGCTGTCCTACAGTGTCCAGCCGCCCTCCCTCAGGCCAGGGAGGGTCCCGATGAGTGCCCGCCCTCCGGCCCGGCAGCCATGAGAGGCAGGGTGCTGGCTGCCGCTGCAGACCGGGCTCCCCATCTGCCTCAGTTTCGTTTAGGGCTTTGACGGAGGGCAAAGCTGCATATGTGGCTGCTGTTCTGCCTGGACCCGAGGTTTCCAAGCCCTACAGCTGTTATTTTTCATTCTAGAGGCTTTCAGAAGTCAAGGCTCATCCTTGGAATCATTGGTATTCAGCACAGAAGAAGGGACAGTCTCAGATGCTTGCGGCCTTACAGAGGCTTCGGAGAATAAGGTTAGAATCGTAAGAACCCCAGGGCCTGGGGCAGCTTTCCCCAAACCCAGCCAGTGGGCTTTGCTGCTGCACCCTGTGTCTGATGCTGGGCCGTGCAAAATCAACAGTGTGCACAGGGCACTGACGGCTTCATTCTCCTCCATTCAGCCCTGGGAACACCAAAGCTCAGCTCAGAATGGAAAACGATGTGTTGGAGAGAAAATAGCCCCACTGAAGGAATGACAGCACAATTCAGGTTCTGCTTGCTCACAAATTTTATTTGGTGAAGGAAGAAAAACAAGAGAGAGACAGAACTCCACGGCGGCATGGATTCTCAGAGAAGAGAAGGTCCTGTTTCACTTTCCTCAGTCCAGTTTAAACCCACAGATTAAATAAAGTCCAAAAGATGCAATGAGCATCTTGCTGGAGAATAAAACATCTTATATGAGAGAAGAAAACCCTTTCCCTGGTTATTATCTGCTCAGGCTTCCCAGTGAGGGTGGCCGGCTTTGTCTGCATAGAACGTGACAGCTCTGTGGGAACTGCTGGGGTTGGTATTAGCGGGGAGAATGGAGGCCCGGCTGCTGGCTCGCGACTCTGCCAGGGCCCAGGCCTCAAAGGGTCTGCCTGGCGGTGGCCGCAGGAACACCATAATTGTGCCTGTGAGGAAGACATGATGCCACAGGGCAAGAAGGGAATCTCAGGAATCACAGTTCAGGACCCCCATGATCAGATGGGTAAATTGAGAGGTCAGTTAAATGATCGCCCCAAGGTCACACAGCTATTTAGTAGCTGGGACTCAAATGTCCTGGCTCCTAATTCAGTGTGTGATTGGACAGCACATAAATAGATACTCCTAGTACTTGTGCCACTCCCAAGATTCCAAAGTGGGCAGTTTTAGCCTTTTGAGTGAAGAAACCTGCAGAGAACAAAAAAGATTTGAGGAGAATTCCAATAATTTTGTATCCAATCTCAGGGACCTCATGTTCAAATACACTTAAAAGATTAATCTTTGGGTTAATTTGGGGACCTTCATTTTTCTATGAACACACATGACAGTCTCTTCTACATTGTGGGACAGGAATGGGAGGAGCACCACACCGGGGAGGTTAGAAAAAACAGTATTAGAAAGTAAATCAGCTCACACTGGCGGCTGGGAGTCTGGTCTAAACTGTTGGGCACTTTCCAATAACATAGAGAACAGCACAAAGTCACAATGCATGAGGGGGGCTTCCAGGGGGCTCCTGGTGGGCACCCAGAGGCACTGCAGCCAGCCCAGCACATGTATGGTGGACACAGAGCACCAATCTGAGCTGACCACATGCACCTGCCAAGGTGGCACATGGCCGTGGGGCATGGCTGTGCCAGGGCCTAGCCACCTCAGAGGCAGACCTGTTCCATCTGAATGCCATGCCCAGAGTGGAGGGGGTGGTCTGGGGGGCACAGCTCAGGTTGCTGATACAGGCTGGACATTCTGAACCCTGGACAAACTGACTGGAATCTGGGCTTCCCCTGGGCCTGGAGCTTTTGTAACAGGCTGGGCATGAGCCTTGATGTCTGCAATTCACTCTTTAAACTTTTGCTGAAGGAATCTTTCTTCTTTGGAGTAATTTTTTGTGAACACTGACATCAGCAGGCAGCCTGCCATGGACATGCCCCCAATGCAGAAGAAAACAGTTTGCATCTGTCAAGGGCTCCATTAAACTGGACAGCATGCTTATCGACCATGACAAAATTGGCTTCACCAAAGACTTCGATTTTGGGGGGCACAAGGAAGCTAGCCCCAAGCCAGGACAGTCAGTCTGAGAATCACGAAGGCCGTGCTGGAGATGAATCCGACCAGGAAATGACACAATGAGGCGACATGGATGACCAGGTGCCACTGTGTCCCGGGCCTTGCAGCCAGGACAGCCTTGGTTTTTGGGAGAAGTGAGTATCCCAGTCACCCCAAGTTTGTATGAGAAGGCTTGGAACTTTCTAGTTAAAAAGGAAGGTGAAAGGAAGGCTTTCTTACTTTAATGGCCAAGGAAATCACAGCATCCCTGTGTGCCCCAAGTGCGCTGTCAGTGTGGTGCTCACAGCCGACAAAGCCCTCTCACCTCCATCTCCTCCTCTGCCCCCGATTAGGACAGAGTAACCCTGAAATCCAGGAGCTGGTCCGGAGTGCACAGTTAAGCCAGGAGGTCCTCATGCCCACAGAAAAATGCCAGTCGGCCCCCACCAGTCTGAACGGCCACTGCTCCTGTGCCAACTGCACCCCCATCTATTACATCATGCAGCACCACGGCCTCCCTGAGCCACCCTGGGCAGGTCACCTGTGTGTGTTCTGACGGCTGCCCTGAACCCCTGCCTGCCACACACAGCCAAGCCACAGTGCTGCTAGGATGGGGTCCAGGTCCTCCAACGTGGCCTCTGGGGATCGGTCCTGCTGATGGCTCTACGTCTGGCAGCAGTGGCCTCCACCCAGGGGACTGTCCCTCCAGCGCAGGAACGTGTCCCTCACATCCATCTTTGAAAAGCCCATGTTCTCTCTAACTGCTGGACTGGACTTATCCCTGCCCTTGACCCTGCATGATTCTCTGAGCTTCCTCTGGGGCCACTATCGGCCTCCTAATCACCAGCTGCAAGTGGTTTCCTTTCTATCTCATCTGACACCCGGTCATGTATGTCAAGCAGGTGCAGGTCCTAAGCCCTCGCTGTCACCCCAACATTGCTCTCCTGTGTCCTTTAGCAGCTCACTCTCACCCTGCTTTGCCACCTGGCCTTGATTGATGGGTGCTCCTAGGCTTCCACTCTTGACTCACATCTCTTCTTCACATATTCTTTCTAGAGTTTAATTTGTGGCCATGGTCTCACCATGCCCCCACTCCATGTACTGATGATGGTTCCAGATTTCCAACTTCTGCCACACAGATCTGTGCAGAGGGCAGCGACTGCAGGCTCTGGGCCAGTCAGTGTGGCTGGGGCACAGACAGAGAACACACTGTGTGTGTGCATGTGTGTGAGGCACCCTTCCCCAGAAAGCCCACATCTATTATCTTGCCCCTCATGGTGCTCAAGCTGGAAGGTTCTGCAGGAATTACCATCTCCTAGCCTTTCCAAGCCTTCTGTGATCCTGCTCTTGTCTACATTCACCCTGACCCCTTTCCTCCAACTTCTAACTTCCCCCTGGGTGGCACCGGGTAGGTGTGCTCTGTCCTCACACTGTGCACTCCTGTAAGTATTGTGCCCACTTTTAGGGGATGGCTTGTCATGCTGCATCATGATAACTGACTTCCCCTCTGGCCATGAACTCCTTTGGGTCAAGGCTCTATCTTATTCACAGGTGATAGGTGTTATTTATGACTGAATCCAGAGCCTACCTACAGACTTGTGCATGGTGGACATATAAGCATGTGTAGAAAGAAAGAACAAACAGCATTGTGAGACAGAGGTTCCAAGACCCATGCAGTGGAGATTCTGCCTCAGGCCCATCCATTCCAGTCTCCCTCCTCCTCAAGCCACTGCACACCACACAGGGGCTGCTCAGCAGCAGAGGCTTCCAAGGAGGCCAGCAGAACCCTGAACAGAACAGCAGAAGTGGATAAAGGGGAAACCTGTAGCTTCAACCTCCTATGGCTGCAGTTTGCAATGAAAGGAAAACAGAAGGAGCCTAATAGAAGCACACGCACATTCAGGGCCTTCCTCTCTATAGCACTGGGCCCTTCCTGCCCACGGAGTGAACTCACTTCTATTCCCGAGGAGGAGGCATGGGCTCTGTGGCTCATGTCTTGGTGACAGGACAGAGTTCCAAGGCTCCTCAGGACAGCTCCTGAGCCACCACCCAGCTCTTCATGGCAGAGGAACGAGGCGAGGATGTGCAGCTTTCTGGAGTATAATCTCTGTGAGACCAGGGACGTTTGCACATGTTCATTCTCTGAAGTAGGCCCAGCAAAACAGGGAGCAAAGACTTTTGGACCTTGTTTGTGTGGCATAGAAAGGAGAACGCTGATGTCATATTTCTGGGGCTGGTATTCTACTGTGTGCTATTTATTTTGAATCCATAACTTATGTTATTTGATGGATATACGGCTTCACAAATCACATAACCACTAGTACATGGAGCTCAAAGAATGCTGACAATATTCTGCATGTCAGTGGTTTTTCAGGCTCTTGGCATGATAGATCTGACAGGCAAATATTTGTTTTTTTGACACACAGGGAAGCAATCACCCACTTACAGGATGTACCCACCCAAATACAGGATGTACCACCCTTAGCTATGTATTTCATTGGTCTAGGCCAGTAAAGATTCATCAGGAGTGACATTTCTATGGGGAAGGATCCTGGCTTGACCAATTCAATACAGAGTATGTGACACTAGTAAGATTCTGAATTAATACAGGTCTTGGGTAATGAACTATCACCTGATAATTTATTTATTAACTGGATAGCCAGTTTTATTTCTGGTGCAGAACTCGGTGCTCCATATGGTATCTGTAATGGCAGCTGATGCATCAAATGTTTACTGAACACACACCCGACACTGTTCTAAGCACTTTGACATATCGCCTTATTTAATTCTCACAGTTTTACGTGACAGGTACTGTACCACTGTTAGAGGCGCAAAGAATCAGGGCTATTAAATTGAAGGGTTGAGATTCAAACCTATGTAATCTGAGGACAGAGTCCCTGCTTATAATCATGATGCTGCATTGCCTCTTGTTCAACTACATCACTGTAAGTGGCAAGTCTACGTCAGTAGCAACATCCAACATTCTGGAGTCTTTGGGGAGAAGCTGGGGCAACTGGAATCCCAAAAGGCAGAGAATAACATAACTGGAGGGGACCTGAGGCACCATCCAAGGCTGCAGCTCTGTTTCCCTTCCTAAATCCTTGTCCTTTTCTTGGCTTCTAAACGTCAGAACATCCCAGCGCCCCCTTCTCTCCCATGTCCATACTCTCTTCCTAGGTGACCCCTCTGGCTCTATATGTCAACGGCTCTCAGTCTACAGGTGGCACATTGGTGTAAACTGCCTCTAGTGACCTCCACTTACATGTCTAATAGGCACGCCAGGTACCACATTGCCACAGTCAAACTCTTGGTCCCCATCCATCCCACTGTTCTCCCCCAGGAAATCAGAACATCATCACAGCTCAGCTGCAAGCCATCCAGTCCTGCCAGACTGCTGCTTGTGACTCAGCACTGCCTTCCAACTTCATGCTACGTCTGACTTCTCTCCACCTCCACTTACCACCCGAATCTAGCCACCATCACCTCCTGCCTGGGAACTTAACAGACTTCTACGTGATTGAGCTTCTTCAGCCTCGGTTCTACAGTCCATTCTCAGTGCTGCATCCACAGTGCTCATGATGAGATGTCAGTTGGATCCCGTCGCACCTCTGCGTAAGCACTCAGGTGGCTTCCCGCGTCTCTTGAGGGGAAAACCCTCATTCTCCCTGTCTTCTGCAAGGCTCCCACAAACTGCCTGTGCCCCGTGTCTTCTCTGAACCCATCCCATTTCGCTCTAGCTAGACTGGCCTTCTTGCTGTTTTTGAAACACATCAAACTTACTTCCATTTTAGAGCTTTAGACTTGGTATTTTCTCAGCCCAGCGTGACCTGAAGCCACATAATTTCACGGCTGCTCCCCCAGCTGACCACAGTACCGGCTCAAATGCCATGCCCTCTGGAGGCCTCCTCTGATCAGGGTTCCTAGGACCAGCCCTCCGTCATGCCCTGTGCCCTCCTGTTTCACTTCTCTTCATGAAGCCCATCGCCACCTGGCACTCTGGCATGTGGTTCACTCGTTTATGGCCTGTTTCCCACAACAGATTAAGGTTCTCCGAGGGCAGGGACACTTTCTTCTCACACTCACCTTTAATCTCTAGCACTCTGTGACCTCTCGGAAAACAACAGGTGGCTGCTCAATGTTAGCTGAATGAAGACATTGTCCGTGGGGCACCTTTAGCTGATAAGGCTGCAGCTCAGAGAGCCCAGTGGCCACATGCCTGGTAGAGGCATGGCTGGAACAGGTACACTGACCACTGTATTATGTCTCTGCATTGACTCTCTAAATACCCAATATTTCTTTTTCATAATTGTAATCTGCCAAATGGTACTTACCAGGCTTGCAAGGGAGGCTGAAAGCATGTAACATTTTGCTTATGGATGGCTTCACACTTGGCAAATTTAGCAACAAACACAGTAGAACTGTAATAAAAATAATAATGATGGCAATTATCCCCATTTAGGGTTAACATGCAGATCAGCAACTGTTGGTGTTTAGAGGCTTTCTCTGGACCAAGGCTCATACTCTTGCCTCGGCGAGAAAAGCTGTGCTGAGTGTTGCCATGACAGATGCACGGGAGCACCACGCCTCAGCCCCCCACAGCTACTGGACTCACCACAGCCCAGTAGCACGTGATTCTTACTTTCCAGAATACTGAGCTCCACCTGTTAGGTGACCTCTGGGTCTGGAAATCCTCCTCATAGTCCCAGGTCGAGGTGGTACAGTCCTCATAAAACTGGTGCAGCTAGGACCACACTCTGTAGCACAGGACCCGCCCTCAGCAGCAGACAGTGCCCGCTGGGACCCGCAGGTGCTGCCGCGTGAACTCATCCTTCCCCAGCTGGAATGACAACAGCCACAGGCATCAGCCCATGAACTCTCGCCTCAGGATCAAAAGGCACGTCAAAGGTGAGGGTCAGGTTGAGAAACATCAGTCTCTGTAAGTAGTGATCTTAAGAGAAAATGTACTTTTAAGGACCTGCCTTTCTTAGAAGTTGCTTTTTTCTCCTTAATGCAAAATTGCTGCAACCACTCAACGAGTTGAACTGGTTCCCCACAAATGAAATGGACCTAACAGCACAGCTCATTTACATTATGCGAGAATTTAAGCATGAAGCACATGAGAAATGGCAACGAGGAAACAGATTTTCATCGTCTAGGCAAGAAATCTTTCATCTCTTCAAGCACAGTGCCTTCGCACTTCCATGCTGGGGAAGAGCCGGGCGCCCGCCAGCTGCACGGAGCCTGCCTTGGACTGTCCTCTCGGCTGCTCAGCCTCGCTCCCTGCTGGAGACTACCCGGTGTTACTCTTAGCGGTTTGAGATTTTGCCTTTGGATCCCATGTATTCCTTTCACATTTTATCTAACTGTCAGGTTGTATATAAGCGTAACTAAAAAGCTGCTGAGCAACTTACACTTCAAGCTCATTAACTGCTAATGGCTTACGCCTCCCTGACTCTAACACCAGGTACTCAGTCATCACTTGTGGATAAATCTGCCCATGTAGGATGTGAGGACATAACGGACAGGGGAGACCCAACCCTTCATTATTGCCCATGAAGTGTCTAGCATACATAAGAATTCAGAGGATGGTTAAAGGAAACTATGCTCTGGGTGAGTTGTTTGGGACTCTGCCTTCTTAAGATGGAAACTTCTACTGGATTTGACCTAATCAAGACCTTAAGAGAGAGGCATTTGGTAATGCATTCTTGGTAAAAAAAAAAAAAAAAAAAAAAAAAAAAGGAACTACTGAGGGACCACGGATTTGGTGGGCAAGGAAATCCTCAGTAATTGTTTGCTTTTTGGTTTTCTGATGTCCACACAGGCAGAGAAATGTGGAGCCGGAAATGTGAAATGCCTTTTCAGTTCCTTCAGTCAGCCTCTATGTCGATTTCCCATCCATGTTCTTGCAAGTGGTAGGATTGATGACAGATGACATCAATCGGTGGACAGATGATAACAGGAGGAGCAACATGGGAGGGGACCTGTTCTCCCACTGAAACAGGTTCTCTCTGAATCTGTGCTATTATCCAGGCTAACAGAAGACATGCTAAATGTTTCCAGTTACTCATCAAGAAACCAAGGATTACTCCAAAGAAAAAATTCAGATGGCCAACAGGCACATGAAAAGATACTCCACATCACTAATTATCAGGGAAATGCAAATTAAAACCACAATAAGATATCACCTCACACCAGTAAGGATTGCCAGCATTGAAAAGACTAAGAACAACAAATGCTGATGAGTTTGTGAAGAAAGGGGAACCCTCCTACACTGCTGGTGGGAATGTAAGCTAGTTCAACCATTATGGAAAGCAATATGGAGGTCCCTCAAAAAACTAAAAATAGAAATACCATTTGACTCAGGAATTCCACTCCTAGGAATTTACTCAAAGGAAACAAGTTCTCAAATTCAAAAAACAGCATATGTACCCCTATGTTTATTGTAGCACTATTTCAATAGCCAAGATATGGAAGCAACCTAAGTGTCCATCAGTAGATGAACGGATAAAGAAGATGTGGAACATATATACAATGGAATATTATTCAGCCATAAGAAGAAAACAAATCCTACCATTTGCAACAACGTGGATGGAGCTGGAGGGCATTATGCTCAGTGAAATAAGCCAGGCAGAGAAGGACAAATACCAGATGACTTCCCTCATTTTTGGAGTATAACAACAAAGCAAAACCAAAGGGACAAAACAGCAGCAGACTCACAGACTCCAAGAAGGGACTAGTGATTACCAAAGGGGAGGGGTGGGGAAGGGCACGGAAGGGTGGGTGGGGAGGGAGGGAGAAGGGGACCAAGGGGTATTATGATTGGTGCACATGGTATGTGTGTGGGGTCATGGGTGAGACAGCATAGCACAGAG
Organism: Manis pentadactyla; assembly: GCF_030020395.1. Lineage (NCBI taxonomy): Eukaryota > Metazoa > Chordata > Mammalia > Pholidota > Manidae > Manis > Manis pentadactyla. The sequence continues at coordinate 778,376 of NC_080036.1, read as the reverse complement.
ACCAGCAGTGACTCTATGGCATCTTACCACACTGATGGACAGTGACTGCAACGGGGTGTGTGTGTGGGACTCGATAATAAGGGTGAATGTAGCAACCACATTGTTTTTCTTGTGAAACCTTCATAAGAATGTATATCACTGAGGAGTAATGTTTTTCTACAAGGAAGAGTTTTAGTCTAAGTTCTAGCAAGTATCCCTGTGGGGCCATTTTGTCTGGTTGGATGGGGCTAAAATAAAAGTTGAAGCCCAGGAGTTAACATTTCCCTGTCTAACGGCCATAAAATGAATCCATAAGAATAGCGTAATATGTGCCCTTAGCCACAAATGAGTTTCATTAAAAAATGTACTCAGATTCAGGAAAATATGGCCCTGACCTTAGGAAATGATACACACAGGTGCTACTGATGGTGAACGATGGCCCATCTCCTTAAGTGTCAGCCTTTGATGCTTAGTGCCTCCTGCAGGGAGGCAACCACCTAAAAAACCATGGTGGGGGGAGGATTTTTTGTCTTAGTTTTATGTTTCAGGATATTAGTTCATAAAACATTAAGATTTTAGAATGTACTTTGCCTATTAGAGCAGCAAAGTGTGGTGGATCAGATTCTCATCAACCTGGTTTTGATATTTTAAATGCCAGAACTACATGTCTGGTCCCATTTATTTGGTTCTTACAGTGCAGATGACTAATAAGGGCCTAACTACGGATGTGTGTAATCAGAACAATGTTAAAGGCACTTCCTCTTAAGACATCCTAATAAGTTTCAGTCAAGGGAATATGGGTTCAGTATTACTAATTCTACTCCATCACTAAGGAAACTGAGGCAAAGAAAAGTCATTTGCTGAAGGTTCCACCGTGAGGCAGGGCGGATGCAAAATGACAGTCCCATGAGCAGGCATGCATTGTCAGAACCAACTCATTCAACTGTATATTCTCAGGTTTTCTATAAAGCTCTAGAGACTTTAACACAAAAAGAAGACAAAAGTAGATATGCTAGGAGTAAACGCATCCCTCACAGCAACAGTGAGTCATTTTCTGTGATGCTGAAGTCACTCCATCTCAGCACCGCACTTTGATGCAGAGTGGGACCATGGGACATACTGTAGCTGCTCCCTGCCCAGCTTGGCTCTGGCACAGTAGGGCTACATGTTCCCTGCGTGACAGGTGAAATGCTTCTGCTTTACAGGACAAGACTCACAGCTCAACCTTGTTGAACATAGTATAGGCAAAATCATAAAACATATAGTGTCATAATATAACAAATGTTTTTGAGTTGAGTGATGGGAGGCTCTTCCCTAAGAATGGATTTTAGTGATGTTACATTCCGGAAAAGGAATTCCAGTGAGCTTAATTTTCTCCCCCAGGTGAGCGTGGCTGGCATTTGCTGACTGCACAGAGCAGAGAATGGGCTCTAATGTTCATTCCTGACCTACAGTGGGTTCCTTCGTTCTCTCTGGAGGATGTTCTAGGTGCTGATAGTGAGGATCCACAGGTGGTTTTCTTCTCTTTAGAGTATATCGTATCTATCCTGATTTCACACAGTTATACAGGAGTGCATACTCCGTTCTTGTCAACCCAGCACACCTACCACGGGAAACCCCAAACCTGCCAGAGGCTTCCTACACCAGCACAGCAAACATGAACCCCTATCACTCTTACGCCTCCCCCCAAATCAGTTCCTCTTAGCACTTCATGATGCCTGATACTCACTATGTGGTGTATCTGCAGTCTGACAGACTGTGTACACAAAAGACTGCAAGCCTCACAGGGATGGGGCTTTTTCTGTTCCGTTTGCCACCCAAACACCAAGCACTCTGAAGCTGCTTGGCACGGAGTCCGATGTGGGTCGCCGTGGATGACAGCAAGTAGCCCTTCCTTTGTTATCCCTCCCTTCCTTCGGTGTCTTTTTTTTTTTTTTTTTTTAATTATTTTTTATTGAAGGGTATTTGACACACAGTATTACATTACATGAGTTTCAAGTGTACAACACAGTGGTAGAACATTTATATACATAATTCTAGGTTCCAGCTATCACCCTACCAGGCTGTTACAATATCTTGACTATATTCCTTATGCTATACATTACATCCCGGTTACTAATTTATTTTACCATTGGAAGTCTGTCCTTTTTTTCTCTTTTTTTTCTTTTTTTTTGTGAGGGCATCTCTCATATTTATTGATCAAATGGTTGTTAACGACAATAAAATTCTGTATAGGGGAGTCAATGCTCAATGCACAATCATTAATCCACCCCAAGCCTAATTTTTGTCAGTCTCCAATCTTCTGAGGCATAACAAACAAGTTTTTTCATGTAGAACAAATTCTTACATAATGAATAAGTTACATAGTGAACAGTACAAGGGCAGTCATCAAAGAAACTTTCGGTTTTGCTCATGCATTATGAACTCTAAACAGTCAGTTCAAATATGAATACTCATTTGGTTTTTATACTTGATATATATGTGGATACCACATTTCTCTCTTTATTATTATTATTTTTAATAAAATGCTGAAGTGGTAGGTAGATACAAGATAAAGGTAGAAAACATAGTTTAGTGTTGTAAGAGAGCACATGTAGATGATCAGGTGTGTGCCTGTAGACTATGTGTTAATCCAAGCTAGACCAGGGCAATAAAACATCCACGTATGCAGAAGATTTCTCTCAGAACGGGGGGGTGAGGTTCTAAGCCTCACCTCTGTTGATCCCCAATTTCTCACCTGATGGCCCCCCTGCGACTGTGCCTGTCTTAGGTTGTTCCTCCCTTGAGGAATCTTACCCGTCTCTGGCTAACCAGTCATCTTCCGGGGCCATACAGGGAAATGTGAAGTTGGTAAGTGAGAGAGAAGCCTTATTGTTTGAAAAAGTTAGCTTTTTACTTCTGTGCATATTTATGCCCTGTGGCTTCTATGCCCAGCATTTGTCTTGAGGTATCTTTACCACTTGGAAGAATTATGATACTCGGTAAATTTGATATGAGGCACGAACTCTATTTAAGGGTTGTAATTAGGAAGGAAGAAGAAAAGCTATAGAAGTAGCAGGCGGAAGAAAACATGGGAAGATTGATTATTTCTTTGACATATCTTCTTGTAGAGTAACTTCAGCATGTATAGGTTTTAAGCTACTACTTAAATTGCACACACACATTAACATAATAGGAGTATAGTTACATAACCAAAGCATATCTGTAATTACCAGCCATCTGCAGTGAAACCAAGAAAACCAGTTAGGCACCTTAGGCATTTGTGAAAACTTATCTATGATATGGTGGATATTGTCCAACTGAACTTGAACAGTCTGAGAGAAATCAGACAAATTAAAACAACCCATTCCTGGGGACTGTTCACATGCCATATGTTCTTTTAACAGTAAATAGTTTGTAGTTGTAAGACTTTGTAGCGCTACAATTTGCACTTCTCCAAATTCTTGGTTGAGTTCCAACAGTATAGGTCCAGTCCAATTTTGTTGTTTTACTGTATGCACAGGCCAGCTTAGATATCTCCTTCCTCATTCCCATGGCAAGTCCAGGAATTGGTGGGATGAGTGCATCTACAGCTGTAGCAGTGCATGGATCTTTGTTGGGGTTTTTTGATGATCATCTTCTGGCATGAGTCTTCCAGAGAGTGCAGATGTTGGAAGTTCTTTTTCATATCATATCTTAGTTCATTTTCGTGGTAGCCCAATTAGGCTTTGATCCTCTGTATAAACACAAACAGACCCTTTGCCTACACTTTTATATGCCCTTTATACCCTTGTGTAGAAATCGTTGGAGGTTACCACACAGGAACTGCCCTTATTTTTTTTTTTTTTTTTTTTTTTTGCTATCACTAATCTACACTTACATGACGAATATTATGTTTACTAGGCTGTCCCCTATACCAGGTCTCCCCTATAAACCCCTTTACAGTCACTGTCCATCAGCATAGCAAAATGTTGTAGAATCACTACTTGCCTTCTCTGTGTTGTACAGCCCTCCCTTTTCTCCTAACCCCCCATGCATGTTAATCTTAATACCCCCCTACTTCTCCCCCCCTTATCCCTCCCTACCCACCCATCCTCCCCAGTCCCTTTCCCTTTGGTACCTGTTAGTCCATTCTTGAGTTCTGTGATTCTGCTGCTGTTTTGTTCCTTCAGTTTTTCCTTTGTTCTTATATTCCACAGATAAGTGAAATCATTTGGTATTTCTCTTTCTCCGCTTGGCTTGTTTCACTGAGCATAATACCCTCCAGCTCCTTCCATGTTGCTGCAAATGATTGGATTTGCCCTTTTCTTATGGCTGAGTAGTATTCCATTGTGTATATGTACCACATCTTCTTTATCCATTCATCTATTGATGGACATTTAGGTTGCTTCCAATTCTTGGCTATTGTAAATAGTGCTGCAATAAACATAGGGGTTCATCTGTCTTTCTCAAACTTGATTGCTGCGTTCTTAGGGTAAATTCCTAGGAGTGGAATTCCTGGGTCAAATGGTAAGTCTGTTTTGAGCATTTTGATGTACCTCCATACTGCTTTCCACAATGGTTGAACTAACTTACATTCCCACCAGCAGTGTAGGAGAGTTCCCCTTTCTCCACAGCCTCGCCAACATTTGTTGTTGTTTGTCTTTTTGATGGCAGCCGTCCTTACTGGTGTGAGGTGATACCTCATTGTAGTTTTAATTTGCATTTCTCTCATAATTAGTGATGTGGAGCATCTTTTCATGTGTCTGTTGGCCATCTGTATTTCTTTTTTGGAGAACTGTCTGTTCAGTTCCTCTGCCCATTTTTTAATTGGGTTATTTGTTTTTTGTTTGTTGAGGCGTGAGAGCTCCTTATATATTCTGGACGTCAAGCCTTTATCGGATGTGTCATTTTCAAATATATTCTCCCATACTGTAGGGTTCCTTCTTGTTCTATTGATGGTGTCTTTTGCTGTACAGAAGCTTTTCAGCTTAATATAGTCCCACTTAATCATTTTTGCTGTTGTTTTCCTTGCCCAGGGAGATATGTTCAAGAAGAGGTCACTCATGTTTATGTCTAAGAGGTTTGTGCCTATGTTTTCTTCCAAGAGTTTAATGGTTTCATGGCTTACATTCAGGTCTTTGATCCATTTTGAGTTTACTTTTGTATATGGGGTTAGACAATGGTCCAGTTTCATTCTCCTACATGTAGCTGTCCAGTTTTGCCAGCACCACCTGTTGAAGAGACTGTCATTTCGCCATTGTATGTCCATGGCTCCTTTATCAAATATTAATTGACCATATATGTCTGGGTTAATGTCTGGATTCTCTAGTCTGTTCCATTGGTCTGTGGCTCTGCTCTTGTGCCAGTACCAAATTGTCTTGATTACTATGGCTTTATAGTAGAGCTTGAAGTTGGGGAGTGAGATCCCCCCTACTTTATTCTTCTTTCTCAGGATTGCTTTGGCTATTCGGGGTCTTTGGTATTTCCATATGAATTTTTGAATTATTTGTTCCAGTTCATTGAAGAATGTTGCTGGTAGTTTCATAGGGATTGCATCAAATCTGTATATTGCTTTGGGCAGGATGGCCATTTTGACGATATTAATTCTTCCTAGCCACGAGCATGGGATGAGTTTCCATCTGTTAGTGTCCCCTTTAATTTCTCTTAAGAGTGACTTGTAGTTTTCAGAGTATAAGTCTTTCACTTCTTTGGTTAGGTTTATTCCTAGGATTTTATTTTTTTTGATGCAATTGTGAATGGAGTTGTTTTCCTGATTTCTCTTTCTGTTGGTTCATTGTTAGTATATAGGAAAGCCACAGATTTCTGTGTGTTGATTTTGTATCCTGCAACTTTGCTGTATTCCGATATCAGTTCTAGTAGTTTTGGGGTGGAGTCTTTAGGGTTTTTTATGTACAGTATCATGTCATCTGCAAATAGTGACAGTTTAACTTCTTCTTTACCAATCTGGATTCCTTGTATTTCTTTATTTTGTCTGATTGATTGCCGTGGCTAGGACCTCCAGTACTATGTTAAATAACAGTGGAGAGAGTGGGCATCCCTGTCTAGTTCCCGATCTCAGAGGAAATGCTTTCAGCTTCTCGCTGTTCAATATAATGTTGGCTGTGGGTTTATCATAGATGGCCTTTATTATGTTGAGGTACTTGCCCTCTATTCCCATTTTGCTGAGAGTTTTTAACATGAATGGATGTTGAACTTTGTCAAATGCTTTTTCAGCATCTATGGCGATGATCATGTGGTTTTTGTCTTTCTTTTTGTTGATGTGGTGGATGATGTTGATGGACTTTCGAATGTTGTACCATCCTTGCATCCCTGGGATGAATCCCACTTGGTCATGGTGTATGATCCTTTTGATGTATTTTTGAATTCGGTTTGCTAATATTTTGTTGAGTATTTTTGCATCTACGTTCATCAGGGATATTGGTCTGTAGTTTTCTTTTTTGGTGGGGTCTTTGCCTGGTTTTGGTATTAGGGTGATGTTAGCTTCATAGAATGAGTTTGGGAGAATCCCCTCCTCCTCTATTTTCTGGAAAACTTTAAAGAGAATGGGTATTATGTCTTCCCTGTATGTCTGATAAAATTCCGAGGTAAATCCATCTGGCCCGGGGGTTTTGTTCTTTGGTAGTTTTTTGATTACCGCTTCAATTTCGTTGCTGGTAATTGGTCTGTTTAGATTTTCTGTTTCTTCCTGGGTCAATCTTGGAAGGTTATATTTTTCTAGGAAGTTGTCCATTTCTCCTAGGTTTCCCAGCTTGTTAGCATATAGGTTTTCATAGTATTCTCCAATAATTCTTTGCATTTCCGTGGGGTCCGTCGTGATTTTTCCTTTCTCATTTCTGATACTGTTGATTTGTGTTGACTCTCTTTTCTTCTTAATAAGTCTGGCTAGAGGCTTATCTATTTTGTTTATTTTCTCGAAGAACCAGCTCTTGGTTTCATTGATTTTTGCTCTCGTTTTATTCTTCTCAATTTTATTTATTTCTTCTCTGATCTTTATTATGTCCCTCCTTCTGCTGACCTTAGGTCTCATCTGTTCTTCTTTTTCCAATTTCGATAATTGTGACATTAGACCATTCATTTGGGATTGCTCTTCCTTTTTTAAATATGCTTGGATTGCTATATACTTTCCTCTTAAAACTGCTTTTCCTGTGTCCCACAGAAGTTGGGGCTTAGTGTTGTTGTTGTCATTTGTTTCCATATATTGCTGGATCTCCATTTTGATTTGGTCATTGATCCATTGATTATTTAGGAGCGTGTTGTTAAGCCTCCATGTGTTTGTGAGCCTCTTTGCTTTCTTTGTACAGTTTATTTCTAGTTTTATGCCTTTGTGGTCAGAAAAGTTGGTTGGTAGGATTTCAATCTTTTGGAATTTTCTGAGGCTCTTTTTGTTTCCTAGTATGTGGTCTATTCTGGAGAATGTTCCATGTGCACTTGAGAAGAATGTATATCCCGCTGCTTTTGGATGTAGAGTTCTATAAATGTCTATTAGGTCCATCTGCTCTACTGTGTTGTTCAGTGCTTCCGTGTCCTTACTTATTTTCTGCCCAGTGGATATATCCTTTGGTGTGAGTGGTGTGTTGAAGTCTCCTAGAATGAATGCATTGCAGTCTATATCCCCCTTTAGTTCTGTTAGTATTTGTTTCACATATGCTGGTCTTCCTGTGTTGGGTGCATATATATTTAGAATGGTTATATCCTCTTGTTTGACTGAGCCCTTTATCATTATGTAGTGTCCTTCTTTATCTCTTGTTACTTTCTTTGTTTTGAAGTCTATTTTGTCTGATATTAGTACTGCAACCCCTGCTTTCTTCTCACTGTTGTTTGCTTTAAATATGTTTTTCCATCCCTTGACTTTTAGTCTGTACATGTCTTTGGGTTTGAGGTGAGTTTCTTGTAAGCAGCATATAGATGGGTCTTGCTTTTTTATCCATTCTGTTACTCTGTGTCTTTTGATTGCTGCATTCAACCCATTAACATTTAGGGTGACTATTGAAAGATATGTACTTATTGCCATTGCAGGCTTTAAATTTGTGGTTACCAAAGGTTCAAGGTTAGCCTCTTTAGTATCTTACTGCCTAACTTAGCTCGCTTATTGAGCTGTTATATACACTGTCTGGAGATTCTTTTCTTCTCTCCCTTCTTGTTCCTCCTCCTCGATTCTTCATATGTTGGGTGTTTTGTGCTGTGGTCCTTGTAGGAGTGCTCCCATCTAGAGCAGTCCCTGTAAGATGTTCTGTAGAGGTGGTTTGTGGAAAGCAAATTCCCTCAGCTTTTGTTTGTCTGGGAATTGTTTAATCCCACCGTCATATTTGAATGATAGTCGTGCTGGATACAGTATCCTTGGTTCAAGTCCCTTCTGTTTCATTGTATTAAATATATCATGCCATTCTCTTCTGGCCTGTAGGGTTTCTGTTGAGAAATCTGACGTTAGCCTGATGGGTTTCCCTTTATAGGTGACCTTTTTCTCTCTAGCTGCCTTTAACACTCTTTCCTTGTCCTTGATCTTTGCCATTTTAATTAGTATGTGTCTTGGTGTTGCCCTTCTTGGATCCTTTCTGTTGGGGGTTCTGTGTATTTCCGTGGTCTGTTCGATTACTTCCTCCCCCAGTGTGGGGAAGTTTTCAGCAATTATTTCTTCTAAGATACTTTCCATCTCTTTTCCTCTCTCTTCTTCTTCTGGGACCCCTATAATACGGATATTGTTCCTTTTTGATTGGTCACACAGTTCTCTTAATATTGTTTCATTCCTGGAGATCCTTTTGTCTCTCTCTCTGTCAGCTTCTATGTGTTCCTGTTCTCTGATTTCAATTCCATCAATGGCCTCTTGCATTCTATCCATTCTGCTATTAAACCCTTCCAGAGTTTGTTTCATTTCTGCGATCTCCTTTCTGGCATCTGTGATCTCTTTCCGGACTTCATCCCATTTTTCTTGCGTATTTCTCTGCATCTCTGTCAGCATGTTTATGATTCTTATTTTGAATTCTTTGTCAGGAAGACTGGTTAGGTCTGTCTCCTTCTCTGGTGTTGTCTCTGTGATCTTTGTCTGCCTGTAGCTTTGCCTTTTCATGGTGATAGGAATAGTCTGCAGAACTGGGACGAGTGACGGCTGGAAGGACTTCCTTTCTTGTTGGTTTGTGGCCCTCCTCTCCTGGGAGAACAGCGACCTCTAGTGGCTTGTGCTGGGCAGCTGCGCACAGACAGGGTTTCTGCTTCCTGCCCGGCTGCTATGGAGTTAATCTCCGCTGTTGCTGTGGGCGTGGCCTGGCTCGGGCAGCTACTCCAAAATGGTGGAGTCGCGTTGGAGCAGGAGCTGTTGGGAGGCTATTTATCTCCGTAAGGGGCCTCCCTGCTCCCTGCAGCCCAGGGGTTAGGGTGCCCAGAGATCCCGGATTCCCTACCTCTGGATTAAGTGACCCGCCCTGCACCTTTAAGACTTCCAAAAAGCACTCACCAAAACAAAACAACGACCACAAAAAAAAACAAGAAAAAAAAATTTTTTTAATTAAAAAAAAAAATTTTTTTTTAATTAAAAAAAAAAAGATGGTCGTTCGTTTTTCTTTATTCTCCGGTGCCAGCCTCAGGCCTCTGCTCACCGGTCTTTCTGCCCTGTTTCCCTCGTATTGGGGTCCCTGTCCCTTTAAGACTTCCAAAAAGCGCTCGCCAAAACAAAGCAGCAAAAAAGCAAAAAAAAAAAATCTTCGCGCGCTTTTCTTATGTCCTCTGTCGCCCAGCCTCCAGTGCCTGCTCACTGTTCTTGCTGCCCTGTTTTCCCAGTATCGAGGGCCCTGCACTCTGGCCCGGATGGCTGGGGCTGGGTGTTCGGCAGCCCTGGGCTCCGTCTCCCTCCCGCTCTGCCTGCTCTTCTCCCGCCGGGAGCTGGGGAGAGGGGCGCTCGGCTCCCGTGGGGCCGGGGCTTGTATCTTACCCCTTCGCGAGGCGCTGGGTTCTCTCAGGTGTGGATGTGGTCTGGATATTGTCCTGTGTCCTCTGGTCTTTATTCTAGGAAGGGTTGTCTTTGTTATATTTTCATAGATATATGTTGTTTTGGGAGGAGATTTCCTCTGCTCTACTCACGCCGCCATCTTCCGCCCCTCCCCTTCGGTGTCTTTAAGCACGAATTATGTGCCTGGTTCTGTGACTAATGGCTACAAAGACTGGTGGGGCCCAGTCTGCTTCTGTGGGCTCTTGGCTCAGAGGGAGAGGTGCCCCCGGCACAGGCAGTGCAGCACGCTGGGCACCGGGAGGCAGGGTCTGTGGTGGGAGGGAGTGCGCGCACGAGCGGCTGGGGCTCCCTGGCCGTGACAGGCTGGCCGGTCGGTCATCATGACCTCTGTGCGCGACTCGGCTAGCATGGCACTGGCATTTCCGTCTGGTACATGCATTTACTTTTTAAGTGAAATGATCATAGCCATGAAAACAGCAATTAGTTCTTATACTTCACGAAACTGTAAGACCACGACAGACTTAATATTATGTGTCTTCATGGTCTCCTCGAGAGAAGAGAGGCAGAAAACTGAGGCACCAAGAGGGTGTTTCCCCACGGCTCCATGTGTTTTTCATTGGGAGGCCAGACACAGGTCCTGTTCTGTTTATTCTCTTTGAAATACTTTTCCATTTTCACATGCTTTTCTCTCCTGTAAAATCATCTGAGGTACTGAAAGCAAAGTTCCCACTGGGCCAGGACCATCAGGTGTAGGCACCTAACTGATGGGGACCATTTATCCAACCCCAAACCAGAAAGGTCGATTTGATTGAAAGACTCAGTTGGACTCAGAGCTGCTCAGGAAGGCATGGAAAGCTGCTAATAGCTTTTTCATTTTTAAATCAGGCATTTTGTAATTTTATACATGACCTTAGAACTTGAGGATGTGTTTCTATCAGTGGATCATTTCAGAGATATTTTATATCCCTGGAAAAGTGGTAGAGATTGTGGCTCTATTTATGAGCTTATTTATATCCTCTAACTCGGTGGATATGTGGCACTTCTATAATTTCTAAAAGAGGTGCAGTGACAGGCAGCACATAAAATCTAAAATCAGAAAAAGAGAAAAAGAGCACACATTTTCTTTAAATCTCTTCTTTACCTACAGACCACGAGGCGGTCACGAATCTGCACGGGACAAGGTCCGAGTCTTACTTTTGAAGTCCTTCTTTTTCTCTTCTTATTTTTCACTCTCTGACCTTTCTTTTAACCGAGCATTCTTCACACCTATGTAAGGGAAAAAAATGTCTGCATAATGTGATCTAGATCAAAATCTAAATTTCATAAGCCATTCTTATAACTTGTAAAGAATCATTTTAATGCTGACAAAAAACATCGACAAAGGACTTCTTGTTCAAGAGCAGAGATAGCATTTTTTTTCACAAAAGCCTAACATTTTATCATTTCTAATGGGCTCGTGGGTGTTTACCGACTGAGGAAGACAACACAGTGGGAAGGGCTTTGTCAACTGTCCCACACTGTGCAAATGCTCTTCTTATTTTGATGATTTTATTCATGTAGTCTGTAATATCAAGTATTTTAGACATTCTAAATATATTACAGAATTGATCTATGTGGTGGTTGTTCCATTATGCTGCAAAATAAATCAATCTTATGGCCACTGTATTTTCTGATCTGTTTATATGCATTTTAGACTATTAAGGCTCTTTGTGTAATTTGCACATTAGGTTGATTTTTACTCTATATCCACTTTCTATCAGGGTCACTTTACTTTCCGTGTGCCTAAGAAAAGCAGGTGCCATGCAAGAGTTGATTAAACAGTCACTGCCTGCTGCTGCCAGGGTCCCTCTGCTACCCCGTTGCTCTGGCTCATGCAGTGAAACAGTACCGGGCCTGCCTCTCGGGAGGGCACGGGGTCCTCCTGATGAGAGCCTGAGGCTGCAGGCGGTCGTCCAGGCTTGGCCCTAGGGCCCCCAACCTGGCACAACGCCCGTTTCTTTGCCCGGAATTGCGCCTCGCGGTGGTATGGGAGTGGATTTGAGAAGCAAAGCAACCCGCAGTGGGTCTGGGATCCGGGCGCCCCCCTTCTGTAGGTCGCCGCCCAGAACCGGGTGGGCGGTGCCCCGCTCCCAGCCCCTCAGCCCCCGGCGGGCACCCAGCGCCGGGATGAGTGCGTGGGACGGCCCTCCCGGCAGCGCGGTCCAGGCCCCACGGGCTTTGCCTGCGTGCCGCGACCCCCGCCCCGGGAGCAGGTGCAGCCAGCGAGCCTCCGGGCCGCATCGCCCCTCCCGCCGCTCCCGCCCGGCTCCTGCGCGTGATGGAGGGGCGCTCGCGCTGGCGGCTGGTGGGCGGGGAGCCCCGCCCTCGCCAAAGCCCCGCCCCAGAGGCCCTGCCCCGCGGACACCAGGCAGGGCGGCGCGTCCACGTGGAGCCCACCTTGGGCACTTTGTGGCCCGGCGCGCGGGAGCGTCTGCAGAATGGGGCGCCCCAGGGCCCGGCGTCGCCTCCCTCACTCTTTCTGCGTCCGAGTGGCACAGCCGCACTTGCCGACCTGGCCCAGCCCAAGCAGGGGTCCTTTATCCCGGTCCACAGAGGGGCGCAGGACCCACGTGACACTTTGCCCAAAAAGCACTACGAAGCAACTCCTTTTAGGAACTAGTGGACAGACCAAAGCAAACGCTGCCGCGGGGAAGAGGACAGGAGGGCTGCATCCCGGCTGCGGCTGTGGCGCAGACCCTCGTCCGGCCTAAGCGCTGCTCTCCCATGCTGCCCGAGCCTGCAGGGGCCTCCCTTGTCTGCACTCCCAGCTTCGCCAAGCGCATCGTTCAGTAGTGTTGATACGTTGCTTGTCCACGTGCTCTTCTCTTACCCCGGGGGATATCGGCCAACCGTTACTCCTTCTTAGACTGTGACTCAGCTGGTGTGTTTTCCCAGCCTCCAAAGTCTCCGGGCGTCCTCCCGCGCTCAGGAGCCCAAAGCCACCACCCCACCGCAGGAGGCTGGGCGGTGGGAAGCCCACGGCTGGCTTCCTGGTGTCTGTGCCGGCCTCTGGCAGGTGTCCTGGCCTCTTCCGATGATGCATGAAGTGTAAGACTCAACGGCCTTATTCCGGTCTGCGCTTCCCCCCAGTGAGGAGACGAAGGCCACGGCAGATAGATGCAACAAGCAAGAGGTTTATTGTTATTCCAGCTAGCTGGGGTCCAAGTGTCTGCCCAACACAGCGGGTTTCAACAAGGACCCCGAGCACTCAGAGCCAAGGGGTTATATAGCATTTTCAAAGCACTTAACTCATAGTAATTTTCCACAGCTATACATTATTCTTGCAAGACATACATCCTGGGGTTAGGCAAGAGCAAGATAAGACCATTCCTCAATTGTCAGGGCGGTTCCGCACGATAAGCTTGGTATGTAGGATTAACTGACCAAGGTTAGCTGACCAAGGGTCACCGCTACCTTATTCCGGTGTTCATGATTGATTATCTTGTTTTTCTCGGCCTTACTCAGTTCCAGTTCACACACACTCAGGAAATGCCTTTTAGGCCCTTAAGATGGCTACTCTTATGCTAACCTATTTCTATTTTTACATTTAACCTATTTCTATTCTTACAGAAGCATGTGCCATCCATTCAGTCATGGAGGTTGGAATCAGAAAGGCCTGGGCTTCGATCCTGGCTCTACCCGCTCCTGATGTTTAACCTGGTCTTGCTGCTTCACTGTGCACCTCATTCTCCTCATCTATTCAATCTACTTCATATGGTAGTTATGAAAATTAGATGAAATTATATTTATCAAGTATTTATCACAATGCCTGGTACATAGTATGTACTCAATAAATTATAGCTACAATGATGATGATGACTTAGCTGAATGTTCGGGAGCCTAGGAATGTTTTCAGCCTGGCATCACGGGTCTCCTGTTTCCCACGTACCCTCCTTTGCTTCATCTCCTCTTTTACCAGATCTGTTTCCAGCCTGTGTCCTCTTCCGCCTCTCTGTGGAAGTTCTTGATGAGGCGGCACAGGGCTGGACGTGCCTGTCCCTGATCCTGCAGGACACAAGCTCTTCAGCGTCCCGCAAGCTCGCCTGCCCCTGGCTGTCTCTCCATCTGAGTAGACTTGAACTAAAGTAAGATGGTTTACATACCCCAGGATGCCCTTGAAATGCAAATTATCACCCATATTTTGTCTCTCACAAGCCATAGTTTTTATTTGTTAGTTTTGTAAACATTAGGAAACAAAAATGATCACTCTGAAACAAATAGGTTTTCACTTAGAACATACTGCATGGTTTCCTGGGTTAATTTACATGGAAACATTTACCAGTGAACTTCTTTTAAGGCAGTTTTCAGCACATTTATTGGATGTCTGGCACTTAGAACACAAAGGGTGAGACACAAACAGATGCATCACAGAAAGTCACAGAGAAGAGGTCAGGGGAGGTGACGGGCTCCTGAGGTTCTCTGAAGGGGTTTGTGCTCAGGCCTGCCTCTGTAACCTTGTATTTCACGATTCCCCTTCTAAGTCCCTTGTTCCACCAAACGTACTTGGTGTTCTTCAAACATAGCTTGTACTTGTTTCTTCCTTTATTTACTTCAGTGGTTCTCTGTGCTTCTTCCCCCGAATCGGTGCCTCCAAATTCTGCTCATTCTTAAAGTCCCAGCATGACCACCACCTTCTCTATGAGGCCTTATTTTTATGCCTGTATCTTTATCTTGAACCTACAAGCACCTCTCTTAGCTGTCTTACGGTGCTGCTTCCTCCTAAAACTTGCATTACTTATGTATGTTTACTCTCCACTGTTAGCTTTGTAAGCATCAGGAAGGAAAGATTGACCCGCGATTCACTTTGTATTCTACACAATGACTAGCACATCACTTTGTATACATTAAAGACTCATTCTTGGTAAATGAATAAAATGTGGATCTGGAGACAAGCCTTGGCAGATGGATAAGATTTGGGTAAGAGGAGGAGAGAAGAGAGCATTATGGTGAGTTAGGGACAGGAAAGCAAAAACTCCAGCTTGCGGGCTCCATTCTCAGATGTATTCCTGGGCCTCAGAGTCTGTAAGAGGGGGATGGGGCAGTGATGGAGAAGGGGCCCCATGCAACCTGTCCACTGACTAGAGGCAAAGCCTAGAGCCACTGGACCCTCCTATGGGGGCGTCATTGCTCCTTTAGTGATGGTCGTCTGCCCAAGTGACCCCGGGGCATTCTGAACCAGGCAGGAGCTCCTTATTAGTATGACCTCTGTGTTCCCAGACAGAACAGATGTCTGCTTTTTCTGTTTAATGATGATGGCAGGCTCCCAATGATCAAGATCTAGTTTCATATTTTCTGTAATGGTGCAGCCGAGAAATTCTGTTTGGCTAGTTCTGAGGCCCAGCCACCATCTTTCTGGGGAATCTTTGGCGATTCACAAGGACAGAGGGTACAGGGCGCAGGAATGGGGCAGCACTAGCCTTGCTCAGGTGGAGTAGGTGATGGAGGGAGTCCTGGGCATGGTCGCTACCCAGATGCATTTTGTTTTTCTTCATCCCTCTCTCTTCCCTAACAAAACCGAACAATAGGACAGTTGCTGATCTTGTAAATTAAAGGGTACAGGAGAGTATTTGGTATTTGAAATAGTTTATTTTTATATTTCTCTTTGGAAGAGGAAATAGATCAGCTGCTACATCAGTGACTAGTGAAAGAGTGAATTGGGTCCTTTCTTGTAATAGACTGATTTTATAGGTGGAGAAGGAATAACATAGGGCTGCACTGGGAATACGGGTTCAGAACCTGAAAAGCTTTCCTAAGACCCCAGAGTAGTTTATCTCCATAGTCGTTTTTCTTTTCCCAGTGTTACCCCCACCCCACTTTATTGAGATGTAATGGACATGAAACATTGTGTAAGTCCAAGGTGTATAACAATTAGGTTACTTATGTTAGTTTTTTTCTTAATGTAAGCATTTATCAATTTAAACTTACCCCTTAGAACTGCTTTTGCTATATCCCATAAGTTTTGTATTATGCTTGATATATACTTTGTTTGTTTCAAGATATATATATATATATATATATATATATATATATATATTTTATTGAAGGGTAGTTGACACACAGTATTACATTAGTTTCAGGTGTACAACACAGTGATTCAACATTTATATGCATGATAATTCTAGGTACCAGCTATCACCATACCAAGTTGTTACAATATTTTGACTATATTCCTTATGCTATACATTACATCCCGGTTACTTATTTATTTTACAATTGGAAGTGCATGTATATATATATATATTTTTGTGAGTGTGTGTGTGTGTGTGTGAGGGCATCTCTCATATTTATTGATCAAATGGTTATTGACAACAATAAAATTCTCTATAAGAGGGTCAATGCTCAATGCACAATCATTAATCCACCCCAAGCCTAATTTTCGTCAGTCTCCAATCTTTTGAAGCTTAACGAACAAGTTCTTACATGGAGAACAAATTCTTACATAGTGAATAAGTTGCATGGTGAACAGTACAGGGCAGCCATCACAGAAGATTTTGGTTTTGCTCATGCATTATGAACTATAAACAGTCAGTTCAAATATGAATATTCATTTGATTTTTATACTTGATTTTTATGTGGATACCACATTTCTCTCTTTACTATTATTATTTTTAATAAAATGCTGAAGTGATAGGTAGATACAAGATAAAAGTAGAAAACATAGTTTAGTGTTGTAAGAGAGCAGATGTAGATGATCAGGTGTGTGCCTGTAGACTATGTGTTAATCCAAGCTAGACAAGGGCAATAAAACATCCACGGATGCAGAAGATTTCTCTCAGAACGGGGGGGGGGGGGTAGGTTCTAAGCCTCACCTCTGTTGATTCCCATTTTCTCACCTTATGGCCCCCCTGCAACTGTGCCTGTCTTAGGTTGTTCCTCCCTTGAGGAATCTTACCCGTCTCTGGCTAACCAGTCATCTTCCGGGGCCATACAGGGAGATGTAAAGTTGATCAGTGAGAGAGAAGCCTTATTGTTTGAAAAGGTTAGCTTTTTACTTCTTTGCATATTTATGCCCTGTTCACGATATTTTTTGATTTCCCTTTTGACTTCTTTTTTCAGCCACTTGTTGTTAAGATATGTTATTTAATTTCTGTATATTTGTGTATTTTCCACCTTTCCTCCTGTTACTGATTTATAGTTTCATACCATTGTGGTCAGGAAAGATTTGGTATGATTTCAATGTTATTAAGTTTATAAGACTTATTTTATGGCCTAACATAAGATCTATCCTGGATAATGTTCCATTTGCATTTGAAAAGAATGTGATTTCTGCTGCTTTGGATGAAATATTCTGTATATGTCTGTCAGGTCCATTTTGAAAAGCATAATTCAAATTTTCTGTCTCTTTACTGATTTTCTGTGTGGATAATCTACCCACTGTTGAAAGTAGGGAATTTCCCCTTTCTCCTCCCCTTCTCCCTTGGGGACTCCACAGCCTGCACGTTTGTTCTTTTGATGGTATCACATAGGTCATCAGGTCTCCTTCACTCTTTTATATTCTTTTCCCTTTATTCTTCTCTGACTGGATGTTCTTGTCTTCTTTCTCACAGGCCCTTTCTTTTACTTGACAAAATCTACTCTCTACTTCACTTTTCATTTTACTCATTGTATTCTTCAGTTCTAGAATTTCTCTTTGGCTATTTTTTATGATTTCTAACTTTTTGTTAAATTTCCCATTTTGTTTCTGTATTGTTTTCTTGATTTCATTGAATCATCTTTCTGTGTTTTCTTGTAGTTCATTGAGTTTCTTTAAAACAGCTATTTCAAGTTCTTTATCGCATAAACCTCTGACACCCTTGTTTTTGGGTTCAGTTACCAGAAGATCATTTTAATCCTTTGATAGTGTCATGATGACACTTTGATTTTTTTCTGTTCCTTGAAATTTTGTACGGTCATATTTGCATTTGAAGTAGCAGTCTCCTTCCAGTCTTTACTGACTGCACACTCCAGTGCAGGCAGGCTCACAGTCTTACTTCAGTGTTACTCTGGACCTTCTCTGGAGACCTGAGCTTCCACAAAGGCTCTCCTATCCATGGGTGATGGTCTGAGTGTTTTCCAGGGGCTCCCGGACCAGGGCTGGGAGGGGCTGGAGCATTCCGTGGGCCAATGCAGGGTCCACATCTGCAGCCGACTCCTGTCTGCTTATTGTGTGATGTGCAGGGGGTAGAGGCCTCCCAGGTCCCCTGGCTCGCAGTGACAGATCTCACAGCTCACTCAAAGCACTTTTGTCTGTGGATGTATGCCACATTTTTGTTGTTGGGGGTGAAAATGAGGGATGTCTTATGCCATGGTGCCCATGTCCTTCCAGGAGCAGTGGAGGGGCTGGTGGTGGTGGCAACAATGGTGGGGCCCCCTCCTTAGGGTATCTGAGCAGCAAGTTAAGGGAAGGATCCTGAAGGGTTAGATTTAAACTTCTTATTGCTTAATTTTGTTTGGGTCCCCAAAGTAACTGATTTGCGAGGGACAGAAATTATCCCATGTGTGCATGGCATGGCTATGACAGCCTCTCCTCCCTATGCCATCCTGATCCTCTGCTGCTACACTAACCCTGCACCCCCACCTGACTCCATCAGTCCCTGCATTCTAGACAGCCCAGGTCTGGTCTCACGGGCATGCAGCAGCTCAGCTGTGTAGGGCTCCGCACTTGGGAGCTGGCCCCAAACTTGGGCTTTAATGCTTGTGGCTGCTGTCTTGAAGTTCTTAATAATTGTATATTTTAATTTGTGTTTTTCAAGTAAAGTCTAAAGGGCAAATGAAGCATGTTCTGGGGGCTGGGAGCCTTGCTCTGCATGTGGGCTCTCTTGCTGCCTTCCCACCTTCCCAGGACAGACTTTCAACCACTTGCGCCCACATCCCTGCCCTGGCCTTGGTGGGGACACTGGGAGGACAGGGGCTATGAGCTTGTGCCCAGTGTGCTGAGTGGGGTCCTGGGCTCCCATGAGGGTCTGTACTCACCCTCTGTGTCCTGTGCCAGGTAGGAAATACATGATGGTTTGGTGGGCAGACCATAGAAGAAAGGAAAAGACTTTTTCCTGCTTTTTGTACAAGGGGCTGTGCATTTTTCTGTTATATGAGGCTCTGTAAATTATGTAGCCTACACTGAACATGTCAAAGAAGACCTGCCTCCAAGCCCTTGTGAGATCTCATCCTCATGCTCAGGGTGCCCTCCCATAACTGCTTATTCAATTTCTCCCTATTCTTCAGTGTTGAATCTGTTTCTGCTTATTGTAAACAGTCTGATTACTCATCACTGTGGATTCTTTTCTATAGAACTCAGTTTATAATATGCTAAATTAGCATCAGGGTATTGAGAAAAGTGGAAAGACATTTGTTTCTTGTCAGCATCCTGCACATAACCATCATAGCCAGCAGTGGTGTTTGAAACATGAATACCTGGCTCAGAAGATCCTGGAGCCATCAGAACTGTCCACAGCAGAACTCATGCGCTGTCTGGGGAGCTCGCTGGGTGTCACTTTTAGAACTGCTGGTTGAGGGAACCAGGGGATTGCAGTGGAGGGTCCCGCACAGCTGGTGGCCACTTGGGATCAGCAGCTACTCACTAACTGGCCCAGATGTGTCTCCACATTCTGGCATCCTGTAAGGTCATAGTGGGGCTTCCCAGGTGAATGTCAGCTCCAGTACTGCAGCTCTGGACAAGATGCTTAACAGCTTCTCTAGTTCTAGTATTATAACATGTTCATCAACTGCCAAATGAACATGTTATAATACCTGACCAAATCCTCAAATATTTATTATCAATTACAGTCAGTAGTTATTTTGACCACATTTATTGATCTACAATAAATCTTGTGAATCTTAATGTTGAGATTCCTAAATACACAGACTCTGCCAGAGATGTCTAATCTAATCTGGCCCTGGAAATAAGGTGTGTATATAAACAATTATGATACAGTGTTGAAGGTATCCTAGGAGAGAAACAGATAAGCAGCTGTGGGAGTTGGAAGAATTTAGAAATTGCTTCTGATCTGGGGATAAATGAGATAGATCCAGGAAGGCTTTGAGAAAAGTGTGGCCAATGACCTTCATCTTGAAATATAAGTGCAACTTTTAAATTCATGGCTATAGGAAGGAACTTCAGAGGTGGAGCTGGAAAAATCCCATTGTGAATCAGCTCTAGAAATTTAAGCTTTTACTTGTGGGGTAGTTTTTTCTTTTTGTTTGCACCCCACCTTGTCCAGTTAGATGTGAAGCTTCTCAGGTATTCCTAGTTCTCGGTCCTGTCACCTCCTCAGCTGGTGCTTGCGGATCGTGATATTTGCCCTCTAAAGCTTTATGTTTCTCATGGAGATGGAGACAGGACATGTCAGGATCTAGTCTTGAATTGTGGCTGATGTTTGGAGGGAGAAGCTTTCATAGCCAGTTAGGACCTTGTGAGAATGATCTGGGATGTGTGTGTGGCACACATATTGAATGATAGCATTAAGGGTTTTGCACATGGGAATTGGCTTCTGGTATGCTCTGTGGTTCCTCCAGAGAGGCCATCATATTCCAGCTTCAATGCCAAGGATAAGGTTCTTATTTGAGAAAGAAATTAGTACAAATATACATATGTTAGTTAAGCCCTGCATGATGTGGGTATGGATGTGTAACAGATGCTCTGTAAGCAGGACCAGAATATCTCTCAGATATAGTCAAGAATGTTTGGTTGTTTTTCAAGAAGCTAAAACCCATTCAGTTGCCTCTGGGTGGGTCATGGCTAAGCCTATGGCACTGAAGACTTCGTGACAGCAGAAACAAGAAGTCAAAGTATGAAGCGGTGTTTGGCAAGAAATTGCTCTGATAGTGATAAGGAAGAGTGTGGACCTCCCATTCCTGCCCCACGTAATGGTAATGGGATATAGATGGCAACATGCCTACAGGTCTGAGCTCCTCTGGCTCGGTGAATTCCTCACTTCACACTAGATCCCAAGGCCACCAGACTTTGGGTAGACTTCTGGAGGAGTGAGGTACCCACTGAATGTTAACACACACCATGTGGATGTTTAATACCAGGATGTTTACTGCAGGGCATGGTTACTTGTTCGGTGGTTAAATGGAAGACCAGCAGCTCAGCTGATCCTGACATGCCATTCTTTGCCCATCTTTGAGCTTGGACCAGCCTTTGAGCATTGGCCTAACCCACCTCTACTCTTACTCAAATCATAGTGCCGAAGTCATATTGAGAGTAAGTGAGAGAAATGCAGACATGAAAAGGAGAGTAGTCATGGCAGCTGTGCTCGTGGCAAAGGCCTCCTACTGATCACAGTGATCACATCGCAGGGAAGCCGGAAGCCAAGTGCTGATTCCCTTTGGTCTAAAGCTTTGCTAAGCAGGCAGCCTCCTGACTTAAGGAGGATAACCTGGGCCAGGCACACATTCCTCAGGCTCACTCTCACAGCCTTAGGCAGCTTCTAGAGTTGTTTCAGACTTAGGTGTTCTGTTCTGAACCATAAGAAAAGCTGGTAGGGCTTGAAGTCACTAACATAATTGGCCCATGGTAAAGTTGGTGGTGATAAAATGACACCTGGCTGGCACCCTTGTGTTGGAGGGGAGTCTGTGTTACAAGACACAGATTCACTGCTGGGTGGAAGTGCTGTCATTTCAGGGGCTCTGTTCCATCTAGGGGAGGCTGTTGCTTAAAAAGCCCTTCCCCAACTTCTGTCTCATTTCTGGAATACTCCTTAGTATGGTCCTTCTAGCGTATAGCTTTATCCGTGTCAGATTCTCCACGAGGAGCTGATAATTCTTTGTATCTATTGGTATACAGGTCCAGAGAGCACTGAGAGGAATGACCATGAAGGCAATTTTGTGTTAAAGTTGGACAACTTCCCGCTTCCTTTTGTGATAAATATAAATATTATCAGTACCAATACTAGCATATTTATTCTGCTTTGCAATATTAATGGGGTGGCTCTAAAAGTTTGACAACGTCCCTACCTCTTGGGGAGTGAGTGATAAGGATGTCTTCCATTCTGAATTCTGCCTTATAGTATAGCCTGATAGTCTCACAGTCTAATGAATGAATTCTTTGTGTTCTTAGAGGAGAAATGAAATGTAATGTGTGCTGTAGCTGCTTTTTCTCAGCATATCTTGGCTCTGGCTTTGCCAGCTGCATGCACAGAACCCTAAAAAAGTCCATCTAAAATATGGCAGAACTTGTTTAAAGTGGCTTCTGTAAGGTCTAGAGGAATCAGTGCCCAAGCCTTCTTCTGCTTTAAATTGCTGTTATGAAGAGAAATTTAATGCATAAGCTGGATGTTTTTTCAGCATGTCTCCAAATACCTGGGTAGAGTACTTTGTCCTCCAAAATACTCAGACAGTGAAAATATAAAACCTATCTTATAATTAACAGTTCAGTTAGATTTTGGGAGAATAGTCAAGAATGTTGAAGTTTAATGGAGACATATTTGAAAAGGAGGTAACCAATGATGAGAGAGACACTTGCAAGATCTCATCCTAGTTAAGACTCATGACTCCTGATTCACAATCAGATCCAGTCCCACTGCCTCCTTGTGTGGTCTGGTTCATTTGTGCTACAGCACAGGAAGAGGGGGTGTCATTAGTCACCTTCTGCCCCAGGTCCACACAACCTGATGTGATAAAAGCAGCCTAGGAGGGTCACATGTCCCTGCTAGAATGCCCCTGTGGCCCCAGGGACCACAGTGGGGAGAGGGAGCTCTGGAGGAATGGTTCTTCTATGAGGAAGCAGCAAATTTGGAGAACAGTTTGATTTGCTGTTAACTTGGCTTTGTCAAAAATAATGGAAGTGGATATATAATGGAATCTTGGCAGGGTCCTCTGGTTTCATAGGACATTGTATTTTGGAAATAGAGAAGGAAGAGTACTGTGACATTTTATGCTTTGAATTCTATCAACCTAACTCACCCAGTTCTTAGGATTAGTTCAGCTACTATGACTATCATCCCATCTTCTGCCAAATGACTCAGAACATGGGCCACATCTTTGGGGGTGTGGAAGTAGTCCTACAGGTGCTTAGCTCAATAGGAGTCAAATGACATTGCTGCATGCTGCCTGGGATGCACTGGGCAGAGTGTTAGAGCCCTAGCTGCCTTCCTTCTGAATGTAGGTGTCCTGAAGCGTTGGCCTCTGGCAACCCATCTGAACCTAAGGCTCATCCCTTGTAGACCCAAAATTCCATGCTCTATAGCATCTAATAAATCCTCCTTTATCTCAGCTCTAATTTTCCCTTCCTTGCATTGGTATTTTTCTTTCTAGGTCTCTTTCCTTTGTATTGATTCTTCCCTCCTCTTAGCCCTCTTCTGTTTTCTGTCCTTCCCTTAAGGTTGGCTTAACTCAGTTTAAAAGCATTTCTTAAACAACAGTGTCTATAAAACATTTATAAATATTTTGTGGGACTACATTAAGGTGTTAAAGATGCAGTCTCTAGATTGTCCTATAAGATCAGAGCTAAGACAGACTACAGATAATATCTACATAACCTTTCAGAAGCAGTGGATGACCCACTGCAGGGGTGGGACTGAGGCAAATATGATTACTAACAAAGTGCCTCAAACTCTGTGTATTTTCTGAATGAAACACTGTTGAATGTAAAGGAGGGAACAGAACACAGTAATAAACACCAGGTTATGCTTATTATTGGTAAAGGTTTAATCTGGAAAAATGCTTTGCAACTTTTTGCCAGTTTTCATTGGTCCTGCCCCCACATTATGCTCCAGCCACGTCAAGTTAATTACAGCTTTCCAAAAACCTGCCTGCCATCCTGTGCTGACCCATCATTTCCCCTCCCCATTTGGTGTAAGTGCAGTCATCTTTCAAGGCCCAGTTCCAAGGTCATGTCACATGGGGGACCTTTTACACCCTGGTGCTCCCATACCTGATCACAACGGCCTCCTCCTCGTCCCAATCCTGTGCTAGAGAGGCCCAGATTAACCTTCCAACAATATTTTTCAATATAACGTTAACTATACTGAGCATGTATCAGTTGATACAAACCGGAAAGATAGAAAAATACATAAATTGTAGTCCAGAGTGGAAATCTGTCCAGATACATAAAGCAATGGAATGATTAGGGTTATGCAGAATCAGGGTTTATACTTGATGACACTGAGTAGTTCCAATCTGAGAATTATTAGTTTGAGGTTAAAAGAGATTGTAATTTACTTGTGAAAAATGACCAACGATCATATTTAGAAATCTCTATGTGCAAGAGGGGTGGACAGTCCGAAGCCACCAGGTGAGCGGCCAAGGCTGTGTGTCTCCAGGGAGATGCTCGCGGCCTCTCCACTCTGCAACCTGTGGCGGGCTTTCCTCTGGAGAAGAGGGGAGGCCGAGGGAGAAAATGAGGCTGCGGGCTCTCCTGGGTGTGAATTCCCACCTCAGGGAGGTTGGAGAGCTTGGGGAGGAGAGGGAGGGATAAGGAGAGGATACACATCCTGCCTGGCCAGACCCATCTGAAATTCCAAGGACAGACACTTAGCCAAGGACTTCACGGCATTAGGAGT
Source organism: Manis pentadactyla (assembly GCF_030020395.1). Classification (NCBI taxonomy): domain Eukaryota; kingdom Metazoa; phylum Chordata; class Mammalia; order Pholidota; family Manidae; genus Manis; species Manis pentadactyla. Next base: position 753,956 of record NC_080036.1, on the reverse strand, counting down.
CTAATCAGGCAATTTATGCAATGTTTAATGTTCCTAAGCTATTATAATTGTATTGATTCTGTAGTCGTGGGGCAGGAAGTGTGTTTGAAACATTGGAACATTTAAGCTAAATAATTTTCATTAAATCTGTTCTATACCATGAGAAAACTTAGGTCAGTAGCCACACCAGCCCCTAGGAAGGGAACTAAGGGGGTCAGATAAGTCTTCAGAGAGCTGGGTTCACTCTCTGAGTAGCACAAGTGAGACTCCGGGCCAGCCACGCGGTCAGCCCAGAGCACCTGGGGCGGTGGCCGGAGTGTCTGCTTGTTCTCCACCTCAAGCGTTACCTTTCCTGGGTAATGTGTGGGCACAGATAATCTATATAAGAAATTCAGAGGGCCAGTACACATGATACAACATTATCTCACCAGTTACCAAATAAGAGTTTGGTGTCTTTTTGTCCCTTAACAGTATATGGTGAAGGTATTTGTTTCCTGGGGTCACTGTAACATTATACCACCAACTGGGGAGCTTAGAGCAACAGGACAGAACCACACTCTCTTGCAGCTCGGGAGGCTGGAAGCCCGGGACCGAGGTGCTGGGTGGCCACGCTGCACGACTCCAGGCAGGACGCTCCCCCGCCTCTCCCCCAGCCTCTGTCGGGGGCTGGCAGCCCTCGGCCCGGGCCGCACACTCTCATCTATGCCTCTGTCACCACGCGGCTTCTCCCGGGGCTCTTGTCTTCACTGGGGTTTTCCTCTTCCTAAGAAGACACTGGTCACACTGGGCTACAGCCTGCCTTCACTGGCCTGATCTTGACTCGGTGACATCTGCAATGACCTCACGATCACAGGCATTCACAGGGGTTAGGACTTCCACACCTTTGTTTGGAACCCAATTCAAGCCATAACAGGATCATATTGTGTTAATTGCTTTTGGAATATCTAATTTTTAATGGCTATATACTATTCTAATTTATGTATGTAGCATAATTAAAATATTTGCCAAAATCAGAAACTTCAGTGATTATGCCCAACATTTGTAAAAATTTGGGTAAAGGTGGGTATTTTTATTTTTAGACCACTAGCATGCACCTCACATGGTACAATTTCCCTTGGCTGAGCAATCTTACTATTAAGCAGAGATGTGGCTTGAGAGCTGGGCCGGGGAATGAGGTTGTCTCCATAGGGGTGCTGAGCATCTGACATCTGTATACGAGTTTTATGGCCTTAAGGATAGAAAATAGGGGTAAGGGTCTCTAAGCAGTAGTGGGTAGCTCTGTCCCCAGCCATTCTGCCGGGTGAGGAGTCCCCAGTGTGCCTTCCTGCTCTGCTCTTTTGCTCTGAATAAATTTGGCAACATTTTATGCATATTCTGTGCAGTCTGCATTGCCCTCTTAGGTATTTATCGTGCAGAGCTTTCCAAGTCCCCCCCCTCCTCTGCCACGCACTTTATTCTCTTTGAGAGTTGTGTAATATTTCACTAGGTGGCTTAGCATCATAGGTTTAATCAGTCGCCTACACACAGGTATTTATGTTGCCTTTAATTGTCACCACTGCAAGCAACATTTTAATGAAAATCCCTATACATGCATCAGGGATACTTGTCAGTACTTCTGTATGACAAAAGTGAGATCGTAGTCACATAGGATATTACCAGACTCTAAAAACAACTGACAAACTTATGGGTGAAATTCATATTTCATTATTGACTTGATGTTTTTTTAATTATTTACAAGACTGAACATGGTTCTTGGCTTTTTTATTTCTTCTGTAAGGTTGCTGTTTAATATCTTTCAGCTATTTTTCTATGGACTGTTAGGTGGTCTTTTTAACTTTTGGATGTTAAGATTGGTTTAAGATGTGAGCATTAGCTTTTTTTTATTCATGAATAAATGTCTCCTTACTCCCTGTTAATGGATATCAATCACCTTGTCCCTGAGAAACTCTGCCAGTCATAAAATTCCCTCCTTTTGGCACACTAGATATGTAATCTTGGTGCTGAATTTTTTAGACATAGCTACCTTATAGAATGATGCCATGGGGTGTTGGGAAGTGCATCAGCCTCAGAGACAGGTGGTCTAACACTGACTATTCATTCTGTCCTTCACCAGCTGGGTGACATTGGGAGAGTTGCTTAACCTCTCTGAGCTTCTGTTTCCTTATTGTGAGATGGGATATCTGCCTTCTCTGAGCGCCATATGTATCCCCAAACCCTGGAGATGCTGAGAAATCCCTCTTCTGGAAGGCCTGGGGCATAGGAAGGGTTTGGGAAGGAAAGACCTTTGGTAGTAAAGTTGTACAGTCCAGAACATCTGCAAACTGAGAGCGCAGCCTTTTGCCAAACTAGCAAACTAGGCTTTTCTCTTTTCTCAATTGAAAAATAATCAATATAAAATAAAACTTATGGATGTAAGAATTGAAGCTGATGAATTCTGACAATTATGTATACTTATCCTTTTGCCACCCAAAATAAGCGATGTGAGACTTCCCTCCCCAAGGACGCCCTCTGCTGGCGATCCGTGTTCTTGACAGCTCATTTCTGTCACATGTATTAGTTTTCCCTGTGTCTGGGTCTCATGTAAATGGAATCATACTGTATGTGCTCTTCTGTGTCTAGCGTCTGTCTCTTAGAGTATTCTGAGATTCAGTCATGCTGCTTTGTTTATCGGTGGCTGCTCATCACTGAGTAGTATTCCATTGCAGGGACAGAACACGATTTATTTATCCACTCTCCTGTTGACAGACACTTGGGTGGCTTCCAGTTTAGGCTGCTGCAAGTGAGGATGCTATAAATATTCTTATGCAAGTCTTTTGATGGACATACATGTTCCTTTTTGTGGGTACCAGACAGGACTCTGGGGTAAGTGTATGTTTGGTTTTATCGGAAACTGACGAACAGGTTTCTGGAGGCCACCTGTAGTTTGATCAAGGAAGCTGACAGCTGCATGTCGACGGGAACCGAGAGCAGATCTGCGAGGCCTCTGAAGTCGCCAGCGGGGCTGGTCGCTGTGTGCCTGGACCCTGGGGCCGCTTTCCACAGGCTGGCCCTTGCTGGCCACGTGCAGGAGGGCATGCAGCCCACGCAGCGAGCACGTCTGAAATGCCTCTCGCGGGGGGTGGCCCTCTAGCTCCTGAGCCCCCGGCTGGGAGGCTGCCCTCCCCTGCCCCAGCTGGTCTCTTTTGGCTCCCGAAATGTTTGTCTTGTCCCTGCCTAGGCCTCTGGGCATGGCACCTTACAAGCTGCCCACTGGATGACGCCCACTCCTGTCCCTCCCCTGTGCTGCCCCTGCACTGGTGCCGATCTGCTGCTGTACTGCGGCTGCGGACCTCCAGGCCACGTGCTTCTCTGGAACCCAACTTTGTTCTCTGCCAGGCATACGTCCAGCTGACCCTGGAACTTCAGGTCTTCCACTTTGAACACTTTTTCCTTGAAGGCATGAAGCACTCAGGCAAACATGAAAGAGCAATTTTTTTATTAAGGTACCATTTAAACACACTCTTATGAAGGTTTAACATGATCAACATTGTGGTTACTACATTCACCCATATTATCAAGTCCCCCACACACACTATTGCAGTCACTGTCCAACCATGTAGTAAGATGCCACAGAGTCACTACTTCCCTGTGCTACACTGTCTTCCCTGTGACACCCTGACACACCCTGTGTGCCAATTCTAATACCCCTCAATCCCCTTCTCCCTCCCTCCCCACCCACCTTCCCTTACCCCTTTCCCTTTGGTGACCACTAGTTCCTTCTGGGAGACTGTGAGTCTGCTGCTGTTTTGTTCCTTCATTTTTGCTTCATTGTTATACTCCACAGATGAGTGAAATCATTTGGTACTTGTTTATCCACCTGGCTTATTTCACTGAGCATAATACCCTCCAGCTCCACTCATGTTGTTGTGAATGGTAGGATTTGTTTTCTCCTTATGGCTGAATAATATTCCATCATGTGTAAGTACTACCTTTTCTTTATCCATTCATTTACTGATGGACACTTAGTTTGCTCCCTTATCTTGGCTATTGGAAATAGTACTGTGATAAACATAGGGGTGCATTGTCTTTTTGAATCTGGGATCTTGTTTTCTTTGGGTAAATTCCTAGGAGTGGAATTCCTGAGTCAAATGGTATTTCTATTTATAGTTTGTTGAGGAACCTCCGTGTTGCTTTCTACAATGGTTGAACAATTTACATTCCCACCAACAGTGTAGGAGGGTTCCCCTTTCTCTGCATCCTTGCCAGCATTTGTTGTTCCTTGACTTTTGGATGTTGGCCATCCTTACTGGTGTGAGGTGATATCTCACTGTGGCTTTAATTTTCATTCCCCTGATAATTAGCAATGTGGAGCATCTTTTCCTGTGCCTGGTGGTCATCAGAATTTCTTCTTTGGGGAACTGTCTGTTCAGATCCTCTGCCCATTTTTTAATCAGGTTATTTGCTTTTGGGGTGTTGAGGCATGTGAGTTCTTTATGTATTTTGGATGTTAACCCCTTGTTGGATATGTCATTTACTAATATATTCTCCCATACTGTAGGATGCCTTTTGTTCTACTGATGGTGTCCTTTGCTGTACAGAAGGTTTTCAGTTTGATGTAGTCCCACTTGTTCATTTTTGCTTTAGTTTCACTTGCCCAAAGAGATGTGTTCAGAAAAAATTGCTCGTGTTTATATTCGAGAGATTTTTACCTATGTTTTCTTGTAAGAGTTTTATGGCTTCATGACTTACATTCAGGTCTTTGATCCATTTTGAGTTTACTTTTGTGTATGTAGACAGTAATCCAGTTTCATTCTCTTAATGTAGCTGTCCAGTTTTGCCACACCAGTTGTTGAAGAGGCTGTCATTTCCCCATTGTATATCCATGGTTCCTTTATCATATATTAATTGACTATATATGCTTGGGTTTATATCTGGGTTCTCTATACTGTTCCATTGATCTATGGATCTGTTCTTGTGACAGTACCAAATTGTCATGATTTCTGTGGCTTTGTAGTAGAGCTTGAAGTTGGGGAGCATAATCCCCCAGCTTTATTCTTCCTTCTCAGGATTGCTTTGGCTATATGGGGATTTTTGTGGTTCCATATTAATTTTAGAACTATTTGTTCTAGTTCGTTGAAGAATACTGTTGGTATTGTGATAGGGATTGCATTGAATCTGCAGATTGCTTTAGTCAGGGTGACCATTTTGACAATATTAATTCTTCCTATCCATAAGCACTGCATGTATTTCTATTTATTGGTGTCTTCTTTAATTTCTCTTATGAGTGTCTTGTAGTTTCCAGAGTATAGGTCATTTACCTCCTTGGTTAGGTTTATTACTAGGTATTTTATTCTTTTTGATGCAGTTGTGAATGGAATTGTTTTCCTGATTTCTCTTTCTGCTCTTTCATTGTTAGTATATAGGAATGCAACAGATTTCTGCATATTAATTTTGTATCCTGCAACTTTGCTGAATTTAGCTATTGGTTCTCATAATTCTGGGGTGGATTCTTTAGGGTTTTTATGTACAATATGTCATCTGCAAACAGTGACAGTTTAACTTCTTCCTTACCAATCTGGATACCTTTTATTTCTTTGTGTTGTCTGATTGCCGTGGCTAGGACCTCTGGTACTATGTTGAATAAAAGGGGGGAGAGTGGATATCCTTGTCTTATTCCCAATCTTAGAGGAAAAGCTTTCAAGTTCTCACTGTTAAGTATGATGTTCTCTGTGGGTTTGTCATATATGGCCTTTATTATGTTGAGGTACTTGCCCTCTATACCTATTTTGTTGAGAGTTTTTATTATGAATGAATGTTGAATTTTGTCAAATGCTTTGTCAACATTTATGGGATGTTTGTGTAATTTTTGTCCTTTTTGTTGATGTAATATATGATATCCATGGATTTTTGATTATTGTACCATTCTTGTATCCCTGGAATAAATCCTACTTGATCATAATGAATGATCTTTTTGATGCATTTTTGAATTTGGTTTGCTAATATTTTGTTGAGTATTTTTGCATCTATGTTCATCAGGGAGATTGGTCTGTAATTTCCTTTTTTTGTCGTGTCTTTGCCTGAGGCTGGCCTCATAGAATGAGTTTGGAAGTATTCCCTCCCCTTCTACTTTTTGGGTAACTTTAAGGAGGATGGGTATTAGGTCTTCACTAAATGTTTGATAAAATTCAGTGGTGAAGCCATCTGTTCTAGAAGTTTTTTCTTCGGTAATTTTTGATTACCAGTTCAATTTCATTGCTGGTAATTGGTCTGTTCAAATTTTTCTGTTTCTTCCTGGGTCATTCTTGGATGGTTGTATTTTTCTAGAAAGTTGTCCATTTCTTCTAGGTTATCCGATTTTTTACCATATAATTTTTCATAGTATTCTTTAATAATTCTTTGTTATTTTTGTGGTGTCCATAATGATTTTTCCTGTCTTAGTTTTGATTCTGTTTATGTGTGTAGACTCTGTTCTTCTTGGTAAGTCTGGCTAGGTGTTTATCTATTTTCTTTATTTTCTCTAAGAACCAGCTTCTGGTTTCATTGATTCTTTCTATTGTTTTATTCTTCTTGATGTCATTTATTTTTTGCTCTGATCTTTATTATGTCCCTCCTTTTATTGACTTTGGGCCTCACTTGTTCTTTTTCTAGTTTCATTAATTGTGAGTTTACACTCATCATATGGGATTGTTCTTCTTTCCTGAGGTAAGCCTGTATTGCAGTATATTTTCCTCTTAGCATGGCCTTGGCTGGGTCCCACAGATTTTGCAGTGTTGGGTTATTGTTTTCAGTTGTCTCCATATATTGCTTGATCTCTGTTCTTATTTGCTCACTGATTCATCGATATTGTTAAACCTCCATGTGTTTGTGGACTTTTTTGTTTTCTTTGCATATTTATTTCTAGTTTCATACTTTAGTGGTCTGAGAAGCTGGTTGGTACAATTTCAATCCTTCTGCATTTGCTGAGGCTGAAAGAGAGCAGTTTACTCTGGCTCTGTGACATGGCTGTCCTCGGCTCTTGGAGGTCCTATGGAGCTCCCTTGAGCCTTTACCCTCCTGTCAGCTGATGCTCCTGATCTCCCTGCAGGATTCTTGGGTGAATGGTGAGGTGGACTGTGTTCCTTCATTAACTGTTTATCTTCTACTGGATCTGTCCAGTTTGCTCAGACTGTCTCATCCCTGGGGCCGTGTGCCATTCTTTCCTCCTTGTTATGCTGTCCCTGCTAGGAACCTCCTGGTATGCTCTGGCTCCCCACAGCACTGTCTCCACAGGGTGGGGAGAGAGGCTGACCTTAACGGAAGCTCCAGTTATGGAGAGAGTTCATATGACTGCAGCATGCCTAGGTCAGATGAGTGCATCCTGCTGATGTGCAGGTCCTCAGAGCAGAGCCACAGGAGCTCCTGCCTCTACCCCTCACCTCTCTGGGCTCCACTCTGTACTGTTCACTCCTGGAAGCAGCTGCAGCTGCCGTGAGCAGAGGGCAGTGAGCTGCTGTTTTCCTGCCCCTAGTGCTCACCTTTCCTGTTCCAAGAGTGCAGCTAGAGGCCTCACAGTCCTCCTCCTCCTCCTAAAGGGCACTTGGCCTACAGTGCTATGGAACTCCAGGTGTACGACATTTATGTGCATCTCTAATTGATCACCATCAGAAAGCCAGCTACACCCTGTCACCATGTAACGTTGCCGCACAGGATTAGTTATACCTTCCTTGTTATGCAGTGAATCCCCATGTGTAGTTTACATGGAAATCTGTGCCTTTCCATCCCCTCTAATCAGTCTTCCTTAAGCTGGACTGGAGTTTTCCAGGTGGCTCAGAAGAGCTGGTCACTAAATACTCAGGAATCTGGAGCCCAATGGCAGCTTGGAAGTCGGCCACAGCAGGAGCACCCACCCCGCAGACACTGGCCGCTGCTTCACAACACTTACCCGAGCAGAAACGTGCCTCCACACTCCCTGTGAGCAGCAGCGGCTCCTCTAAGTGTGACCTTTCCTCTATCATACAGGTGGAAGTGTGACATGTTTGTGGGGCAATCTGCTGCTAAGCTTAGTAAAAATCCGTAGAGTATGAGTGGGGATTGTAGATCCGGACAGGCTGGGCTGTTGGCAGTGCAGGCACACCAGGCCTGGTTTCTGTGATTAAGTACCCTTCTGTGCAGAGGTAATGGGTGCCAAGAGCCCCTTTAGGAAGACATCTATGCAGCTGGAGATGGAGCCACATCCTGTTCCTGTGGGCGACAAAGGTCAAGACCAGAAAGGGAGGAAGCAATAGAAAGAAAGCTGGATGCCAGGTTGAGGGACTCCATCCTTCTGTCCTGGGCTTGTGGGCAACAGGGACAAGATTGACCAAAGTGGAATTCAGTAAAATTTCTCTTGAACTGGTACAGAGGATGTTGGGATGGGTGGGCCCCTTGAGTGAGGGAGAGATGGAGAGAGAGCTGTGCTAATATGTAGCTCTCCACTCCCCTGCTTTCCAGCCTCTTATAAGTCTGTTTTCTCAAGATTTTCCTCCTCAAGCTCAGGTGAGGCTAAGGAGAGTCATGTATTCTTGGTGGGCCATGCTAAGTAGTTCATTAGTGTCTCAAATGAGACCCAACTGTTTCACTTCTTATGATAAATCACTGGGGAGAAAATTGCTTTAATAGAAAACCCAGTTAGAACCCACTGCCAGTCCCAGAGGCCCCTCCAATGGGAAAAAAATGCTCTGGCCTCTGACCCTTCTGTCACATGTATTGGCTATTGCCCCATCTGCCTGATGTTAGTGATGCTTGGTCTGAGGCTGGAGCAAAGAGCTGAGATAGGATGCAGTGTGTGGGGATGCCTGACCTAGACCCTGGTGCTCTTTTGCTGGTTCTTGGACCGGAGTTTCCTCCTCTGGAAAATAAAAGGGTAAAGTGGTGCAGTGACCCTGAGGGGTCAGTTTGATGAAATCTGTTGAAGCTGAATCTGTGTATACTTTCTGACCTAGAAATTCAAATTCCTGTACGGTTCTAGGGAAAGGAGATTGCCATTGCTAAGCACTCTTCAAACCAACCCCTAGGGGAGGCAGAAGGCTGTGAGAAGGGAGGCCAGGGAGATGCATGTCCTGCTTCTGTCTCCTGGACTCAGCCAGGAAGTCCTGGATGCCTGTAAGAAGGGGTAAATAACACATGGAGGCAATGTTGTGCCCAAAGTCACGAATCCCAAGGAGACCACCAAGGAGCCAACATGGATGCAAAAGCAAGGAGCCTTTATTCGAGCTAGCCCGAGCTCAATCTCACACCCGTGCCAACGCAGTGGCCAGGTGCCAGAGAGAGAGAGAGCCCACGTTTTCCCCAGAACAAAGGTTTTATAGGTTTCCAGGGCAGTTTGGGTGGGTGATGACAGTGGCCCTGGCTGATCGGCTGGGCCTGGGGGTAGTTGGGGGGGTGATGAGTCATGGCTCTGGTCAATTGGCAGGGTTTGGGGGTAGTTGGTGGGGGTGATGGCCGTGGCTCTGGTCAGTTGGCAGGGTCCAGGGGTGGTGGGTGTACTTCTTGCTGACTGGAGGGGAGAGAGAGACTAAGCTCTGATTGGCTGAAATAGGATCCGGGTCCCAATTGGCTGAGGTAGACCCCGGGTCCTGATTGGTTGAGGTAGAACCTGGTTCCTGATTGGCTGAGGTAGAATCCAGGAGCTTGCCCTTTCAGCTTGTCTGGGCCTCAGAGGGGACAAGGCCCGTAACGTGCTCTGCACAGTCTGACACATAGATGTCCAGTGCACATCAATAGTTTTAGTTTTAAATTAAATTTTGATTATATAAAATATACTATTATTCTAAAAAGTACTGAAATATTACAGATAAGGCCAAAATGCCCTCTAAACTAGTCATCCTCCCTGACTCCATTTTGCCCTGCTACTGGGAGGAATCATTCTTGCTTTCTTTTTTTTCTATTTGTCTTTTTGGTGGATGTTTCCTGGCTTTTGCTATGCATTGATATATATATATATATATATATATATATATATATATATATATATATATATATATAATTATTCTTTCCCTCCCCAGAGAACACATATAACCACAGAGTCCCATAGCATGTGTGCATCATATTTTTAAAAGATTTCCCTATTGATGGATATTTGGGTTGATTCTAGTTTTCACTGGCATAGGCACTGGTGCAGCCATCGTTTTTACAGCTCACTGGGCCAGGCGTTTCTCTCGGGGAGCCATCAGGAATGAGATATGTAGGGTCATAAGGTATATACATTTTTATCTTCAACAGTTATGTACAATGACCAAAAATGGCTATAACAGTAATTTAAATTTCAACTTGCATATCAAGAGAGTAATCCTTTCCTCACATCTTGTCAAACTTGTCAACACTTTTTAAATTCTTTATAATGTTTTGAGTGAAGAAAAGGCATATCCTTTTGTTTTTAACATCTAATTATCAGTGGGGTTGAGTGTCCTCTTGCATGTTTATTGTCCATTTATATTTCATTTCCTGTGAATTAGTGATAATACATGTTGCCCATTTTTCTACTGGTTCGTTGAATTTTTCTTACCAATAGGAGGTACTAATCCTTTGTTCCCTGTATTTTAATATTTCCTCCCAATTTTTGCTTTTGTCAATTGTTTATGGTCTTTTAATAAAGAGAGGTTGTGCATTTTGATGTAGCTAAATTTATCAGTCTTTTCATGGTTCTTTCTGTTTTGCATTTTGTTTAAGGAGAACTTTCCCTACCCTCAGGGTCAGAGAGATATTCTCTAAAATTTCCTTTCAGCACTTTCCTAGGCATATTTTAAGATTTATGCTTTAATCCATATACAATCTTTATAGGAACAAATTTTCTTTTGTTTCAAAAGGAATCCTACTATTCCCAATATCTCGTAGTGACTAATCTGCTCTTCCTTCATAAAGTGTCTCTGGTATCAAGTGTTAAATTCCTACATATATAGGAATCTGTTTTAGATTTTTATTCTTTTGTAATAATCTAGTTATTCCCACACTGATTCCATGAAATTGCTATAGTTTTTAATACGTCTTGGCATGTGGAAAGGGCTGGTCCCAATTGTGCCCTTTTGTAAATTTACCTTGGCTCTGCTACGTGAATTCTAGAAGCAGTTTGAATGTTACATGAATAAACTCACCGAGCTTGGACTGGAATCATACTGAACACAGATTTATTTTGGGAGAAGGAGTGATTGATGGTGATGATGTTAGCCGAGGATGACAAAGATTGATTTCTGGTTTCAGAGCTTTTCTAGTGTTCCAAACAACAGGAGTTGGGAAAAGAGAAGATTGTGGCCATGGTGGAGTCACCTGCCCTATTCACCATTTCTCTCCTTAGATGAGCCCTTTTCCCTGGGTCAAGTCTCCTTAGAACACAGCACAGATGAATCTCAGGAGACCTTTGATGAAGACGGTCACACGTCACTCAGGAGTAGTTTTCACCTGCTGTGGGTGGTGTGACGGCTCAGCCTCTGACGCAGTATCCACCCTGCCCACACATTTCCTGAGGGTCATCAGGGGAGCCCGGGGTCCGCTCCGCGGTCTGACTGCGGTAGGACCCCTTTCAGAAATGATGGCTCTCACGGGGAGTGATTGGTGTTTGAGAGCATATATGAAAAAGACTACCCTGAGCACAGAGTTCTTAAATGCGATCTGCCTTTCGCCAAATGGGTATATACCCAGGAAGCATCACTGTTGAGCTATGGAGGGTGCCTGGTGTCCACAGGGACTGGAGACCCCTCATGCTGCTGCAGAAGAAGCTCTCCTCATCCTGGGCGTTTTTCAGGCCTTTCAACTGGATCTACTTAAAGACCAAGGTCTGTCCGCATCATCTCATTTCTTGTCACGTCCTTTATACCCCAGGAGGTTTTAAAAAGTGAAACCTATAGACCAAGTTCTCCAAGCCTTTAACTTGTATATAGTTCACCTTTCACAAAGTGGAGCATATTTTTTCTGGTATATACAAGAAATTGCCTTTTAACAAAATGTACTAATTATCTGCAAAAAAGCAGCATCCATGAACTGAACTCTGACCACGTGAGATGAGAACAACGGCGGTTCCTGCCTCCCAGGGTCACGGTGAAGAGCAGATGGGCTGATGCACAAGAAGCCATCTGTAAACTGCAAACATCACCCTGCAAATGTTATTTTGCAGCTCTGCACCATAGAAGGTCATAAATGAAACAGCGCCCTTGGCTCCTGCCCTGGAGACATTTAAACCAGCTGGAGGCTGAGCTCTAGGTGGGAACATTAAGGAGAATGCAAGGTAGCTTGGAAACCAGCTCCTGCAAATGTAATGGCAACGTGGCCCTCGGCGCTGATGCAACAGGAGCCACTGTGCCCAGAACCTTCTCTGCCGCCCTGCACAGGGCAGCCAGCCAGCGTTCCATTCCCAGCAAAGCTAGGGAGCTCCTCCGCGGCAGCAGGGCCTGCCGCCTCGCCTTCCTCTCTCCCTCCGACCCTTTAAATGCTCCCCCTTCCCCCAGTTACTCAGGGCCTCTCTTTCCCACAGCTCCTTTGCCCCTGTGGCTTCCTGCCTCTCCCATGAGGCAAAATTAAATCCATTCCTCGGGCCCTCCTGGGACCTGGGTGCTGGGAGCCTTTTGCTTGTGAAAACTGCTGAAAGGCACCCACAGCTGCTCCGCGGGCTTGGATCCCAGTCAGAGCCTGGCCTTTCCAGCGCTTCTTTATCATGGTCACATTTTGAGATGGTGCATGTGGGGGTCCTTCCTCTGAGAAAGCCTGGGGCCATGGGAGGTGTTCACAGGCAATTAATTCATCAGGCTACTAGAGGAGGTCTTGCCAAACACAAGGACAAACCCCAAGTTCACACCTCATCTAGTGGTTGATTAGTTCTGCAAAGGATCCTGGAAACATAAAAGGTGCCAGGGAGGTGGGGCACACAGGCCTGCGTGGGTGAGGCCTGGCTGCTCTACTTGATCTAGCACATCTTGTGTCTCTAAGGCTGTATTTTCCCTTGTAAATGAATCTCTAGTGACTATACATCCATCTCCTGGACAAAGAAGTGTGCTGCGCACCTCCCATGGTCCATGTGTGGGCACAGGGGCAGGTGCCTGCCTCTCCCTTCCCCTCCTCTTTCCTCCCCTCCCTTTCTCTCTCCCCTTCCCCTTTCTCTCCTCTCCTCTCTCCTTTACATCTTTCTTCTGGAGAAATCCATGCTTTAAATTATTTCTAAATTTAAGATACCATAAACAAACTCTGAATTCAAAATTGGGAGACATGGTCTGATGACAAGAGAGAATAATTGAAATTGACTGGAAAAGCCAGGATATACGGCCACTATAATGACAGATGAGAGAAATCTCTGCAGGTAGATGGACTGTTCCCCTAGGAGTCTGGGTGACTGACAAGACTGCGTGTCCAGAATTCTCAGGCATGTAGGGTCTGTGAACCTTTGGAGTAAAGCTGCCTGGTGAAGCCTGTTTAATGAGCTGAGCACTTGCTAGTCCTGCAGGGCACCAGTTTCCTTCAGCATTTGTAAGTCACCATCGATGTGGAAAGCAAACAACAGAGTGATTAAATGTTGTAAAGTTTCCAGTATTTTGTTTTCAGAGCAGTTTTTAAAATCTGGAGATGCAAGAAGAATGCAGTGGCTCAGTTACTAGACTTGGGGCACACCTGATCTAGTGGAATAGATGTGCCTGGGGAGCTGGGCAAAGCTAATGTTTGTACATCAGACTGTAGTTTACACACACTGGGAATGTTCTTCTGCTAATGATACCCTAGAGGAATTCTTTTCTTTGGAAATGGAGATGGAAACTTAAGTTTGGTGCATCCTGACTGGGACCTATTATTTTTGGTTTCCTCAGTTATTCAGTTGAATGAGTTTTGAAGTGAGAATCTGTTCTGTGCTGGGCAGTGTTTGGTGTCCCCGACAGTCACCTCATGGTTCTCCTAAGAACCCTGGAGTTGTGTTCAGTGGCTTGCTCAGGCCTCACGGAGATCACTCGTAGCACAGCCAAGATTTGACTCCAGGTTGTTTGCAGCGTTATCTTGCCCACCCAAGGTCAAGGTCTGAGACTGCTTCCTTACTTGAGAAATCTGAGGCTTTTAGGAGGAGACTTACACTGTGGGCTTTGGAGTTAATCTGGTTTGAGTTCCAGTTCTGTGACTGACCAGCCGTGCCACTTTGGGAAACTTTCTAATCTTCTCTGAGTCTTGGTCGACCTGCCTGTGAAATGGGGATAAAATATCTGCCTCAAGAATATCTGTAAGAACTGGAGAAAATGAAAATATAGTGCGAGCCATGTAAAAGGCAGTCCTGAATACCAGTCACTGGAACCGTCATTACTCATAGCAGCGGCATCTGCCTACTTGGATGTTTCCCTAGCAAACTGTGGGACTGAAGGAAGGGGGCATGTCTTGCCACTCAGAGAGCCCTCCCCAGGGCCACAGAACCATAGAAGATGGAGGAGGTTTTCAAATTCATTTAAAGCACTTTAGATTTTCCAGTCGCTTTCCTCTCCTCTGCAGAACCAGGGATGAGCCTTTCATTGTGATTGCCGGGCTTTAAGGAAAAGGCTTGTTACTTTGGGTCTGTATCTGGATTCAAGTTCTGACAGATATGCCGTGGATGCCATGGTGCCATGAGCTGCTGTCCCCTGTTTTCGGCTCTGCATTTCCTCCTCACAAGTGCCACCTGTGGAGATGTCACGTTTTCTTTCACCTCACTTTGGGATCACGTGTCGTATTCATTGTCTAAACTAGAGTTCTAATTGTCCAAATTTGTCATTTTGGGCACTGATAAACTTTTGCTTCTTCTGAAAATGAAGTTACTTTTTGTACCCTGCATTCTGGTATTCTAGATAGTGAATCTTGGACTAACAGGAATTATGTGCTGATCTGAACCGCCTTAAGCCTTTCCCTGTGAGGGTGGGAGGGCATACGGAGGGAAGGGACAAGGAGGAGTGAGTCGGCTCCCTACACCAGGAGGTCTTTGGGGGTGGAGTGTGCTTGGAATGTTTGTTCAATGCCTAATAAGGTGCCTTATGCCAAGTAATGGCTCAAAAATACTTTTGAGTGAACAGATCAACATCCCAAACAAGCCATTGGAATTTAAAATGGAAGCCATTGGATCTAAAAAGCTGCCTGACTTCATTTGACCCCATAGCCCAAACCCAGCAGGGGAGCGGCCCCTTAGGCAGAAGTGCCCTCCCCCTCCCTCTCCTCCCTTTGAAATCTCTGGTCCAGGACCATCTCGTTGAAGCTTTCATTGGTTTTCCCAGACAGAATCAGCTCTAACTCACCCTTACATTTCCTTTTCCAAACCATTGCACCTGCTACAGCCGTGACCATCATGCATCCTCTGCTCTGAGCTATGGCTCTGATTGGGGCTGACCTGCCTTCAGTCCTAATTTCATAAGTTATCAGCCATGGATTCACAAGTCACTTCTCTGAATCTTGAGTTCTTCATGAGTATAGTGGGAATTATAGAAACTTAACTCATAAGATTAACAGGAGGATTTGAGCACCACCCCTGTTTTCATATATTTTCACCCACCAAAATCTTCAAAATCAGGAAGAATTTAAATTCTCTTGATTTCTATAGCTCCAACTTCAGTGCTAGGCATTTAAGAGACTCTCAGTAAGTTTTTGTGAAAATAATATAAATGGATGGACATAGTGGTGGTGATTGCTGACATCACATAATGCCTCCATATGTCTGAGATTCTTCCCAAATGCCTTGCACACAGGCCCACCTTGTTTTATTGAACCTTGTTTTATTGCACGTTACAGATGTTGCATTTTTTTCAGATTGGAGGTTTGTGGAAACCCTGTATTGAGCATCTATTTGCCATTTTTCCATTAGTATTTGCTCACTTTGTGTCTCTGTATATCATTCTGGTAATTCTCACAATATTTCTAACTTTTTCATTATTATCGTGTTTGTCATGGAGGACCTGTGATGAGCAATCTTCCTTGTTACTGTTGTAGTTGTGGGGTGCAACGACCTGTGCCCGTGTAGGACTGCAAACTTGATGGACAACATGTGTGTTCTGACAGCTGCACCAGCCAGCCCTGGTGCCCTCCCCCTGGGCCTCCCTAGTCCCTGAGATGTGCCAGTATTGAGATCAGGACAATCAACATCCCACAATGGCCTCTGGGTGTCCAAGTGAAAGGGAGAGTCACACGTCTCTCACTTTAAATCAGAAGCTATGATTCAGCTCATTGAGGAAGGCAGGCTGGATGCTGAGATGGGCTAAAGGCTGAGCCTTTTGTGCTTAACAGTCAGTCAGGTTGTGGATGCAAAGGGAAAGTTTGTGAAGGAACTTAAAAGTGCTCTTCTAGTGAACACACGAATGACAAGAAAATGAAACAAACAGCCTTATTGCCGATATGGAGAACATTTTAGTGGTCTGGATAGAAGGTCAAATCAGACACAACATTCCCTTAAGCCAAAGTCTAGCCCAGAGCAAGGCCCTAATTCTCTTCAATTCTGTGAAGGCTGGAGGTGAGGGGGGTGTAGAAGAAAAGTTGGAAGCCAGCAGAGACTGGTTCATGAGGTTTAAGGAAAGAAGCTGCCTCCATGACAGAAAGTGCAGGTGAGGCAGCAGGTGCTGATGGAGAAGCTGCAGCAAGTCACCCAGAAGATCAGCTGAGATCATTCACGAAGGGGCTGTGCTAAACAGCGGCTTCTCAGGGCAGACAAAACAGCCTTTTCCTGGAAGAAGATGCCATCTGGGACTTTCATAGCTGGAGAGGAGAAGCCAGTGCCTGGCTTCAAAGTTTCAAAGGACAGGCTGACTTGTTTGGGGCTAATGTAGGTGATGACTTTAAGTTGATGCCAGTGCTCACTGATTGTTCTGAAAGTCCTGGGGCCCTTAAGAATGATGCTTCATCTACTCTGCCTTTGATGTAAACTGCAAAGCCTGGGTGACAGCACATCTGTTTGCACGTGGGTTACTGAATATTAGAAGCCCAATGTTGAGGCCTCCTACTCAGAATAAGACTCCCTTCAAAATATTACTGCTCATCAACAATGCACCTGGTCTGGAGCCACCATGGGGATGGACAATGAGATGAATGCTGTCTTCGTGCCACTAACTCAGCATCCACTCTGCAGCCCATGACTCAGGAGTAATTTCAACTTTCAAGTCTTATTTAAGGGACACATTTCATAAGGTTACACCTGCCATAGTGATTCCTCTGATGGATCTGGGCAAAGTCAGTTGAAAACTTTCTGGAAAGGATTCACATTCTTGATGCCATTAAGAAAATTTGTGATTCATGGAACGAGGTGAAAATATCAACATTAATGAGAGTTTGGAAGAAGTTGATTCCAGCCCTCCTGGATAACTTGAAGGGCTCAGACTTCAGTGGGAGAAGTCACTGCAGATGTGGT